>NC_084573.2:22360000-22382500 GCF_033978685.3 Nerophis lumbriciformis
ATTGTGAACACATCCAAGATAAATCCATGTCTGACATGAAACCACCCATCATGCAGGAGTTCCACAAGAGCCTCCACTCTCTGCTGCTGTGGTTGGCCATCGCCGACAAGAAACGCTACGCGGTGGACATCCGCCACCCAGAAACACCTGTGCAGGCTCTCAGACTGCACCACCACACGCTCACTGTAAGCACCTGTTGTGTCTTGAGGGTCCGTGGGTTCTCAGGGCCCTGAATCCACCACGAGTGGACTGTTCTTGTTGTCTTCCAAGACATTTCGACTCTCGTCCGAGCGGGGATCATCTGATCCCGCTCCAAAACTCGATAAGACCGGTCTAGTCTGAGGGGATGGTAGATCATTCATCTGCAGGCCGGATTTGACCCGCGGGCCTTGACTTTGACACCTCTGTATTAACCCTAAAGGCCTTAGTGGCCACATGTGTGGACAGCACCTTTTAGCTCTTATTTCCAAAATTGTGTACACTACTGAATTGGGGTCTTATGGCTGCTTATGTGGACACTTATACTGCTATCTGGTGGTGTCAGAAGAGTATAACATACAATGGAATTTGGAAAAAAAAAGTATAAAAATACAAATTAGCATGTCACTACACATGAAGTACACGTTTGTGTACTTATGGACTAAGTACCGTATTTTTCGGACTATAAGTCGAAGATTTTTTCATAGTTTGGCCGGGGGTGCGACTTATACTCAGGAGCGACTTATGTGTGAAATTAACACATTACCGTAAAATATCAAATATTATTTAGCTCATTCACGTAAGAGACTAGACATATAATATTTCATGGGATTTAGCGATTAGGAGTGACAGATTGTTTGGTAAACGTATAGCATGTTCTATATGTTATAGTTATTTGAATGACTCTTACCATAATATGTTACGTTTACATACCAGGCACGTTCTCAGTTGGTTATTTATGCATCATATAACGTACACTTATTCAGCCTGTTGTTCACTATTCTTTATTTATTTTAAATTGCCTTTCAAATGTCTATTCTTGATGTTGGGTTTCATCAAATAAACTTCCCAAAAAAATGCGACTTATACTGTATATGTTTTTTTCCTTCTTTATTATGCATGCGACTAATACTCCAAAAAATATGGTACATCATGTCAGAAGGTGATTTTTAGTTTTTATATTCTAATTAGGGTCCAATAAGCCCAAATAGCAAAGATAAATTTAAAAAAGCATGTAAACAAACAGCTTGGGCCTTAAGAGGTTAAAACAATATTTCCACACTTTGTTAAAATTATTGTCATATTTTTCAAATTAAACTTTATTTTAATTTGCAATACATTTAATTAGTTTTCACTGCGAAATAACAACATGATTAAAACATACATTTGTAAAGTGACCTGAGATCAATTGGCAGAAAAAGTTTGGGGAAATTTGACTTTATATTCTTGCTGGTGACGGAGCAGGAAAGGGCTAGGAATAAGTTTGCAGCGAAATGTCCTGTTGGCATTTTTAATGCACTTCTTCTCACAAAATGGGCCCTGAGGCTGCACAGTCCTCTCAGACTAAAGATGTCCCACTTGGTCTGTAAGAATGAACTGATGAAGGCACATTGGTCAGATGAGGCAAAACGTCTTCCGAGACAACCTGAACATTTCAGGTACCAGGGCAGTATTACTGTGGTAAATAATATATGTTGTGGTGTGAAGGTGTTGCAGGAGGAGCTGCTGGAGAGGCAGACCCAGCAGGCGTCCCTGCAGGCTCTGTGGTCTCAGCTGCAGCCGGACCAAGGAGCGGACGGCAGCGACGAGGCCCGGGAGAAGCTTCACGTGACGGCCGCCAAACTCAAGCTGCTCCTGAGGGACGTGTCTGAGGACCTCAGCATCCTTCAACAACGCCGCCTGGTAACTGAGCAGCTTCTGTCACACTTGAATACTATGTAGGCTGCGTGTGTACCACTTGCATCATGCCAAGTCTGGGACGCAAGTGTGCAAATGAAAAGTTGTCCCTTTTTTTTTAAAGTTTTTGAATACTCCGAAAAATCTTAACCCTAAAATTAGCGTCACGTTTGTTCAATAATATTAATGATGGCTAAAGCATCGACACATTATTAAGAAGTGTCACTCTGGAAATAAACATGCTTTGTTGTTGAAACACTGTTTTGGTCATCATCCATTTAAATCAGCTAAAAAAAAAAGAAAGAAAAATTCATAAGTGTGGTATTGTTTTAAATAGAGATGCCCGATAATATCGGCCGATAAATGCTTTAAAATGCAATATCGGAAATTATCGGTATCGTTTTTTTTATTATCGGTATCTTTTTTTTAAAATTTTTATTATTAAATCAACATAAAAAACACAAGATACACTTACAATTAGTGCACCAACCCAACAAACCTCCCTCCCCCATTTACACTCATTCACACAAAAGGGTTGTTTCTTTCTGTTATTAATATTCTGGTTCCTACATTATATATCAATATATATCAATACAGTCTGCAAGGGATACAGTCCGTAAGCACACATAATTGTGCGTGCTGCTGGTCCACTAATAGTACTAACCTTTAACAGTTAATTTTACTCATTTTCATTAATTACTAGTTTCTATGTAACTGTTTTTATATTGTTTTACTTTCTTTTTTATTCAAGAAAATGTTTTTAATTTATTTATCTTATTTTATTTTATTAATATTTAAAAAAAAGGACCTGATCTTCACCATACCTGGTTGTCCAAATTAGGCATAATAATGTGTTAATTCCACGACTGTATATATCGGTATCGGTTGATATCGGTATCGGTAATTAAAGAGTTGGGGAATATCGGATATCGGCAAAAAGCCATTATCGGACATCCCTAGTTTTAATCTTCTAGCGCCAAATAAGGTAAATATTTGTCTTTTTTGTGTTTTTGACCAGAGTTACATGTGTAATATTCCTTTCCGCGCAGCTATTTATTTGGAAAACACACAAAAAAACCTATTATATTTGTTAAATTTAAATTTTATTTGCAGGTCTAACGATGGCAGATGACCATTGTGAATCACTACCAGTGCAGTGTCAATACAGGTGGTGAGTGTGCCATACACTCCCTGGGGGTTCCTTTACTAGTGATGCCTCAGTGAGTGTATGGCACACTCACTAACTGTATCGACACAGCACTTAGTGTGGCCAACTGATGAAAAAAATAATTATATTTGACCTGCAAATAATGTAGTTGTTTATTATGATCCCCATTAGCTTCTATAACAGCCACTGTTCTTTGTAGGGTCTAAAATGTCAAAAATGCTTTGATACATGATGCCCAACACTGGGGCGAAAGGGAAAAGATGACATATTCATGACAATAACAGTACAACAGCTCCACATGAGGGAGCGATTATTTACATGCAATTAAGGTAGAAACCAAAAATCGATTGAGAAGAAAATTATTCTTGTTTAAATGTATCAAATATTTTATTTCCCAAACTTAAAACATTCTGAATAGAAAAGAACTCTGGTCAATGAGCCAAAAGAAAAGAGAAGAACATTTCCCTTACTTGGTGATGGAAGATCCAAATGATTTTACTTTTTTATTGAATACATTTATTTATTTTTGTTGTATTAATAATTGTTTTGTTTCTTAGTTACATTTAGAGACATAAATGATTCCACTCTTTCACCTTCATTTAGTGCAAGCTGTCCTGAAAGAAGCGCTTCCTGATAAAGTTTGGTGCGTCAAACGATACAGCAGCTGTGTCAGTCACATGTCTTTTTTTTCCTAAAGTGACACACACACACACACGGGGGTGTCTTTTGAAAAGCGGGTCGAGGCTGCCGTGAGCGAACGGAAGAAAAGCTCCGACTTGCATTTGACACTTTTTTCTTAAAAGGAAAACATCTTGTCTTATATTTGGGTCATTATTAAATAAATGATCTTTCGCAGGACCTAAACGTCCTCAAACAGCAGAGCACTCCTGTCATTTTAAGGATCTTTGCTGTTTTTAAGGATGTTGAGGAGAAACACTAGTCAGTCATCCTGTTTTATAGAGGATCTTTGATATGTGTTTTTGTCCCCAAAAACAGGACAGTTCCTGTCATAGAAAGGATCTTTGACTTGTGTTTGTGCAGTACGTCTTTAAAAACAGAGTGCTCCTGTCATATTAAGGATCTTTGATTGTTGCGTTTTCCACCACATCCTTAAAAACAGCTGAGTCCTCCTGTCAAATAGAGGATCTTTGATTGAGGAAATTCAGGTACTGCAAAAAAAAAAAAGACCAAACAGCAGAGCACTCCTGTCATATTAAGGATCTTTGCAGTTTTTAAGGACATACTGGAAAAAACACTAATCAAAGATCCTTATGACAGGAGAGCTCTTGTTTTTTAAAGACAGTGATCCTGCCATTTAGAAGATCTTTGACTGGTGTTTTTGCAGTACCTGAATGCCCTTGAACAGCAGAGCACTCCTGTCATATTAAGGATATTTGCTGTTTTAAGAACATACTGGAAAAACGCTGATCAAAGATCATTCATTTTTTAAAGACAGAGTGATCCTGTTATTTAGAGGATATTTGAATAGTGTTTTTGCAGTAAGTCCTTTTAAACAGCAGAATGCTCTTGTTATATAGAAGATCTTTGATTGGTGTTTTTTGCAGTACCTGAACGCCTTTAAACAGCAGAGCACTCCTGTCATATTAATGATCTTTGCTGTTTTTAAGGACATACTGGAAAACACTAATCAAATATTAATATGGCAGGAGCCCTCTTGTTTGTTTTTTTTAGACTGAGTTATCCTGCCATTTAGAGGATCTTTGATTAGAGTTTTTGCAGTACATAATTTAAAACAGAGTGCTCTTGTCATATAGAGGATCTTTGGTGTTTTTTGCAGTACCTGAATGCCTTTAAACAGCAGAGCACTTCTGTCATATTAAGGATCTTTGGTTTTTAAGGACATACTGGGAAAAACACTAATCAAAGACCCTTAAATTGACACGAGCGCTCTTGGTTTTTTTTTTTTAAGACAGAGTGATCCTGTAATTTAGAGGATCTTTGATTGGTGTTTTTGCAGTGCCTGAATGCCTTTAAACAGCAGAGCACTTCTGTCATATTAAGGATCTTTGCTGTTTTTAAGGACATACTGGAAAAAACACTAATCAAAGATCCTTAAATTGACACAAGTGCTCTTGGTTTTTTTTTTAAGACAGAGTGATCCTGTCATTTAGAGGATCTTTTGATTAGAGTTTTTGCAGCACATAATTTTAAACAGCAGCGAGCTCTAGTCATATAGAGGATCTTTGATTGGTGTTTTTGCAGTACCTGAATGCCTTTAAACAGCAGAGCACTCCTGTCATATTAAGGATCTTTGCTGTTTTGGAAAAACAATAGTCAGTGACCCTGTCATATAGAGGAGCTTTGATTAGCGTTTTATTCGCATTTGACTCTTAAAAAAAAAAAAAAGAGTAAAACATCTTGCCTTATGTTGGGTCATTATTTAATACTTGATATTTGTTTGAATGCAGGATCCAAGTAATCAAGAGGAGTTGACGCAAACCAAAAAATCCACCAAAAGGTACAAATGATAATTTTTACTGTGCAGTTATTTTGAATAAGAATACAATATTACTGATCTATGTAATGGAATTATATAACAACATTGAATGAAAATATGAAGTAATATTTATTGAAGTTAAATGTGTAAATTGATAATGAATGTTTCCAGGAGGAAGTCGTCGCAGCCGCGCTCCTTCCTGTACCGCGTGCTGAGGGCCGCCGCCCCCTTCCACCTGCTGCTGCTGCTGCTGCTGCTGCTGCCATGTTTGCTCCCTCGCTCGGAGGGAGAGTCCAGCTGCGCCGACGCCAACAACTTGGCGCGCTCCTTCCACCCCATGCTGCACTACACCAACGGCCCGCCGCCCACATGAGGCCACCTGCCGCTTCCTGTCCCATGGAGGGGAACTCACCAAGTGGGTTTGTGTATTTTTCATACGGACTTGTCAATACAGACAAAAGTATTGGGTCACCACGATGTGGGGTGAAATCCATTTTACACGCGACGCTAATTTCATTCTCTAAACTTTAGCTTTTTTACTACAGCGCCATTTTTAAAATGGACCAAAAATGTCCATATAATTGTTGAAGAAGTCTTCTTCATCACTTTGATGGACTTGCTTCATGCCAGCATTTTTAACATTTGTCTTTGTCAGACAACTGGACTTGAAAAGTGACAAGTCGGACGTTACAAAGTGAATCATTCACCTGTAAAATGTTGTTGATCGTCACCTTCAAACTTCACTTGGTGTGATTGAAACATTGGACTGACGTTCAAGTTGATGTGCACAATATCACTATTTATACACTCTTCTCTCTTAAGTCAACTTACACAGTAAGTACAAAACATATCGCTCCATCCATTAGTGAGGTCACTTTAAACCCTGAGTGACTTGTTTTTGCAGCAGCAGCTTGCTCTTGTCATATAGAGGATCTTTGACTGGTGTTTTTACAGTAAGTGAATGCCTTTAAACAGCAGAGCACTCCTGTCATATTAAGGATATTTTCTGTTTTTAAGGACATACTGGAAAAACACAGTGATCCTGTCATATAGAGCAGTGGTCCCCAACCACCGGGCCGCAGTATAACAAGAGCACTCTGCTGTTTAAAAGGACTTACTGCAAAAAGACTATTCAAAGATCCTCTATACAACAGGATCACTCTGTCTTTAAAAAATTAATGATCTTTGATTAGCGTTTTTCCAGTTTGTTTTTAAGGACAGAAAGATCCTTAATATGACAGGAGTGCTCTGCTGTTCAAGGGCATTCAGGTACTGCAAAAAACACCAGTCAAAGATCTTCTAAATGGCAGGATCACTCTTTGATTAGTGTTTTTTTCAGTATGTCCTTAAAAACAGCAAAGATCCTTAATATGACAGGAGTGCTCTGCTGTTTGGTGTTTTTATGTTGTTGCAGTACCTGAATGTCCTCAAACAAAGATCCTCTATTTGACAGGAGGGCTCAGCTGTTTTTAAGGATGTGGTGCAAAACGCAACAATCAAAGATCCTTAATATGACAGGAGCACTCTGTTTTTAAAGAAGTACTGCACAAACACAGATCAAATCAAAGATCCCTTTTTTTTTTAAATCAACATAAAAATCACAAGATACACTTACAATTAGTGCACCAACCCAAAAAAGCTCCCTCTCCCATTCACACTCATTCACACAAAAGGGTTGTTTCTTTCTGTTATTAATATTCTGGTTCCTACATTATATATCAATATATATCAATACAGTCTGCAAGGGATACAGTCCGTTAGCACACATGATTGTATTTTTTTATGACTAAAAAAAATAAATCCACCCCCCCCGACCCGTTCCGTGGGACACATTTTCAAGCGGTGACCGGTCCGCAGTTACAAAAAGGTTGTGGCCCACTGACATAGAGGATCTTTGATTAGTGTTCTTGCAGCACATCTGAACATTCTCAAACAGCAATTTTCAGGATCTTTGCTATTTTCTGAGGATGTTGTGAAAAAACACGAGTCAAAGTGAACCTGTTAAATAGAGGATCTTTGTTTAGGGTTTTTGTCAGTACGTCCTTAAAAACCACAGAGCACGCCTGTCATTTTAGGGATCTTTGCTGTTTTTAAGTACATACTATAAACTGTTATATAGAGGATCTTTGAGAAGTGTTTTTGCAGTATTTCTTTAAAAACAGTTGAGTCCTCATACTGGAAAAAAAGATCCTTAATATGACAAGAGCGCTCTAGTTTTTTAAAGACAGAGTGATCCTGCCATTTAGAAGATCTTTGACTGGTGTTTTTTTGAATGCCTTTGCTGTTTTTAAGGACATACTGGAAACACACTTATAGTGATCCTGTTATGTAGAGGATCTTTGATTGCTTTTCCAGTATGTCCTTAAAAAGAAGAGAGATCCTGTCATATTAAGGATCTCTGATTAGTGTTTTTTTCACTGTCTTTTGAAACAGCAGAGTGCTCCTGTCATATAGATAAGTCTTATTAGTGTTTATGCAGTAAGTCCTTAAAAAACCTCATATTAAGGATATTTCATTAGTGTTTTTCCACGACATCCTTAAAAACCGCTGAGTCCTCATGTCAAATAGTAGATCTTTGGTGTTTTTTTGCAGGACCTGAACCTCCTTAAACAGCAGAGCACTCCTGTAATATTAAGGATATTTGCTGTTTTTAAAGATATAGTGAAAAAACACTAATCAAAGATCCTTAATACGGCAGGAGCGTTCTTGTTTTTTTAACGACAAGAGGACAATTAGAGGATCTATGATTAGTGTTTCCGTATTATGTCCTTAAAAAGAAGACAGTTCCTGTCATTAAGGATTTTTGATTAGTGAGTTTTTTTCACTACATCTTTTGAAACAGCAGAGTGCTCCTGTCATATAGAAAATATTTGGTGTTTTTGCAGGACCTGAACGTCCTCAAACAGCAGAGCACTCCTGTCATAGAGGATTTTTGATTTGTGTTTTTGCCATATGTCCTTAAAAACAAGAGCACTCCTTTCATAAGGATCTTTGATTAGGGTTTGTCCACTACGTCTTTAAAAACAGCAGCGTGATCCTGGTATATAGAGGATCTTTGGTTGTTTTAGCAGTACCTGAGTGTCCCTAAGCAGCAGAGCACTCCTGTCATATTGAGGATCTTTGCTGGGGTTTTTTAGACGTAGTAGAAAAACACTAGTCACAGTAATCCTGTCATATAGAAGATCTTTGATTACTGTTTTTGCAGTATGTCCTTAAAAAGGTGGCTCTTTGTTTAGTGTTTTGCTGTGCAACCTTAACAGTGATCCTGCTATAAAGAGGATCTTTGATTGTTTTTGCAGAGTGCTCCTGTCATATGCAGTACGTCCCTAAAACCAAGTCAGTTCCTGTCATTTGGAGGATCTCTGCAAAAACCATCAAAAGATGTGCCAAATGACAGAAGCGCTTTGCTGTTTTTAAGAGCGTACTGCAAAAACGCGAGTCAAAGATACTTAATATGACAGGAACACTTGTCATGTAGCGCAGTGGTCCCCAACCTTTTTGTAACTGCGGACCGGTCAACGCTTGAAAAATTTGTCCTGTCATAAAAAAATACAATCATGTGTGCTTACGGACTGTATCCCTGCCGACTGTATTGATATATATTGATATATAATGTAGGAACCAGAATATTAATAATAGAAAGAAACAACCCTTTTGTGTGAATGAGTGTGAATGGGGGAGGAAGGTTTTTGGGGTTGGTGCACTAATTGTAAGTGTATCTTGTGTTTTTTAGTTAATTTAATAAAAAATAAATAAATTATAAAAATAAAACTTTTTTTTTTTGCTTTTGCGGCCGGTACCAATCGATCCACAGACCGGTGGTTGGGGACCACTGATGTAGAGGATCTTTGACTAGTATCATTTAGGACTAACTGCAGTACACAAATGCAGGACTATAAAATCTTGCCCAAATAAAAAGTGATGAGAGAATCAGCCCACCTGCTCCTTACCTTTCTAATAATGTGCTTCCCAGAATGATATAATGGCATGAAAACATGTCAATACGCACATTTTTGTTTAGTTCCAATACCACAATCATGTATTTATTTGTGAACCGTGTGCATTTAAAAACACTGACAAGAAACATGGACAAGCATCACTAGTGTCTATGTAACATTTCTGCTTATTTGACGTCAAATAAGCAAATCACAGTGAAGAGAAATGTATTATTAGCACTTCTGAAGACTATTTTTTGCCAGGTGATTGATTACCAGTCCTCACATGTTACTCATTTAAAAAACACGATGTAAGTGAACACCACATAAGCGCTCACGTTAGAATAGCACACAGCTGGTACAAATGTTCAATCTTCATTTCCCCCCCCACCCCTACCCCCCTTTTCCCCACAAAACATTCAGTGAAAAATTACATTTTAACAACACGCACAAAAGCTGCAAGAAAATACAAAAATATTTTTTTTTCTTTGAGTGCAACTTTGTCGTAAAGCGCAGTAGTGGTTACAAACTCGACACAGAAAAAGCCACAATCAGATAAAATTGTACAGCGAAAGCAAAAGTATGGGTTATGAAATATGCCCTCTAGTGGTGTCACTGAAGTAATGCTGCTTTAAATTCAGCGCAGGGGAGAACAAAGCACATGTTTGATAAAAACTACTTCCTAGTGTTGGTCATTTATTACGGACTTTGAATGTGACTTTTTTTATAGTGGACTCCTCCAAAAACAACCCAGTAGGAAATGTGACAAAAGGTGTACTATCAAGTTATTACCATTATTAGCGGTGCTCGGAAAAAATCGATTCACATCCGAATCGTGATTTTTATTTATTTAGATTTTAAATGGATTCTTAATATTTTTAAATCGATTTTTTTTTAAATTACGTTTTTATGTAATTGCTTCGCTTACTTACGTATACAAGCTGTTTGGAAAAGGTTTATTATTTTTATTTACACTAACTATATTACAAAAATCGGTTTCGATCGAATCTAATCGTGCGATTTTGTGAGATTCACATTCCTGCTAATTATAATATCGGTCTGAGAAGAAAGCGCGTGCTAGCAGAAGTCGTATTGAACCGCATATAAGATTTTATATCGAGGATGCAGATAATTTATGCAAAGCAACAGGTGGTGCTAGAAAAAGGCCACTAGGAAGCCGCTCTTCTTCCTGTCACTCACGCACACACCAGTGACCTGGACACGTGCAGTATAAAGTGTGGCAAAGGTTGTGAGCAAGCTAATGATGCTAATTTGAAGATCATGCCCTTCATTAAAGTCAGGTGTGGCGCAAGTTTTATCTAGGGGTTAATTAGTATCTACAAAGTGCGGCCAAAGATGTCGCCCTCTGCTGGCCGTTAGGGTACAAATGCAGGTTTAAGGCACCGTTTTTAGTGGCTAATAATGATCAAATCTTCATTTTGATTTGGTCTATGGATGAAGGAAGGCACACATAGTTAAGTACAATTAATCAATTCAATTAGTCACGGGTCGTGTGGTCTACAAAACAACCACTGAGGTGTTGAAAGACATGGGTATTTAACAGCTGTGGCTGTAGGAAACCCTCCGGGTGTAGCTATGAACTTCACTAGCACTAGGATGACAGTAGCTGCTTTTGAGTATCAAACTGTCAGCATCGAGTGCAGTGATTCTCTAACTGTGCTACGCCAAAAAAATCAATTCAAACACAATGTTACTGTTCCAACGTTGTGTACCGTTTCAGTGGCCAAAAATATTTAAAAAAACTTGAGTAAAACCTCTGCTTTGTTTTTAATGAATACCTTTGAGAAGCACTGCTCTAGTGGCTTCATCTAGCTCTGCATGCGCTATAAAACGTTGCCACTCTGTTGTGTGCAATGAAGCCAGCAGTGGCTTTAATGCTGACTGATTAGTTGTGCAGCTGATACTTCTTCATTACTGATCACCACATTTGCAACTACGGCTATCATTTGAGAATTGAGGTAAGTAATAATAATAATAATAATAATAATAATAATAATAACTGGGATTTATATAGCGCTTTTCTAAGTACCCAAAGTCGCTTTACATGTAGAACCCATCAATCATTCACACCTGGTGGTGGTAAGCTACTTTCATAGCCACAGCTGTCCTGGGGTAGACTGACGGAAGCGTGGCTGCAATTTGCGCCAACGGCCCCTCCGACCACCACCTATCATTCATCATTCAATTCACCGGTGTGAGTGGCACCGGGGGCAAAGGGTGAAGTGTCCCGCCCAAGGACACAACGGCAGCGATTTTTGGATGGTAAGAGGCGGGGAGCGAACCTGCAACGTAACGAGCGCAGTTGGACAAATTGGGGTCCTAAGCAGAATAGTATTGGGGAGTCCTGATTGCACTTGTTTGTTTTAGAACTAAAAATGTGATCTAAGTATTATATAAGTAAATATATTAAAAGTCATTATAAAGCCCAGGTGAAGTTTTAAAAACGATTAGTCGTCCGTCGTGCTTCACTCTGTCAAAGCACTTTCACATATTTGTGTTGTTAAGTCTTCCAGCGGTCATATCATGATTTTAATCTACATGTAAAACATTTCCTTGTGGTCTACTTGGGATTGGGCAATTTTTTATTTTATTTAAATGGATTTGACTTGATTTAAAAATCATTTAAAATTGTACAGACCATTTTCAAGCTGCTTTCTGGCTGTTTCTAGAAAACGAGCGGTTTAGTGGGCGGTCTTTTTTTTTTTTTTACATACAAGTTACTAAGACTAGTTTTTGAGGTACACTTTTCGTTAAGAACAAACATACATTTACATTTTATTCCGCTTTTTATGACAAATGGCAAAAGCGCAGCATTTATTGGCACATTCACTCTGACCCAGAGCCATACTACTACTAGTACTAATAATGTCTCCCTACGTAAAATGGCATTCCTGCCAGAATGTTGTTTATCTCTGTAAACAAACACTAGCTAGTTAAGCTACCGTATTTTTCGGACTATAAGTCGCAGTTTTTTTTCATAGTTTGGCCGGGGGTGCGACTTATGTGTGAAATTAACACATTAGCGTAAAATATCAAATAATATTATTTAGCTCATTCACGTAAGAGACTAGACGTATAAGATGTCATGGGATTTAGCGATTAGGAGTGACAGATTGTTTGGTAAACGTATAGCATGTTCTATATGTTATAGTTATTTGAATGACTCTTACCATAATATGTTACGTTAACATACCAGGCACGTTCTCAGTTGGTTATTTATGCCTCATATAATGTACACTTATTCAGCCTGTTGTTCACTATTCTTTATTTATTTTAAATTGCCTTTCAAATGTCTATTCTTGGTGTTGGGTTTTATCAAATACATTTCCCCAAAAAATGCGACTTATATATGTTTTTTTCCTTCTTTATTATGCATTTTCGGCCGGCGCGACTTATACTCCGGAGCGACTTATACTCCGAAAAATACGGTACGTTGCTAATGTATCAATACAAACTGTCATGACACTCTTACTAGAAATCGTAGACAAGGACTCTGCGCCATCTGAAGTTGTTTGTATTTTGTCGGTGGTTGGTCTTTAAAGTGAGCTGATAAACAAATACTTCCTCCACACGGTGTAACATTCACCACGTATAGAAATGTCCGCAGACGTGGTCTTAAGACGGGGCAAAAATAACAAGACAATTGTTTCAGACCAGGGGTGGACAAACTACATCCGGCCCCTTGGTCCCTTTACCACGGCCCGACAAATATTAAAACAGAATTGAGCAAAGATCGGTTTTGAGAATTTCCACAACTAAACTGATACTAGACTTCCACGCAATGACAAAAAAGGATGATCACTACAAGAGAATGTAAGTGTTAATTTGTATGTTTCTTTGATGGTATATTGTTGAAAACATTACGATTAAAAGAGCTCATGTTTGAGAAGTCTAATCTTAGTTCCAACAGAGATGAAATGCATCATCTGTCACATTTCAAAAGCCAATGTGGCCCCTGAGCCAAAAGGTTTGCCCACCCCTGTTTTAGACTGAATATTTCAAGGTTTGATTCACGTTTAAGGAGCTTATGGCGAACCCAAATATACAAAAACATGTGCCAACAGGCAATAAAAGAAAGTTTTGCATAATATGACCTTTTTAAATTAAAAGGGAACTGCACCTTTTTTGTAATTTTGCCTATTATTCACAATATCTAAAATGCATATGTTTTTCTTGTTTTATATGCGTTGTAATTTGTAAAACATGGCAAGTACAAGGTGGCTAACAATGCAGCTGATTGAAGTACACTATTCTGCCCATAAAAACATCCAATAACACTCCATTGACATCTCCTGACCTGAATATTAGCAGTATTGTTGTTATAAGCGCTAACACAGACCAATTACTTTTAGCGGCGCCGTGATCTCAGCTTGTGCTGCTATATTGACATTTTGAGCCGGTGAGCTGCTGCATCGCCTGTGAGTTAGTGAAAGTTAATTATAGATTATGAATCATGCCTCTCGCCTGGATAGTAGAAAGTTGTGGCCATAAACCGAGAAGTTGGTTAACTTTGACATCCAATTTAGAGAAAGAAACGAAAAGATGCTCAATTGCGGCCTGTTTTTTTTAAATCCTTTGTGAGGATTATGAGTAATTCTTTATCTAAACGGGAAGATATAAACATCCCATCAGTCGGCATCCCAGTGACAGTAAGTGATTGTTTTATTATGTTGGTAGTTTCTTGTTTAGCACTTAGCAACACTGCTACATGGTGCTTAGTGTTTCACTAAAGTTGCATCTGTTTAGCACTCAGCTTCTAAAACGTGTAGCTCACCCTTTTTATATTCAGGCTGAAAAATATAAGGTTGCGATCATCAAAGTAGTGGGTGTTGTCCCCTCACTAAGTCTGCCATGAATAGTAAGTTTGTTGTTGTGAAGTTAAAAAGCCAAAAAGTGATGCAAAGTAACATTTTGATATTGACACATCTCATCTGTTTATACATTACTAGACTAGAATACCCTTAGATGTACAGACAACATGTGTCAATATCAACTTATTATTTTGAATCACTAAGATGTCGTCTGGGGTGGATTTTAGCTTTTTAAAGGGTACTTCAACACGTAAACAGTAAAGTATATTTACTTCATTATCATATATGTAGTAACTCTCTTGGATGAATACATCCAAGGCTATTAATTATGTGCATGAACACAGAACAGTTAATACAGCATTTAGCTTCTAAACAAGAAAAGGTTTTAGCACATCAACTTCGGATCAATAACAGTACTTTACAATCTCATTATTACCATAGAAATGGCCAACTATCATTTTTCGGACACGATAACGGCTTAAATAATTTCAAACACATATCCTTACGATAACCACAACTTTAAGTGTTAGTCCTACATGTAGGTAGTAATCAGTTGTGCACAGAAGAAGCTTGAAAGCAGTATGCGCATTAGTGGCGGGAATACATTTTTGGCGCAACACCGATAGCAGCAATTAATAGATTTGACTTAGAGTTGTGTCGATGCTGATGGCATCATAGCAGTAAAAAAGATACAGTGAGGTCCACAAGTATTTGCACACTCTGCAATTTTGCAAGTTCTCCCACTTAGAAATTAGGGAAAGGTCTGAAATGTTCATCGTAGAAAAATCCAGAAATCACTTTGGATGATTTTTTAATGATTTATTTGTATGTTACTGGGGTTCATAAGTATTTGCACACATGAGAACATCAGTGTTAATATTTAGTGCAGAATGCAATTACAGAGGTCAAAGGTTTCCTATAGTTCTTCATCAGGTTTGCACACACAGCAACAGGGATTTTGGCTCACTCCTCCACACAAATCTTCTCTGGATCTGTCGCCGAGCAACACAAAGTTTCAGCTCCCTCCAAGGATTTTCTATTGGATTTAGGTCTGGAGACAGCTAGCCCACTCCAGAACCTCGATATGCTTTGTATGGAGCCACTCCTTGGTTATCCTAGCTGTGTGCTTCATGTTGGAAGACCCAGCCATGACCCATCTTCAATGCTCTGACTGAGGGAAGGAGGTTTTTGGCCAAAATCTCACAGTACATGGCTGCAGTCCTCCTGTCCCCTTTGCTGAGAAGCACCCCCAAAGCATGATGCTTCCACCCCCATGCTTCACTGTAGGGATGGTGTTCTTGGGATGATACTCATCCTTCTTTTTCCTCCAAACCCGACGAGTGGAGTTTATACCAAGAAGTTCTATTTTGGTCTCATCTGACCACATGCCTATCTCTCATGACTCCTCTGGATCATCCAGATGGCCAATGGCAAACTTCAGACAGGCCTGAACCTTCCGTGCGATGCAGGATTTTAAACCACTACGCCGTAGTGCTCTACTGATAGTAGCCTTGGAAACAGTGGTCCCAGCTCTCTTCAGGTCATTCACCAGCTCCTACCGTGTAGTTCTTGGCTGATTCCTTACTTCTTATCATGAGTGATGCCCCACGAGGAGAGATCTTACATGGAGCCCCAGTCCGAGGTAGATTAGCAGTCATGTTTAGCCTCTTCCATTTTCTAACAATTGCTGCAACAGTCGATCTATTCTCACCAAGCTGCTTCCCAATTGTCCCATAGCCTTTTCCAGCTTTGTGTCGCTCTACAATTTTGTCTCTGGTCTCTTTTGACAGCTCTTTGGTCTTGCCCATGGTAGCAATTGGACCTTGACTGACTGTGGGCTGCACAGGTGACTTGAATGACTTCAAAGGGGTGGTGGGTGGGTGATTAGTTGTGGGGTAAAGGTGGACTTTTTTTTAAAGTAGACTGACAGCTCTTTGAGAGTCATAATTCTTGCTGATTCTCATGTGTGCAAATACTTATGAACCCCAGTAACGTACAAATAAATCATTAAAAAATCATACCATGTCATTTCCGGATTTTTCTTTTTAGATGATGTCTCTAACAGTGGAAATACATCTATGATGAACATTTCAGACCTATCCCTAATTTCTAAGTGGGAGAACTTGCAAAATTGCAGGGTGTGCAAATACTTGTGGACCTCACTGTATATGTCCTCTCCACTTTCTCCCAGGTGTGCACATATTACCAAGTGGAACATGTTAAATCAACACATTTTGGTTTTGGCGCTGACTTCCTTATCTCGCAAGGAAAAGCATCTGATTAGCTCCCGTTCACCACTAAACCCCACCCCTCTTTCAATGTACGCCATTTAAGAGCTGTGATTGGATATATTCTGAACTTGACCCACCCATCGACAAGACAACATTAAATTAATTACTGCCAACATTTTAGTCTTGTACCGTATTTTTTGGACTATAAATCCCAGTTTTTTTCATAGTTTGGCCGGGGTTGCGACTTATGTGTGAAATGATTAACACATAACCGTAAAATATCAAATAATATTATATAGCTCATTCACGTAAGAGACTAGACATATAAGATTTCATGGGATTTAGCGATTAGGAGTGACAGATTGTTTGGTAAACGTATAGCATGTTCTATATGTTATAGTTATTTGAATGACTCTTACCATAATATGTTACGTTAACATACCAGGCACGTTCTCAGTTGGTTATTTATGCCTCATATAACGTACACTTATTCAGCCTGTTGTTCACTATTCTTTATTTATTTTAAATTGCCTTTCAAATGTCTATTCTTGGTGTTGGCTTTTATCAAATACATTTCCCCAAAAAATGCGACTTATACTCCAGTGCGACTTATATATGTTTTTTTCCTTCTTTATTATGCATTTCCGGCCGGTGCGACTTATACTCCGGAGCGACTTATAGTCCGAAAAATACGGTATTTAGACTTCAATTAACATGTCAGTTTATTGTCTTAGTCAATGTGCCTTTTATTACTGATCATCTTACGTTTACCTGCTCCGATTTGAAAAAAACAAATAAAAATACAAATTAAATTAACAGCTTCGGCGTACTTTGTGATCGGGACTGTTTACAACATACATACAACGGAAATGGAGGTTTTTGGACATTTTTAGACCACTTTATAGGCGGAATAGAGCTCCATTGTTAGCTGACTTTTGCCATCGTTTACATGCCCGTTTGTCATGTTGAGTGGAAAGTAAAACTATAACGGCAGCAGCGTGAAATAATGGGACGAGACTTGCGCCGCTCAACGCTAACAACACGGCTAATGGCGCTAACTTCGCCGCGGCAATCAAGTTGACACCTTTGGTCAAAACAACACACTCGCGTTTTTCGCACATCGAACTTCCGACCGCGAGGACCTACACAGGATGTGATGAAGTATTTTAACACACATGTGTGTTATTTTAACAACGTTAACAAGAGTATTTTGAAGGTTGTAAACAGTTTTTTTTGTTTTAACTATAACAAAATAGGATTTCTAAACGCAATAAAGGAGGGACTACTGTGTTGTTTTGATGAATATTTCAGGCCTACTAAAGAGTTAAGCTAATATTGTTTATCTGAAATGGACTGAATTTAGTTGGATGATTGAAAAACCTTCATTTGTGCAAAGAATAGTTTGAGCGTTTCCATTAAAGACGTGCTTAAAGCAAAGACGTGGTCTACCGGCTACTGAGGATCACCTTCTTTCGACGAGGCGCTGCAGGAGCCTTGCGGCTTGGCGGGAACTTCCTTCTGGTCCGAGGCCTCGTGCTGATCCTGCTGGCTCCTGTTGGGGAGTCGTGAGCTGTGCATGATGTGAGCATCCAACATCTCCAGCAGCAGGTCGTACAAAGGCACCATGTTCTTCATCTTCATGCAGTGGAGATGGTCCATGCCCTTGTTGCTGCACACACAAAGTATTACTGTGCAGCAGAAACTCCAAAGTTTTGGGGGAAAATAAACCTGGTAGTTCATACCCATCGAGCATGAAGTGTTGCCTTTTTTAAAACAAGATTTTTTTTATTTTTTTTGAGATAATGATTATTTATGTATTTAATTAGAGATGTCCGATAATATCGGACTGCCGATATTATCGGCCGATAAATGCTTTAAAATGTAATATCGGAAATTATTGGTATCAGTTTCAAAAAGTACAATTTATGACTTTTTAAAACGCCGCTGTACGGAGTGGTACACGGACGTAGGGAGAAGTACAGAGCAGTTGCGTCTCCCAGTCATACTTGCCAACCCTCCCGATTTTCCCGGGAGACTCCCCAATTTCAGTGCCCCTCCCGAATATCTCCCAGGGCAACCATTCTCCCGAATTCCTCCCGATTTCCACTCAGACAACAATATTGGGGGCGTGCCTTAAAGGCACTGCATTTTCATGTCGGCCCAATTACATAATATCTACGGCTTTTCACACAAGTGAATGCCACGCATACTTGGTCAACAGCCATACAGGTCACACAGAGGGTGGCCGTAAAAACAACTTTAACACTTTTACAAATATGCGCCACACTGTGAACCCACACCAAACAAAAATGACAAACACATTTCGGGAGAACATCCGCACCGTAACACAACATAAACACAACAGAACAAATACCCAGAACCCCTTGCAGCACTAACTCTTCCGGGACGCTACAATATACACCCCCCGCTTCCCCCCCACCTCATGCTTTCTCAGGGAGAGGATGTCCCAAATTCCAAGCTGTTGTTTTGAGGCATGTTTAAAAAAAATAATGCACTTTGTGACTTCAATAATAAATATGGCAGTGCCATGTTGGCATTTTTTTCCATAACTTGAGTTGATTTATTTTGGAAAACCGTGTTACATTGTTTAATGCATCCAGCAGGGCATCACAACAAAATTAGGCATAATAATGTGTTAATTCCACGACTGTCGGTTGATATCGGAATTGGTAATTAAGAGTTGGACAATATCGGATATCGGCAAAAAAGCCATTATCGGACATCTCTATATTTAATATTTGTTTACTTACTATGGTATATTATTTAATATTTATGAATTCACTGTTCTGTTACAGAGAACAAGGAAATGGGATACAATTGCTATGATATGAAAAGGGGTAGGGATAAAAAAAGCTCTGCTTCTTCCTACTCCTTTTCGGACGTGCTGTAATGAAACTATTGGGAATATGTGATGCATTACATTGTATTGAAATAAACTGAAACTGATGTCAGAGGTCAAGTGTGATGATATTTAGGGGTGCCCAGGTCCGATATTAATATCAGTCTGATATCATGAGCCTGCATCTAAAACATCAGATACAGTCTCCCTCCACATCTCATCTTGCCAGCTTAGATGACAAGTTGTCGCCATAGACTTGTCAATCACGGGCCATCTTGAGCAGGGGTTTGGTCAGACTAGTGTCTCTTTATTTTGGATGAAAACATGATTGTTTTTGTTGTTGTTGAATGTTAATGTCTGACATTTACAACAAACAGCTTCGAAATCGATTTTAGAATTTAGTGAGTGAGTTGTGCTGATTTTAATCATTGATAGATCTCGATTATCATCGACTCATTCAGTAAATAGACACGGCTTCCCTCCTGCGCAAGATGGCGGCAAACGAGTTATCGCCTTTTAAAGGACTACTTTAAAACGCCGTAAAACTGAACACAGAAATAAAGTATGACAATATAACTTATATCTAATACAGAAAAAGCATTAAACAAATCCGCTAGCTTGCTGCTAATTTACATCCGATTCACTATATACAGTACATGCTCCTAATTAGCATTAGCGATTTTACATGGCATTTTCAACACCTCCAAATTTGTTAATGAATCCACAACTAAGATGCAAGTTACAATCAAACAACTGATGTGTAATAAGCACAATACTTACAGTATAAACACTTTGTAGGACTCAGCTTATAATATATTTTGCAACAACATACCTGTTTATGCAATTTTGAGAACTCAATTGAAAAATACAATTGTTTGAACAAATATGAATGTGCCAAAATAAATGTGCCTAATTCACATACTTGCTAACCCTCCCGACTTTCCCGGGAGACTCCCGAATTTTAGTGCCCCTCCCGAAAATCTCCCGGGGCAACCATTCTCCCGAATTTCTCCCGGACAACAATATTGGGGGCGTGCCTTAAAAGCACTTCCTTTAGCGTCCTCTCTCACCTGAAAAGGAGACTATTATATATGTCTCCGTTATCCATAGGTTTATCTATAACCCATAAAGTAGGCAGGCACGGAGCTATTTCTCAGCGTGTGTTTATTCCAGCCGGCACGTTAATACACTGACACACAACATCCGGATTCCCATCATGCATTGCTTCAAAACTACGGTAAGTAGTAATGTCCAAAACATAACAGGGACGAAGCAGAAGAACGAAGAAGAGACATGCGACGACGAGTAAGAAGAAGAAGTACGCTTGCAAGTTCCAAAATGATTGGAAAAAATAATTTCAGTTCATCCAGGACAGCTCAAAGGGGAAGGGGTATGCTGCCTGCACATTTTGTAGATCATATATACTCATTCATGAACGTATTATATATATATATATATATATATATATATATATATATATATATATATATATATATATATATATACCGTATATATATATATACACACACATACATATACACACCCCGCTACCCCCCCCCCCAACTCCACAAATTCGGAGGTCTCAAGGTTGGCAAGTATGCTAATTCATGTGTCTGCATGTTTGCTATTATTGATATCATCATGCAATAGTTACTGTTTTCTGCACAGGAAGACCGCTGTGCTCGCTCACATCCTCTCTGTCTCTCTCTCTCTCTCTCTCTCTCTCTCACCCTCTGCACATTCAGACACGTTTGTGCCAAAAAGGCAACCAATCATGACTGGACAAATGGACACTGATTACCTCGGTCATCAGTCATATACCCTTAGCAAATCCACAAAGAATCTTGTAGCAGTCACTACCTTGTTGGCTGGAAGACTCATGGTGTTAAATTGGAAGGCAACAGCCACACCCGCTGGATTAAAGATGTTCTATATTTTCTCAGACTGGAGTAGATTATTAGGCTGACATTACATGATTGTTCTGCGAAGTTTCAAGAACTGTGGGGTGCCTCTCTGAGATATGTAGGAGAAACTGATCTCCAAATTAACCCTGATTGAAACACAATTGAAACATGGGTGGTTGATGAGCCTTTTGTGTGCTTGTTCTCTTAAGGGCCATTCAAGAATGCAGCTGTCGGTCTTCTCTTAGCAAATTCGAAAATAACTTGGCATCATTCAGTACTTTGTTGGCTGGAAAACTCAATGTGTTCAATTGGAAGGCAACAGCGCCTTCTTGCCAACACCCGCCGGATTAAAGACTCAAACTGGAATAGATTAGGCTGACATTGAACGGTTGTTCTGTGAAGTTTCAAGAAGTATGGGGAGGTTTCCTAAAATATATAAATAAAAGAGATCTCAAATTCAACACCAACAAAGTAATAGAAAGGTAGGTAATTGATGAGACTTTTGCCTGCTTTTGTGTATTTCTGCACCGTGTTGGGGACGTTCAGGAGTGCAGTTGTCTGTGACTTCATGACAATATTTGCCTGTACTTATTTTTACTTTTATTTCATTTCATGTATAATGTTTGAGGGAGAAAAAAAAGAACATTTGACATGTGTTTAATTGCATTTTTTGACTGTATATGTCAAAAATCCAATAAACAAATGTTTAAAAAAAAAAAAAGTACACTCTGATTGGCTGTTTGGTCTCTATCACATTGCTGACAAATGTACAAAAATAACTTAAAAAAACCAAACATGTGTGGTTGTGCTTCACCAAGTTGTTTTTGTCCCTTATTCATTGACTCTATTAGCCGTGAAGCAATACTTCCGGGATAATGTAACAAGCGATTTAATTGGATACCAAACAGCCAATCAGAGTGTACATTTGATTCACGGCTAACAAAGTCAATAAATGAGGAACAACAACAACTTAGTGCAGCACGACCACATAGGTAAGTTGTTTTACTATTTTGGTCATTCAAACCTTTATGGGAAACATTTTATAAACATTATGGAGCTATTTTTGTACATTTGTCTGCAGTTTAACAAACGATCTAATTGGAGATCAAACAGCCAATCAGAGCGTACATTTGATTCACGCTAATAGAGCCAATGAATAAGGGACAACAACAACTTGGTGCAGCACGACCACAAAGGTAAGTTGTTTTACTATTTTGGTCATTTGAACCCTCATGGG
>NC_084573.2:22387500-22447500 GCF_033978685.3 Nerophis lumbriciformis
AGGGCCAATTTAGTGTTGCCAATCAACCTATCCCCAGGTGCATGTTTTATATTTTTGGTGATTTAACCCCCAATTTCAACCCTTGATGCTGAGTGCCAAGCAGGGAGGTAATGGGTCCCATTTTTATAGTCTTTGGTATGACTCGGCCGGGGTTTGAACTCACAACCTACTGATCTCAGGGCGGACACTCTAACCACTAGGCCACTGAGTAGACAAGCAACATCAGTGTGTAAAGGATATCACCACATGGGCTCAGGAACACTTCAGAAACCCACTGTCAGTAACTACAGTTGGTCGCTACATCTGTAAGTGCAAGTTAAAACTCTCCTATGCAAAGCGAAGACCGTTTATCAACAACACCCAGAAACGCCGTCGGCTTCGGTGGGCCTGAGCTCATCTAAGATGGACTGATACAAAGTGGAAAAGTTTTCTGTGGTCTGACGAGTCCACATTTCAAATTGTTTTTGGAAACTGTGGACGTCGTGTCCTCGGGACCAAAGAGGAAAAGAACCACCCAGATTGTTATAGGCGCGAAGTTGAAAAGCCAGCATCTGTGATGGTATGGGGGTGTATTAGTGCCCAAGACATGGGTAACTTACACATCTGTGAAGGCACCACAAATGCTGATTCTCTCGATGAGCTTCAAGCACACCTGTGAACTTAAAACCATTTCAGGTGAATACCTCTTGAAGCTCAACGAGAGAATGCCAAGAGTGTACAAAGCAGTAATCAGAGCAAAGGGTGGATATTTTGAATAAACTAGAATATAAAACATGTTTTTATTTTTTTGTTAAGTACATAACTCCACCTGTGTTCATTCATAGTTTTGATGCCTTCAGTGACAAACTACAATGTAAATAGTCATGAAAATAAAGAAAACGCATTGAATGAGAAGGTGTGTTCAAACGTGTATATATATATATATATATATATATATATATACACATATACATATACATATACTCACACACACACACATAAAAATACTATGAATGCAGACGGTGATCTGGATTGGGCTCATCTCCAAAATGTAATAATTGTTCCTTATTCTAATTCTGACATCTCCAGAAAGTTTCATCAAAATTGCCCATAACTTCTTGAGTCATGTTGCTAATTCCCTCACTCCAGTGAATGCATAATATCCTGGCGGAGGTAATACACAGGGAGAAACAAAATGCAAAAATTGTGACCGACAGAGCCCTAAAAAGATAAACAAAGACATGACCTTTCACCTTTTCAGGCCATCAGTCAGATATTCAAAATAAATATGCTGAGCAGCTGCTTGAAAATTTAACTGACTGGAATACCATTTCAAATGAATAGGATGATTGATTTACAATCAGAAGTCTCAAGAATGGTCATCTTGATTTGACCTTTGACCTGAGCTACATTTGCCATCTGGTGCCAAATACCATTATTGGATTGACTTCTTGCTCCAGAGGAATAGTATTAGTGGGAAAGGGATGGGCTGTTCAGGAGAGCTCTATGCCCTGACTTCATCTTGAGTTGGATATTATTTAAACAAACAGCATAATGAATCAAATAAATAAGGTTTATTTGGCTAAATTTGTGACCAATTAAGCTCAGAAGAGGATCACATCCTAATTTGACCACAACCACATTGTATTTTTAAAAATGTACAACATTCTTGAAAAACTGGAACCTGTCCAAATAAGAACTGTCACATCAAGCAGACATATTTAAAATAATAATAATAACATAGGGTGTCCTAATTCGCTTCCGATACTGATATTGAAACCTTGAATATAAGCCAATACAGATATTAAGTCATAAATACTTGTATTATTTTGTAGTGCGGAATGTTAGTCAAACATAACATGAACAACACTGACTTCCATTCATCCATTTTCTACCGCTTATCTATTTGAAAACCCTGTTTCCATATGAGTTGGGAAATTGTGTTAGATGTAAATATAAACGGTATACAATGATTTGCAAACCATTTTCAACCCATATTCAGTTGAATATGCTACAAAGACAACATATTTGATGTTCAAACTGATACTTTTTTTTTTTTGCAAATAATCATCAACTTTAGAATTTGATGCCAGTAACACGTGACAAAGAAGTTGGGAAAGATGGCAATAAATACTGATAAAGTTGAGGAATGCTCATCAAACACTTATTTAGAACATCCCACAGGTGAACAGGCAAATTGGGAACAGGTGGGTGCCATGATTGGGTATAAAAGTAGATTCCATGAAATGCTCAGTCATTCACAAGCAAGGATGGGGCGAGGGTCACCACTTTGTCAACAAATGCGTGAGCAAATTGTTGAACAGTTTAAGAAAAACCTTTCTCAACCAGCTATTGCAAGGAATTTAGGGATTTCACCATCTACGATCCGCAATATCATCAAAGGTTTCAGAGAATCTGGAGAAATCTAAGCCCGTGACCTTCGATCCTTCAGGCTGTACTGCATCAACAAGCGACATCAGTGTGTAAAGGATATCAACACATGGGCTCAGGAACACTTCAGAAACCCACTGTCAGTAACTACAGTTGGTCGCTACATCTGTAAGTGCAAGTTAAAACTCTCTTATGCAAGGTGAAAACCGTTTATCAACAACACCCAGAAACGCCGTCGGCTTCGCTGGACCTGAGCTCATCTAAGATGGACTGATACAAAGTGGAAAAGTGTTCTGTGGTCTGACGAGTCCACATTTGAAATTGTTTTTGGAAACTGTGGACGTCGCGTCCTCCGGACCAAAGAGGAAAAGAACCATCCGGATTGTTATAGGCGCAAAGTTGAAAGGACAGCATCTGTGATGGTATGGGGGTGTATTAGTGCCTAAGACATGGGTAACTTACACATCTGTGAAGGCGCCATTAATGCTGAAAGGTACATACAGGTTTTGAAGCAACATATGTTGCCATCCAAGCAACGTTACAATGGACGCCCCTGCTTATTTCAGCAAGACAATGCCAAGCCATGTGTTACATCAACGTGGCTTCATAGTAAAAGAGTGTGGGTATTAGACTGGCCTGACTGTAGTCCAGACCTGTCTCCCATTGAAGATGTGTGGCGCATTATGAAGCCTAAAATACCACAACGGAGACCCCCGGACTGTTGAACAACTTAAGCTGTACATCAAGCAAGAATGGGAAAGAATTCCACCTGAGAAGCTTAAAAAATGTGTCTCCTCAGTTCCCAAACGTTTACTGAGTGTTGTTAAAAGGAAAGGCCATGTAACACAGTGGTGAACATGCCCTTTCCCAACTACTTTGGCACATGTTGCAGCCATGAAATTCTAAGTTAATTATTATTTGCAAAAAAAAAATAAAGTTTGAGTTTGAACATCAAATATTTTGTCTTTGTAGTGCATTCAATTGAATATGGGTTGAAAAGGATTTGCAAATCATTGTATTCCGTTTATATTTACATCTAACACAATTTCCCAACTCATATGGAAACGGGGTTTGTATTATTAACCGTCTATAATCAACTTAAGCAGTCTTGAATTTGAAGTGGAGTGTTTTTTTTAGCGACACCTAATGGCCACAATAATTCATTAGTTTAAACTCATGACAAAGTAAGTTGAATGATGCTGACACGCTTGTTACTGGATATTTTTCAATAGGCTTTAGCCTTGGAGACTTTGTATGTGTAAGTAATATGCAACTATAATTATTTGATACTTGTTTATATTGACAAATGGGCTGTTTTAGACTGCAATAATGTTCAATTAAGGACACTTGCTATTTTGTGCTTAGCTGTTGTATAGCTGCTAGCTCCTAGTAGCCTTTATCATATTTACCTTTTGTAAATAACTTGACTAAAACAGAAGAAAAGACCAATCGTGTGTGTTTATTGGAGGCCATTTGGATGTTAAGTAGCTGTCCAGCTTTGCACAGTAAACAGGCTGCAGGACTGCTTGTATCGGACCTAATATCGGAGATTTTAGATGCAAGCCAATATAATCGGACAACTTGTTTTTGGTTCAAAATCTGACTGATTTCAACATTGGATCGGGACACTCCAATAATAATAATAATAATAATAATAATAAGGAATAGTGTTATTTGTGTGAAATAACATTAAAACAAAGAACAATATGAAGGGACTGATCAGTTCAGGCTGCAAAATATAAGATTTACACAGAGCCTAAGAGAGCTCTGAAAAGTATACGGCATTGAAGCAAGAAGAGGATACCGGTGCAAATCATAGCTCATCTTTATGTTCCACTGAAGGAATCCAACATGTGTTTTTGCTGTCCATCATCTCCTGAGGGAACACTTCCGTACTCTCAGCAGCAAAGCACATCACATCACAACATCCTCCTGTCAGTCTTTACCTGTGAACACCAGGTCCCTTCCTTCCTGCCAGGCAAGACGCTTGCTCATTCAGTGGTTTTTTTGCAGCTCCAAATATGTAAAAATGAACGTTAAAAGATTTTTTTGTGTGTACGTCAGATACCCCCAAACTAGCAGCACTGAAACACATCAAACTAGGGTTTTTTTGTGTTCGTATTTGATTTCATTACACGCTACAAAATAAAATGAGGGGTTTAATGACTTCTCTGGGCCTGTAAAATCAGATGTTGAAACCGAGAATCCAATAAAATAAAATTGGCAGCAAAGATGACATTTGATATATTGCTTTCTAAGCGGAAACTTTTTCATTCAAAAGTTCCATAAATGTCTGTAAAGTACTAGCTTGCTATGTCTGTCTATTTCTTTTATTGTTTATATTATTTATATGTATTATGATTTATATGTATTATTATTTATACTATTGGTATTAGGAGTGCTGTATTCATGATTAATAATAATGTGTGTGTTTATTAATGATTTAATTCATATTAATATATGTTATACATAACTAACTCATACAAATAATTTGTAATATTTCTTAAGACTCCCTAAATATATTGTGTCACACTTGTTGCACTTTTAAAATGCATCCTAAATTGTTTAAAAGTTCACAGTCATGTCGTCACTTTGACTACAGTAAATTCCGGATTATAAGATGCTACTTTTTTCCTACGTTTTGTACCCTGCGGCTTATAAAATGGTGTGGCTAATTTATGGATTTTTATTTGCTGGTAAAGCAAATACTTTACATTAAACACATGCAAATACATTTACATGGTATGTTATTGTTTGCGCTATAGCGCCATGTTTTGGACAAGTTTACTCACTGCAGGTCCTGCTGGGTGAATGTGAATTTCTGCTGTTTAAAGCTATGAACAGGAAGTACAAACCCCGTTTCCATATGAGTTGGGAAATTGTGTTAGATGTAAATATAAACGGAATACAATGATTTGCAAATCATTTTCAAACCATATTCAATTGAATGCACTACAAAGACAAGATATTTGATGTTCAAACTCAAACTTTATTTTTTTTTTGCAAATAATAATTAACTTTCATGGCTGCAACATGTGCCAAAGTAGTTGAGAAAGGGCATGTTCACCACAAATATGTTGTCTTTGTAGCATATTCAACTGAATATGGGTTGAAAATGATTTGCAAATCATTGTATTCCGTTTATATTTACATCTAACACAATTTCCCAACTCATATGGAAACCGGGTTTGTAATAATTAACTTAGAATTTCATGGCTTCAACACGTGCCAAAGTAATTGGGAAAGGGCACGTTCACCACTGTGTTACATGGCCTTTCCTTTTAACAACACTCAGTAAACGTTTGGGAACTGAGGAGACACATTTTTTAAGCTTCTCAGGTGGAATTATTTCTCATTCTTGCTTGATGTACAGCTTAAGTTGTTCAACAGTCCGTTGTGGTATTTTAGGCTTCATAATGCGCCACACATTTTCAATGGGAGACAGGTCTGGACTACAGGCAGGCCAGTCTAGTACCCGCACTCTTTTACTATGAAGCCACGTTGATGTAACACGTGGCTTGGCATTGTCTTGCTGAAATAAGCAGGGGCGTCCATGGTAACGTTGCTTGGATGGCAACATATGTTGCTCCAAAACCTGTATGTACCTTTCAGCATTAATGGCGCCTTCACAGATGTGTAAGTTACCCATGTCTTGGGCACTAATACACCCCCATACCATTACAGATGCTGGCTTTTCAACTTTGCGCCTATAACAATCCGGATGGTTCTTTTCCTCTTTGGTCCGGAGGACACGACGTCCACAGTTTCCAAAAACAATTTGAAATGTGGACTCGTCAGACCACAGAACACTTTTCCACTTTGTATCAGTCCATCTAAGATGAGCTCAGGCCTAGCGAAGCCGACAGCGTTTCTGGGTCTTGTTGATAAACGGTTTTCGCCTTGCATAGGAGAGTTTTAACTTGCACTTACAGATGTAACGACCAACTGTAGTTACTGACAGTGGGTTTCTGAAGTGTTCCTGAGCCCATGTGGTGATATCCTTTACACACTGATGTCGCTTGTTGATGCAGTACAGCCTGAGGGATTGAAGGCCACGGCTTAGCTGCTTACGTGCAGTGATTTTTTCAGATTCTCTGAACCCTTTGATGATATTACGGACCGTAGATGGTGAAATCTCTAAATTCCTTGCAATAGCTGGTTGAGAAAGGTTTTTCTTAAACTGTTCAACAATTTGCTCACGCATTTGTTTGACAAAGTGGTGACCCTCGCCCCATCCTTGTTTGTGAATGACTGAGCATTTCATGGAATCTACTTTTATACCCAATCATGGCACCCACCTGTTCCCAATTTGCCTGGTCACCTGTGGGATGTTCCAAATAAGTGTTTGATGACCATTCTTCAACTTTATCGGTATTTATTGCCACCTTTCCCAACTTCTTTGTCACGTGTTGCTGGCATCAAATTCTAAAGTTAATGATTATTTGCCAAAAAAAATGTTTATCAGTTTGAACATCAAATATGTTTTCTTTGTAGCATATCCAACTGAATATGGGTTGAAAATGATTTGCAAATCATTGTATTCTGTTTATATTTACATCTAACACAATTTCCCAACTCATATGGAAACGGGGTTTGTAGAAGTGCCAGTTCACCTTCTAATCGTCCATAGCGTTTCTACTCATATGGACTCTTCATTCATCACTCCAAGCAACGTTTGTAAGTTTTGCAGTATAACTGAAACAATTCTTACTTACTAAATCGCCCGAGGAGTGTTTTCATGCATATTTGTACGCATTACCAAAATGCAATGCAGCTAGCATTATTAACAATAGCTAATAAGCCAACACTTTTACGAGTGTCTGTTGGTATTATTAACTTACAATGGCATTCTGTTTGTGTTGTTTCAGTTTCATAAATTCCTCAGTAAAGTGGAGTGGAATTTCTGAATCTGTTTAGCTGATTGAAGAGCTAGTTTCCGCAGCTAGAAGGTCCGAGACAATGACTTCTGTTTTGTTTAAACAGCCGTTTTAATGCCGTGTTACAGACACCGTTAGGAAACAATTAAGGTATGTTAAACATTTTTTTAAAGGGCTTCATAAGTAAAGTTGTTATGGTATGGTATTTACAAAATATGTATGTGTAAATAACTCATATGTGACTTATAGTCTGGTGCGGCTAATACATGTATTATTATTTTTCTAAAATTTAGTGGGTGCGGCTTATATACTCTATAGTCCAGAACATATGGTAATTATTTTATTTTTTATTTTTGTGTCTGTGTGGTTTTAACATGATATTGTCATATTGTCCTTCTGTGTTTGCGTTTTATACTGAACAAAAATATAGATGCAACACTTGTTTTTGCTCCCATTTTTCACGAGTTGAACTCAAAGATCTAAAATTTTTACTACATACACAAAATACCTATTACTTTGCATTTGACACAATTAATCATAGCATCTTAATAAACAAATTACAACGGTATGGAATCAGAGTGTTGGTATTGAACTGGATTAGAAGCTACTTAACCAACAGGAAATAATATGTGAAGATAGGCAAACACACTTCTACAGAGCTGGACATATTTTGTGGCGTACCTCATCAATACTTGGACCAAAATTGTTCAATCTCAATATAAATGACATTTGTAAAGTTACAAAGGACAAAAAGTTAGTATTATTTACAGATGACACAACAGTGTTTTGTTCAGGAGAAAACACACAGAAGATAATACAAATAATAGAAGAAATGAACAAATTAAAAAGATGGTTTGACAAAAACAGACTATTTTTGAATCTGAGTAAAACTAAAATAATGCTATTTGGTAACAGTAGAAGGGAACACACATACACAGGTACCTATGCTCCCACATACATACACAAATACAGTACATACCGACATATACAAATACATTCACTGTACAAACATACATATACACATACTGTACATATACATTCCCTGTACAAACATACATATACCGTATTTTTCGGAGTATAAGTCGCTCCGGAGCATAAGTCGCACCGGCCGAAAATGCATAATAAAGAAGGAAAAAAACATTTAAGTCGCATTTTTTGGGGACATTTTTTTGATAAAACCCAACACCAAGAATAGACATTTGAAAGGCAATTTAAAATAAATAAAGAATAGTGAACAACAGGCTGAATAAGTGTACGTTATATGACTCATAAATAACCAACTGAGAACGTGCCTGGTATGTTAACGTAACATATTATGGTAAGAGTCATTCAAATAACTATAACATATAGAACATGCTATACGTTTACCAAACAATCTGTCACTCCTAATCGCTAAATCCCAAGAAATCTTATACGTCTAGACTCTTACGTGAATGAGCTAAACAATATTATTTGATATTTTACGGTAATGTGTTAATAATTTCACACATAAGTCGCTCCTGAGTACCGGTATAAGTCGCACCCCCGGCCAAACTATGAAAAAAACTGCAACTTATAGTCCGAAAAATACGGTTCACATACTGTACATATACATTCACTGTACAAACATACATATACCGTATTTTTCGGAGTATAAGTCGCACCGGAGCATAAGTCGCACCGGCCGAAAATGCACAATAAAGAAGGAAAAAAACATTTAAGTTGCATTTTTTGGGGACATTTTTTTGATAAAACCCAACACCAAGAATAGACATTTGAAAGGCAATTTAAAATAAATAAAGAATAGTGAACAACAGGCTGAATAAGTGTACGTTATATGACTCATAAATAACCAACTGAGAACGTGCCTGGTATGTTAACGTAACATATTATGGTAAGAGTCATTCAAATAACTATAACATATAGAACATGCTATACGTTTACCAAACAATCTGTCACTCCTAATCGCTAAATCCCAAGAAATCTTATACGTCTAGACTCTTACGTGAATGAGCTAAACAATATTATTTGATATTTTACGGTAATGTGTTAATAATTTCACACATAAGTCGCTCCTGAGTATAAGTCGCACCCCCGGCCAAACTATGAAAAAAACTGCAACTTATAGTCCGAAAAATACGGTTCACATACTGTACATATACATTCACTGTACAAACACATATACACATTCTGTACATATACAAGTACATATGCATACATACACTCATGCACATAATCATGTTTCATCAAACATATATTAACGTTGTTGCTCTAGCGGAAACTGGTTAACAGGGCACACTGACAAAGCTTAACCTATTATTACTATAACAATCTACAAGGTTAATATAGGTTGCTTCTCTTTCTTCCCCCCCATTTTTCTGCATTCTTTTGTATCTCTGGTTATCATTACGTATATGTATTGTTGCATTTGAACAACTGTATTGTTGATAATAAGAGGTAAATTATTGGTACTGTTCTATATCAATAGCGCTATTTCTATTAGTATTTGTATTGCTCCATTTGTAGTGTAATAATGCTCATTGTCATTTCTGTATTATCATTTATTTCGCTAACTGCTTCTTTGCTATCACTTTTACCATCATATTTGTACATATCGTATCTGCTAATGTTGCTCTTTTGCTGTTGTTGTTATTGTGTTTGCTGTTGTTTTTGTCTCTGTCTAATTTCCCTCTTGTCCCCACAATTTCTCCCCACAACTTCCCCCTCCGTCTTCCTTTTTTTCTCTTTCTATCCCCTCCTGCTCCAGCCCGGCTGCACCAAATGATAATATAAATACATTTAATAAAGTCAAATACAAATAAGGCAACAAGAAAAGTATCCTACATTTCTCTTTTGTAAAGTAAATCTGAACAGCCGATATGGGCATCTACATCAACTATATGATTTGCCTGAGAAGCTGGACAGGACAAAAAAAATAAATAAATAAAAAAACAGTAGAAGGGAAAGTCAAACACAAATACAGATAGACGGAGTAGACATTGAAAGGGTAAAAGATAACACATTTTTGGGTGTAATAATAGATAGTAAAATGAATTGGAAATCTCATGTAAACAATATACAACATAAGGTGGCAAGAAACATGTCAATAATGAATAAAGCAAAACATGTTCTAGACCAAAAATCACTTCATATTCTTTACTGCTCACTAGTGTTACCATACCATTGTGTAGAAATATGGGGAAACAACTACAAATGTGCGCTTCATTGACTAACTGTTACAAAAAAGATAAATTAGAATAATACATAATGTTGGATATAGAAAACATACAAACCCTTTATTTATTGAATCACAAATATTGAAATTCAACGATTTAGTACAGCTAAAATTATGAACAAAGCAAACTATAACCTGCTACCCAAGAATATACAATTCTTCTCAACAAAAGAGAAATATAACCTTAGAGGAAAATCTAATTTAAAACATTTGTATGCTCGTACAACACTTAAAACATTTAGCATATCAGTATGTGGAATTAAATTATGGAATGGATTAACTAAACAAATCAAACAAAGCACCAATGTGATTCAGTTTAAGAGAATGTGTTCACAAAGTACACAGAACAAAAATTATGATGAACATCTTGAACCCTTTTTTTTTTTTTCAATTAATTTGTTTTATTGAGACAAATATTATTGATGTATTTCATATGTGTTTACTTACTATGGTATATTATTTGTTTATTATTTATTTGTTCACTGTTATGTTACAGAGAACAAGGAAATAGGATAAAATTGCTACGGTATGAAAAGGGGTAGGATTAAATAAGCTCAGCTTCTTCCTACTCCTTTTCGGACGTGCTGTAATGAAACAACTGGAAATATGTTATGCATTACATTGTATTGTATGCATGTTCGAAATAAACTGAAACTGAACAGAAATATTGTTTACAAATTTGTTTAAATCTGTGTTAGTGAGCACTTCTTCTTTGCTAAAATAATCCATCCTACCTAACAGGTGTGGCATATCAAGATGCTGATTAAAACAGCATGATTATTGCACAGGTGTGCCTTAGGCTGCCCACAATAAAACACCACTCTGGAATGTGCAGTCTTGCCTTATTGGAGTCTGGAGGGTCACAAAAGCAGTCAGTATCTGATGTGACCACCATTTGCCTCACACAGTGCATCTCCTTCGCATAGATTTGATGAGGTTGTTGATTGTGGCCTGTGGAATGTTGGTCCACTCATCTTCAATGGCTGTGTGAAGTTGCTGGATATTGGCAGGAACTGAAATACGCCGTCGTATACACCAATCCACAGCATCCCAAACATGTTTAATGGGTGACTTGGTGAATATGTTGGCCATGCAAGAACTGGGATGTTTGCAGCTTCCAGGAATTGTGTACAGATCTTTACAACATGGGGTCGTGCATTGTCATGCTGCAACATGAGGCGATGGTCTCGGGCGAATGGCACAACAATGGGCCTCAGGATCTCTGTGCGCTCAAAATGCCATCAATAAAATGCACTTGCGTTCGTTGTCCAGAACATACGCCTGCCCATACCATAACCTCACCCCCACCATGGGCCACTCCATTCACAACGTTGACATTAGCAAACCGCTCTCCCACACAACACCACACACCCTTTCTGTCATCTGCCCTGAACAGTGAAAACTGGGATTCATCCATGAAGAGAACACCTCTCCAACGTGCCAGACGCCATCAAATGTGAGCATTTGCCCACTCGAGTCAGTTACGACGACAAACTGCCGTCAGGTCGAGTCCTCTATCAGGACGACGAGTATGTAGATGAGCTTCCCTGAGATGGTTTATCACAGTTTGTGCAGAAATTATTTGGTTATGCAAACCAATTGTTGCAGCAGCTGGTCTCAGATGATCATGGAGGTGCACCTGCTGGATATGGAGGTCCTGGGCTGGTGTGGTTACATGTGGTCTGCGGGTGTGTGGCCTGTTGGATGTACTGCCAAATTCTCTGAAACGCTTTTGGAGACAGCTTATGGTAGAGAAATGAACATTAAATTCCCGGGCAACAGCTCTGGTGGACATTCCTGCAGTCAGCATGCCGACTGCACGCTCCCTCAAAACTTGCGACATCTGTGACATTCTGCTGTGTGATAAAACTCCACATTTCATAGTGGTCTTTTATTGTGGGCAGCCTAAGGCACACCTGTGCAATAATCATGCTGTTTAATCAGCATCTTGATATCCCACACCTGTGAGGTGGAATAGGATTATCTTGACAATGAAAAATACTCACTAACAAAGATTTAGACAGATTTGTGAACAATATTTGAGAGGAATAAGCCTTTTGTGTATATTGTAAAAGTTTTAGATCGTTGTGTTCAATTAATGAAAAATGGGAGCAAAAACAAAAGTGTTGCGTTTATTTTTGTTCAGTATGTTTTAGGACTAAAGCTGAAAATGTGCACCTATGCTATAATCTGATTTTCCTGGATAAAATAAAATCACTTAAAGAATCAATGATTTTCTGGTTAGCCAAAACAAAGGGTGTCCAAAGTAGGGATGATGTTTGTTAAGAAATTATCGAGTTCAAGCCTATTATCGAATCCTCTTATCGAACCGATTCCTCATCGAATTTCTTACCGAATCCAGAGTCATACCAAAGACTATAAAAATGGGACCCATTACCTCCCTGCTTGGCACTCAACATCAACGGTTGGAATTGGTGGTTAAATCACCAAAAATTATTCCCGGGCGTAGCCATCGCTGCTGCTCACTGCTCACCTCACCTCCCAGGGGGTGAACAAGGGTATGGGTCAAATGCAGAGGACAAATTTCACCACACCAAGTGTGTGTGTGACAATCATTGGCACTTTAACTTTAACATAATAGGTTGTTGTGTGTGCACTGAGTTCCAAAAGCTATAGATGCTATATGACTGGGCCGGCACGCTGTTTATATGGAGGAAAAGCGGACGTGAGTGAGGACAGCATGTGGCCGTTATCGGGTGAAGGTTTCAGGTGAGCGAGGACGCTAAAGGAACGCCCCCAGTGAGCATATAGTGCTGCTATGTGCGTTGTAAATAAAAAAAATTGCCGACAAACACATCACCAACATGGACGAGGTGCCGCTCACTTTCGACATCCCGGTGGAGCACACTGTGGAGAAGAAGGGGACCAGCACGGTAGCAAGAGAAGTCGGCTTTTACTGTTGTCCTAGCTTGCTATGCTAATGGACAACGAGACTGACTTTGAAAATGAGGAGAGGGAATCTGGCGTGTTTGATGGAGAACTTGCCCAGTTGTTCATTTCAGACACAGAAGATGAGGACTTTGATGGATTTGTGGATGAGGTTTGATCAAAAAATATTGTGAGTACATTGATAAATTCTTCAATAAAGTACAACCGAACTCAGCTTTGCTCCTGCTGCCTTTTTAAAACAGCGTCCATGCATGCTAGCGTATATTTTAAGCTAGCGTATTTTTAACCATGCCTGCGCCCAAAAATACGCTGCGCCTTATTTATGCTTTAAATACAGAAATAGCACCCGTAACTGACACGGCGCATTTTAATACGGTGCGCCATATGGTCGCGAAAATACAGTATAGTGGCTTCGATAACGGGAACCGGTTCTCTAAAAGGCATTCGAATCCATGGAATCGGTTCTTTTCTTATAGAACTATCGGGAGAACCGGTTTCGAAGATCATCCCTAGTCCAAAGTGGGGTCTAGAGGCCATTTTTTATCGGCCCTTAGCATATTCAAAAACACAAAATTAAAGAAGGCGTCCAAACAAAACAATTACAAATTACTAATTGCTTTTGGCTTCTATAACAAAACTGAGTTAAGTATTTAAGACTACAAAGCACATTTGGGCTTGCATTGGTTTCAGCAAGTTATTAAGTAAACAAAAGGCAGATAATATAAAAGTAGCTCCTACTTTGTCCTTTATGTGGAAAGAGTAAAAACAATGTAGTGAAATCCCAATAGAAGGCGACCGACCCCAATAGACATTTTATCTCTTCCAAAAAAAACGGCGCTGTGTCAAAGCAGCAACAAAAATACCCATTAAAATTGAACAAGATATATTCATTAAAGCAAAAAAAACATGTTTTGGCATTGGTTTGCAGAACTGTAGTCACAGGGCTCCTTTTATTATTTTTTTAGTTTTTTCATTTTGTGACTCACAGCTATTACACAAATAATGAGCCATGATGAAAGCTGTGCTGGAGGAGACGGTGCAAAAAAATGAAAAAAACACGACCCTGTTGAACTTTTTAGAGGCAAAGCTCAAAGGACAACGGGTCTGCAGCGAGGCCGATACCTCGACCCTGTTCACCTTCTAGCGGCCCAATTGCCACACAACACACACAAACATGCACATTTGTCCCACTGAACGGCTGGACGCTCAAACTTGTGTTGCAGCAGGTGTGTGTGTGTGTTGACTCACTGGAGTTAAGGAGGATCATGGCCTTGAGGCAGACGTACTCCTCTCTCTGTAGCTTGAGCTCCCTCACCCTGGACGTGGCGGCGACGAGCATGTCAAAGATCTCCGCAAAGCCCTGCACACAGCTGCCCTCTTCTCTACCACACAAACACAACCTTTGTCATTATACTGTATAGGCACCATGTATCAGTAGAAAGGTGACATGTACAATTGGAAATAACATAAATACACATTTGTGCTTCCACAATAATGGAAAAGTCATAATAATAATAATTGTTACATGACACTAACACCTGATGAAACTAGTTTCAGCATGCATGCACAAAATAGCGGTTCTTTGTCAGGTATTATTTAACTTAATCCCGTGATCCAAGTGCAATAGGCGACAAAAACAATAAAACAGGCTAGAACAGGCATCATAAAAAGCCTAAAATTGTCACGGCTGTGGTTGGCACGCAGCTAGCAAACACCAAATGACAAATACATGAGCTATGCTGATATGTAGTTGAATAAAAAATAAATAAAAATAAGGGATTTTAATTTATTATAAAATCACCTTTAAAAACAAAAACAATTATTATTGGCCTTTTCAACTATTTTCTGGTACGCCGCCCCTAGGGAGAAGACCATTTTTTAAGCTTGCTCAGTCATTTCATCCTTGATGTTACAGATAGCATCTTTAGATAAGAATACAAAATCTCCTATTTGTCATATATACATGAGGGGTGTCAAAAGAAAAAAAACATTTTAGAATGAATCGCAATTCTTATTTGTAACGATTTTGAATCTATTTTAAAAATTCAAAAATCGATTAAAAATATATGTATATGTATAATGATAAATGGGTTAAACTTGTATAGCGCTTTTCTACCTTCAAGGTACTCAAAGCGCTTGACAGTATTTCCACATTCACCCATTCACACACTGATGGTGGGAGCTGCCATGCAAGGCGCTAACCAGCAGCCATCAGGAGCAAGGGGTGAAGTGTCTTGCCCAAGGACACAACGGACGTGACTAGGATGGTAGAAGGTGGGGATTGAACCCCAGTAACCAGCAACCCTCCGATTGCTGGCACGGCCACTCTACCAACTTCGCCACGCCGTCCCCCTGTTATTTATATGTATAAAAAAATTTTTTATTATATATATATATATTTTTTTTAAATATATACATACATATATTTTACTTTTTTTTTTACTTCATTAAATGTTTGGGCAGGATTTTCTTAAACAAGTTGTAAAGGAATTTATCACATCTATTCATCTATTTTATGGATTAGAAATGTAGTTAATCATAGAACTGACGCCCAATGTTATTAAAAAGTTTTGATTTTGAATCAAGAATTGATTCTGAATCGAATAGTTAACACCAAGAATCAAATCGAATTGCGTGGTGCACAAAGATTCACAGCTAATATACTGTACACACAGTTTGGATTTTTGGCAGCGATTTCTTCTTCTTCTCTTTCCATCGTCTTCATGTGCACCCATCTCTCTCGCGTTGTTGGTTTGATTTAATTAAGTACCGTAACTTGTAACTCACCGCGCTGCTGTCACATGCCTACCCCTGAGTCTTAAAATCGTTTTTTTGTTTACAAACCCCGTTTCCATATGAGTTGGGAAATTGTGTTAGATGTAAATATAAACGGAATACAATGATTTGCAAATCCTTTTCAACCCATATTCAATTGAATGCACTACAAAGACAAGACATTTGATGTTCAAACTCATAAAATGCATTTTGTTTTTGCAAATAATAATTACCTTAGAATTTCATGGCTGCAACACGTGCCAAATTAGTTGGGAAAGGGCATGTTCACCACTGTGTTACATGGCCTTTCCTTTTAACAACACTCAGTAAACGTTTGGGAACTGAGGAGACACATTTTTTAAGCTTCTCAGGTGGAATTCTTTCCCATTCTTGCTTGATGTACAGCTTAAGTTGTTCAACAGTCCGGGGGTCTCCGTTGTGGTATTTTAGGCTTCATAATGCGCCACACATTTTCAATGGGAGACAGGTCTGGACTACAGGCAGGCCAGTCTAGTACCCGCACTCTTTTACTATGAAGCCAGGTTGATGTAACACGTGGCTTGGCATTGTCTTGCTGATATAAGCAGGGGCCTCCATGGTAACGTTGCTTGGATGGCAACATATGTTGCTTCAAAACCTGTATGTACCTTTCAGCATTAATGGCGCCTTCACAGATGTGTAAGTTACCCATGTCTTAGGCACTAATACACCCCCATACCATCACAGATGCTGGCTTTTCAACTTTGCGCCTATAACAATCCGGATGGTTCTATTCCTCTTTGGTCCGGAGGACACGACGTCCACAGTTTCCAAAAACAATTTGAAATGTGGACTCGTCAGACCACAGAACACTTTTCCACTTTGTATCAGTCCATCTTAGATGAGCTCAGGCCCAGCGAAGCAGACGGCATTTCTTGGTGTTGTTGATAAACGGTTTTCGCCTTGCATAGGAGAGTTTTAACCTGCACTTACAGATGTAGCGACCAACTGTAGTTACTGACAGTGGGTTTCTGAAGTGTTCCTGAGCCCATGTGGTGATATCCTTTACACACTGATGTCGCTTGTTGATGCAGTACAGCCTGAGGGATCGAAGGTCACGGGCTTAGCTGCTTACGTGCAGTGATTTCTCCGGATTCTCTGAACCCTTTGATGATATTACGGACCGTAGATGGTGAAATCCCTAAATTCCTTGCAATAGCTAGTTGAGAAAGGTTTTTCTTAAACTGTTCAACAATTTGCTCACGCATTTGTTGACAAAGTGGTGACCCTCGCCCCATCCTTGTTTGTGAATGACTGAGCATTTCATGGAATCTACTTTTATACCCAATCATGGCACCCACCTGTTCCCAATTTGCCTGTTCACCTGTGGGATGTTCCAAGTAAGTGTTTGATGAGCATTCCTCAACTTTATCAGTATTTATTGCCACCTTTCCCAACTTCTTTGTCACGTGTTGCTGGCATCAAATTCTAAAGTTAATGATTATTTGCAAAAAAAAAAAATGTTTATCAGTTTGAACATCAAATATGTTGTCTTTGTAGCATATTCAACTGAATATGGGTTGAAAATGATTTGCAAATCATTGTATTCCGTTTATATTTACATCTAACACAATTTCCCAACTCATATGGAAACGGGGTTTGTATATGGGGGGGGGGGGGGGGGGGACAATGCGGAAGAATATGAAATGTTCAAACGCAGCATTAGGGTGAAACAGTATTGTTTATTGAAATTTATAAATCAGTATAGATTGTCATTACTGGCCATAAAGTATTGCATACAATATATTGGGAATGGGCATTATGGCCTAAAATCTAAAATCACGATTTATATTGCAGCCTCCTGCAATAGTGCAATACGTACTGCATAATATTTTTTTAAATGTATATACAGTATATATACTGTGCGCTCATAAGTAAGTACAACTACGTCAGTCAAAGACCAATATAAGCAAGTCAAATAGAGCTTTTATGGACAGAATTTCCAGGCGCAGTCAAGGCGTTGAGGGGATCCGGTTTGGTGGCTGCAGGATTAGGTCTCTGCTTTTTGCAGATGATGTGGTCTTGATGGCTTCATCTGGCCAGGATCTTCAGCTCTCACTGGATCGGTTTGCAGCAGAGTCTTAAGCGACTGGGATGGGAATCAGCACCTCCAAGTCCGAGTCCATGGTTCTCGCCCGGAAAAGGGTGGAGTGCCATTTCCGGGTTGCAGAGGAGACCCTGCCCCAAGTGGAGGAGTTCAAGTACCTCGGAGTCTTGTTCACGAGTGAAGGAAGAGTGGATCGTGAGATCGACAGACGGATCGGTGTGACGTCTTCAGTAATGCGGACGCTGTATCGATCCGTTGTGGTGAAGAAGGAGCTGAGCCGGAAGGCAAAGCTCTCAATTTACCGGTCGATCTACGTTCCCATCCTCACCTATGGTCATGAGCTTTGGGTTATAACCGAAAGGACAAGATCACGGGTACAAGCAGCCGAAATGAGTTTCCTCCGCCGGGTGGAGGGGCTCTCCCTTAGAGATAGGGTGAGAAGCTCTGCCATCCGGGAGGAGCTCAAAGTAAAGCCGCTGCTCCTCCACATCGAGAGGAGCCAGATGAGGTGGTTCGGGCATCTGGTCAGGATGCCACCCGAACGCCTCCCTATGGAGGTGTTTAGGGCACGTCCGACCGGTAGGAGGCCACGGGGAAGACCCAGGACACATTGGGAAGACTATGTCTCCCGGCTGGCCTGGGAACGCCTCGGGATCCCCCGGGAAGAGCTGGACGAAGTGGCTGGGGAGAGGGAAGTCTGGGCTTCCCTGCTTAGGCTGCTGCCCCGCGACCCGACCTCGGATAAGCGGAAGAAGATGGATGGATGGAAATAGAGCTGTGCAATTTTTCAAACAAACTATGAAAGTTAACCATTATTTTGCATACACTTAAGCACATCGGCTTTTTTGGGAAGCATACCAGATCTTTCTGACTAATCACGGTGTCTCCGGCCGTGGAGAACACCTCTTAGACAGGAAGGTGGCGTGCAAACAGCCAGTCAGACGCCGTCTCTTCATGTGATGCATGAGAAGCATTAATTTCACGTTTACAGTTAATAGTGGCATGTTTTGCCACGATAGGCAGCATTAGTTTGTTAGTTGCCTGCAGTATTAACAGCAGACGTGCCGACTTTGACGCCGCTGCTGGTGGTAATTCACTTCCGTCTCGGAGGGGATCGAAAACGCGTCATTCATTCAAGGTTATTACATGCTGCTTATGTTTCTGCTAGTATTTTCTCAATTTGACGCAATATCCACTTTGCAATTACTACAAATGGCTCTCTTGTCTTCCTTAATAATAATTATAACGTCTGTGCTGCTGATTGGCGCCGTGCATGGTGACGTCATGCGTGCCCACAAGTATCGATAAGGGAATCTTTAACAAAACTGTCAAATGAATCCCAGGAATCGAAACCCTGGGAGCCGGTTCTTGCTGATTCTCATCCCTACTGATACCGATACATTGAATGATTAAATTTTTGATCACAGTTGTAACCACACAAAAAACAGGATATCAAATAAATTATTTCTTGTTATTGGCACTGATTTAAATACTTTGGTTTTTGCCTTCCCGTGTCCAGGGACATATTTCCTGAGTTTGTAGACGATAACAAAAACGACTAAATGTTTTATTTATTTTTTTAAATCGATCTAACCGCTGTCGCATAGCTTATATATCGATTACATTGTTACTGTCGATATTTGTATCGATCCGGCCACCTTTGTTTACATTCAACAGCTCTAGATTGTGGTTAGCAGTTAGCATATTGATGTTTCCCTCTTACACACATGCTTATCTGTACTATGGCTATGAGTTTTTTTTCCCTTGGCCTCAGTCTGGACCCCCTCTCCAGGGCCCAGGCTTAGACCTGTTTCTCACCTTTTTTGTAAGGGGCGCCGGAAGTTGGCAGACCCGTCAGCTATCCTGTTCTGTCTCCCTGTAATGTTTGTCTGCTCTTGAATGGGATTGTGCTGAAAATCTTCATTTCCCCTCTGGGATTTATTAAGTATTTCTGATTCTGATATCGACCTAGGGTGTGAAGTGTAGCAAGTTTAGCTATTCCTTATCATCCAGCAATAATAATACCTGTAAAAAACATAGTTTTTGCCGCCATTGGGTTGAGGATTGCTGATTTAGAAGCTGCTTTGCAGTGTGAGGGACATTAGCTGCTAGTGAGAACACTACATTGTGTTTGTTTGCTTGTCGGGACACAGCTATAATGTGTCATCAAAATGCATTATCACGATACAACGATAGTAATAAAAAGCTCTAATTTATATAATTTTAATCGTATATTGTCTATATCACGTAATACTCCGGTATATCTTGTTATTATCTGTATGCCTTGTTATTCCATCCTATAGTCTGAGATGTATTCACGGTGTTAAGGTTCCTAATTCACTTTTTCTTACTTAGAAGCAATAACACTTAATTTCTGAAGTGGTTTCTGAATGGGAAAATCTTGTTAATAGTGATAGCATTTTGGTGTACGCTACTGGAAGGATTTAAGATCGTTTACGTTTTATTTGTTGCATAAAAGCTGTATTTTCATGGCGGAAAGTGGTTGGACTTGCACAGTAAAATATTAAAAAAATAAGTGGTGCTTAAAAATTACAGCATATAAACCCCTTAATTGCATTTGGTTATTACTCTGTTATGCCATTTAATTGCATTTGGTTATTACTCTATTTAGCCATTTAATTGCATTTGGTTATTACTCTATTTAGCCATTTAATTGCATTTGGTTATTACTCTATTTAGCCATTTAATTGCACTTGATTATTACTCTATTTAGCCATTTGAATCTGCAGGTCCGTTCTAACAGCCTGACTCTCAATGTTCCCACAAGCAAGTAAGTTTTCTGCTAAGATACCTGCTCAGGCTGAGGTCTGGTGAAAAGATAAGTTTTCCTGGGTGGTTGACGGACCTCCACATCAGTCCTATCATCAGCACCTCCAGCCAGCAGCACTCTAACAGGTGCACCTGGTCTAGCAGTCCCAGCTCCAGAAACCCTGTGGACATTAGATGAAACATATCCCGCCCATAAATATTGCAAGTCAAAATTCTTATCACCGCATACAACACACCCACCTGGGATCTTCTTGGCCCAGCTGATCATATGAACCAGTTCCTTATCAGCAAGGTTGGTCAAAGACATCATGACGTTGGCTTCTGTCAGCGGCCTCTTCATATCCTTCATCAGGTATATCTCAGGTGGCTCCGCCTCCATTATCCGTCCTATGAGCTGCTCTGGGGTCAGCGCAGCGGGGTGGAGCTCAATCATGACACCTGCCACTGGTTCAGCTAACACCTTTTCTTCGTGAGTCCTGCTTTGTGACGAAAGAGCGCTCACTCGCCTCCTCTGTTGGTTCCTGTAGCTCCCACGCTCCTTACGCATGCCTGGACCACATAGCACAATATGAAGCTAGCAATAAAACAAACATAAGAAACAAAACGTTTTTGAAACATGTCCCACCACATTTGGTCATGCCAGCTTCATAGCATTTACGAAGGCGGCATGCCTGGCAGCTCTTGCGCCGGTTCTTGTCTATGGTGCACTGATTGGTTGCTGGGCAGATGTAGTCATTGTGGCCTGAATCAAAAACGACAGATAAAGATGAGAGAGAAAATAACTAGATTCAATTAGTTGGGAAATGTTGGTCTTTATAAAACATTCTTTGTGAAAAAATGTAAAACTCGTTTCCATATACTGTACAGTGGGAGCTCGATTTACAAACCCTTCATTGTATGAACTTTTTCATTTACAAACCACAGACCAATCAAAAACATGCTGAACCTCTGGCCTAAGGTTAGCATGCTAACATAAAAGTTAGCGATGCTAACTATAATTGTTATAACAAAAACATTTTGCATACTTACAAGTTAGAGACATGTCTGAAAATCTATGAATTTCGGGTTTAAATTATCTAAATTAGATAAAATGCTAGCATAAAACATTAGCATGCTTACATAAGAGAAGTTAACATATACTTATAAGATGCTCATGGTAGCATAACTTATTCATAGTCGCATGCTAATGTTAGCATGATGACATAGGAAAGGCTAGCATACCTCCAAGATTGCACAGAGTATCAAAAGCCAAGATATTTAGGCTTAAATTAATAAAATTAGCTAAAATGCGAGTAACACATTAGCATGTAGGAAAAGTTAGCGCACTTCTAAGATTGCGGCAAGTATCGAAAAGTATCGAAATTTTAAGGTTTTACACAAATTAAATGAACAAAATTGACAGCATAAAACGTTAGCATGCTAACATAAGAGAAGTTAGCATACTTATAACATGATGGTAAGTATCAAAATCCACGATTTTCTGGTTCAAACAGACAATAGCTAATATGCTAGTATCGAGCGTTCGCATGCTAGCACTTCTCCAAATAAGAGGAAATACCAAAAGTAGCGAGGCAGTTCTATAATGTTCCTGCGCCATGTCCGCTATATATTTGTATTTTTTAGTAAAAAATTGCTGAAATTTAAAAATTACTGATAGTTGACTTGGTAACATCTACAAAGACAGCATGTACGGAATGTACTAAACATGTACTAGACTATGGAACGGTTAAAACCCGTTGGGTATAGGCTGATTGATGGCACTAAATTGTCCCTAATGTGTGAATGTTGTCTATCTGTCAGCCCTGCGATTAGGTGGGGACTTTTGGTGGGTGTAGCTTGCCTTCTGCCCGAGTGCAGCTGGGATAGGCTCCAGCCCTCCCGCGACCCCTATTGGGACAAGCGGTGGGAGATGTATGGATGTATGTATGTATGTATGTATGTATGTATGTATGTATGTATGTACGAACCTTGTGTCAGTGTACCGTTACAACCCATTTTGTGCCCAGTAGCACAGCCATTGTAGGCAGGCTAATTGATCTACTGTGCTCATTCAGTCAACAAAGCAGTGGTCATTAACTACTGTGCTTAGTGCTACTTTGTGTACTTTTTAAGTAGTGTTTACCCTTTTTACAGCATTTTGCTCGCTCAATATGAGTCCAAAGAAAGCCAGAGACAAGCATCATGTGGTCTGAAACATTCAGGAATTATCCAATGCATTGTTGACACTGCCACCTCCCTCTCTCTTCCGCTGCACGCCAATAAGCTTAACTGACAAGGTAAAGTAGAGTTTATTTTTTAATTTCTAATCATTGTAGTGACCTGGTTGTTAAAGTTAGGGGGGTTTTGTGATTTAAAACTGAGTGCATCACAAGGCTAGTGACAGTATGTGTGTGTGTCAGCAGGGTGGCTGGGTATGAGGACAGTTCAGCCAGCTATTGTTGTTTTGGCTTTGTTATTATTAGAAAGTAAACCGTTGGCCAACAAAAAAGTAACCGCAGAACACTATACGACTATACGGTATAGTGTTCTGTGGTTACTTTTTGGTTGGCCAAGCGGACGTGACGACAGGCTGTCCTCACTCAGATCCGCACGGACCTGGAGGGGGCGTGCCTTAAGTCCCGCTGGAAATCGAAAGAAATTTGGAGAATGGTTGTCCCGGGGAGAGGCACTGAAATTCAGGAGGGTTGGCAAGTATGAGATATTCTCACTTCTTTTCTTTTGTCGAGCACAAAGAAAAGAACATTTTAGTTAAATGTAAGTTGTGTCTTGGATCAAAGATCCCGTCTACTGCCCAAAACAACAATTCAAATCTGCCTGGTTAGGCTTTGTGTATGTCACGTGTGCATTCCTTAGGTGAAGCCAGGTTTACAGCTATGTTGTTGATTGATTGATTGATTGAAACTTTTATTAGTAGATTGCACAGTACAGTACATATTCCGTACAATTGACCACTAAATGGTAACACCCCAATAAGTTTTTCAACTTGTTTGAGTCGGGGTCCACTTAAATTGAATTATGATACAGATATATACTATCAAATATATACTAACATCATAATACAGTCATCACACAAGATAATCATCAGGGTATATACATTGAATTATTTACATTATTTACAATCCGGGGTGTGGAATATGGAGGGTGGGGGTTAGGTTTGGTTGGTATCAACACTTCTGTCATCAACAATTGCATCATCAGACAAAATGGACATTGAAACCGTGTAGGACTGACTTGGTAGGATATGTACAGCAAGTAGTGGACACAGAGAGAGAGAGATCAGAAAGTATAAGAAAAAGTGTCTACATTTGATTATTTACAATCCGAAGAGGTATTATGTGGAAGGGAGGGTGTTAGTTTAGGGTTGTAGTTGCCTGGAGGTGTTCTTTTAGTGCGGTTTTGAAGGAGGATAGAGATGCCCTTTATTTTACACCTGTTGGTAGTGCATTCCATATTGAAGTGGCATAGAAAGAGAATGAGTTAAGACCTTTGTTAGTTCGAAATCTGGGTTTAACGTGGTTAGTGTTAGTGTTATTATGCTGTTTGTTACTTATGTATGTTATGTTGCAGCTATTTAAAATAGTTGTGTCAATTTATTCTGGCCTGAAATAAATTGGCCCTTTGAAACATATCTTTGTCTTTGTGTGTTGTATGTAGACCACATTGCTTAGCAGAGTTCAGTGATGCAAATGCATGTCAAGTTGATCAACAGATTGTATTATTCTTCAGTGCAATAACAGTACTGAAATGAAGGCTAAAAGGGCATTAATGGGAGCTTTAAAAAAAAAAAAAAGTAGAAGAAGTAACTAAATAGTTACTTTTCACAGTAACACATTACTTTTTGGTGTAAGTAACTGAGTTAGTAACTGAGTTACTTTTTAAATAAAGTAACTAGTAACTGTAACTAGTTACTGGTTTTCAGTAACTAAGCCAACACTGCCCTTTATTCATATTTACATGTTTCTTATGGACAAATTTGCTTCATTATACAAACTTTTACGTTTACGAACTATGTTTAAGAACCAATTAAGTTTGTAAGTCAAGGTTCCACTTTAGCATAAATTATCTCTACTCAGCTTTTCGTGACAGTGCATATGCCACTTACTGTTCCCACTCAGAAATTGACGCAAAATGTGCCAAAATCTACAGAGAAATAGCGATGAAAATGCAGAAAACGGCAGCAAAAGTGAGAAAACAAAGGCCTGAAATAGCATCAATAATGCATGGTATGCTGCTATGAATTTGCAAAACCAGTAGATGTGTTCTTGTGTCTCACCTTGTATGCTCCTTTTGAAGAAGGCCTTACACCCTTCACAGGACCACACGCCATAATGGTAGCCAGAAGCATAGTCATGGCAAACAGCACAGAAGTGAAGGTCTGCTTTTCCACCCGACGACCCCACAACATCCTCGCTGTCATGGGAACTCCTCCTCTTGCTAACAAACCAGCAAATTTACGATTTATGATGGACAACACTTGAAATGTGTTCATGTCACTGAATTGAAGTTTGCACCCAGTGTAGAGTATCAGGCATGTGCTGATTTAACCTTTGGATTTGGCTCTCATCTACACTACTTAAAAAGATAAATATAGTTCTTGCCCCAATGACTGGCGAGGTGACAGTCCATGTGCAGGTATAACTTGGACACAGACTATATTAAGCAAGCACTATATTGATGTTGTTCAAAATCAATAGGGTTCTTCTGCTACCTTATGCATTGGATTTGAAATGTATCAAAATCAATAGGGTTCTTCGTCCAACATAGTAAAATAATCAGGGATGCACAAAAAATCTATTCACATCTGAACCACAATTCCTATTCATCCCGACTCTAAATCGATTCATAATTTTCAAAAATCGATTAAAACAATCAATAGAAAAAAAAAAAATGTAATTTTTTTTTTTTAAGAATACATTTTATGAATAACCGTTGCATTTTTAGGCCATCTCATGCAACCAGAAGGAGCTTCTCTAACCTGTAACCTGTTTTGAAAAGGTTTCCTTATAATTGTTATACCAAATAATACATAGCGAGAAGTGAGAATCGTGTTGAATCGAGAACCGATTTCGAATTGAATCGTCACCCAAGGAATCGGATTGAATCATTGGGTGCCCAAAGATTCACACCTCTCGAATATTTGGATTCAATTTGTTACATGAAGAAAAGTGACAACAAATATAAACTGCCTAAAAAAAATTTCCTACAGATCTTAAGTTACATGGATCGAGTACATTCAAAACCAATACAGTGCTTGTTTTGATTACTATTAACTAGGGCTGTGAATCTTTGGGTGTCCCACGATTCGATTCAATATCGATTCTTGGGGTCACGATCCGATTCAAAATCGATTTTTTTTTTCAATTCAACACGATTCTCGATTCAAAAACGATTTTTTTCCCGATTCAAAACAATTCTCTATTCATTCAATACATAGGATTTCAGCAGGATCTACCCCAGTCTGCTGACATGCAAGCAGAGTAGTAGATGTTTGTAAAAAGCTTTTATAATTGTAAAGGACAATGTTTTATCAACTGATTGCAATAATGTAAATTTGTTTTAACTATTAAATGAACAAAAATATGACTTATTTTATCTTTGTGAATATATTGGACACAGTGTGTTGTCAAGCTTATGAGATGCGATGCAAGTGTAAGCCACTGTGACACTATTGTTCTTTTTTTATTTTTTTATAAATGTCTAATGATAATGTCAATGAGGGATTTTTAATCACTGCTATGTTGAAATTGTAACTAATATTGATACTGTTGTTGATAATATTCATTTTTGTTTCACTACTTTTGGTTTGTTCTGTGTCGTGTTTGTGTCTCCTCTCAATTGCTCTGTTTATTGCTGTTCTGAGTGTTGCTGGGTCGGGTTTGGTTTTGGAATTGGATTGCATTGTTATGGTATCGCTGTGTATTGTTTTGTTGGATTGATTAATTAAAAAAAAAAAAAAAAAAAAAAAATTAGATTTTTTTAAAATGAGAATCGATTCTGAATCGCACAACGTGAGAATCGTGATTCGAATTCGAATACATTTTTTCCGACACCCCTACTATTAACCATTGCAAATAGCGAAAATTTGACAATTCAGTATCAATCAATATACTTGAAGCACTTCACAATAGATATTGTTCAAAATCAACAGGGTTCTTGTGCTCTCTTAAGCATCTTGATATAGGATGCTTGCTCTGCCATGGTGCAATCTTCAAGTTCAAAAAGTGACACGGAACATACTAACAAAGTGCAAATTTGACCTTTTACCCCAGCTGCCCTAAGCGGTTTTTGACGGCATTAAGTTAAAAATCAATAGTGTTCTTGCTATGATGAAGTTAAACCATTTAAGAGCATTGGCGAAAAAATGTAGATAACAGAAAAATGTCAAAGTTCATACTGTATTCACTTGAATTTACACATCTTGTATTTTTCTAAATCAATAGAGGTCTTGTTATGACTATATTGTGTGGTGTAAAGTAGTGATCAATAAGTATTTGACTGGGAACAAAATTGTATATTGGGGAAAATCAACCGGGATCTTGCTTTTACATATATCAAGCACTGTTTTGATGCTTCGATGTAAGGGTCAAGATGTAATGCAGCGTCCTACCTGGTAGTCAAGTCCCTGTCCCCAGGGGACAGCTCCACCCATGGACTCTGCACTGGCTGGCTGTGCTGAGGCCGTACCTGGGAGGGGTGCAGCGGTCCCGGTGGGCCCACGTGGCCATGGCCCGGCCAGAATAAGGAGGGCCTTAGAGACTGGTGCACAGGGGAGCAGTCTGAAAGACCCGGTCTGGCGTAGAAGATAGTTGGACTGTAGAAAGGGATGGTGGTATAGTCATGGCTGAGGTCGGTGTAAGGGGAGGGGATACAGATGGGCTGGCTGGTTTCGAGGGACAGACCAGGGGAGGACGCGCTGAGAATGGGGGACAGGACAGAACAGACCACACGACTGGAGTCCACCTCCTGGAGCTGCAGGAGGGGCTGATCTTTGTCTAGAGGGGAAGTAGTGGCCATCGCAGCTACAAGGATGTGTCACTATGGCTGGAATTTCTCCATCATCCATGTAGGATGATTAGAAAATCGAAAACACTGATTTTTCAGGACATATGTGCTTACATGAACTGTTTAGTAATCGCTACTGAACCCTAAACAGTGCACAAGGCTTCAAACATGAGGCTTGTTTGGTTTTGACTACATTTGCTGTTGCATTCCAGTTTTAGGACGCATGCTACGATGCTAAAAATTAGGACCTGAGGTCCATTAAGGAGTTCAGATTTCAGGGCAGCCATGAACATCAAGAGTCATTTGGGCTGACAGGACATCCCCTGCAATGCAAACAAATGGCTTTGTTAAAAATGTGTCTGAAGTCACAGGGTTTTTTATTTATTACACAATGTCATTGTCTATATACAATGACTAGCAAAATGACACAAAACGATAGTAATTACAAATGGCAACATTCTGACTTAAAAAAAAAAACACTATAATAAATCATGAATATAAATTGTAGTAGTCAGTAGCAGTTTTATTTTTAGATCAAGCAGAGTGAAAAAATGATGGTATAATTCTGAGAAAAGCATTAAATCATGAAAACAAATGAAAAAACATTACAAAATTTGTAATTTGTTGCACCACCTCAGGCTTTTATAACATCTTGCTTTCTCTGAGGCATGGAAACAGAACTCTACATCAATTTTGCTTCAACTTTCCCTGATTGCTGTTGTCATATCAGCTTTGCAGGTTGGAGTCTTGTTAAGGAACATTTTCTTCGATTTCCACCACAAATTCTTAATTGAATTGAGATCCGGATACATTGACCTTATGTATCTTTCTTCAATTAAAGTGTTTAGTTTTTGCTGTATGGAAAGATGCATAGTCATCTTAAATATTATGTCATCATCTCCATATATATTTTCAGAAAATGTTAATGTAAACTTGTGCATATATAGAAAATGTAATCAATGACTGTGGAAATGTGCATGTTTTCTTCAGGCAGTCGTCTTCATAAATCTTATTGGAACGGCATCAAACAAAAATTCAGATGCAGATTCATGATTTATATGACTTTCATCCAGTCATCTATAGTCAACGATTACTTTTCCTTAGCCCAATGGAACCTTGGCTTTTTATGTTTAGGTTTTAATGACTGCTTTTGTTGAGTTTTTCTGTATGTAAATCCCATTTGCTTTAGGCGGTTTTTTACAGTTCGGTCACAGACAGTGACTCCTGTTCTGCCCATTTTTTTTGTTGTGTATTTTCTGTTTTCAAGACATATTGTTTCAAGTTTTCAGTCTTGATGTTTTCCTTGGTCTACCAGTATGTTTGCCTTTTACAACTTTCATACATGGCTTGTGTTGGAGCCATGATTCATGACATTCCAACCGGTGCAACAGCGCTCCAAGGTGTGAACACTCCTTTTTGACTGCTGACTAATGAACATATTTAATATGATGCAGGTGTTACCTTTGGAAATTAAAATTTACAGGGTGATTCCATCATTAAATCTCAGGATTGAGTGATTGCATTTTTCCACTCTGCTTGCTCTAAAAATAAAACGGTTACAGACTACCACAAATTGTTTTGATTCTTTTTCTTGACTTTGTGTTTCTTAAAGCCAGAAACAACTCTAGTTTTCTATGAAATTAAACAAATTAATGAACATCTTTCAAGTCTGATGATTCCAGTTTTTTCCAGGGGTTGTACAATTGAACTGTGCCCCCTCAGTGCCTTATATACCAAAACATTTGCACATTAATACAAACTGTAAATTATTTTTGAATGTCTCAACTACCATATTGTACATACTAAAAGTCTTTTAAATATCTACATTCACTTGTCCCCAACAACAAAACATTCAAGTTTTCCAAAATATGCTGTAAAATAATTCTATATATATTCAGATATTTTTTTTAATTAATTTAGACTGAACATACAAAAAAAATCCTAATAACATTCTGTCGAATGTATGTTAACATTAGGAGTGTCCAATGTCCAAAGGCCATCTTCATTTTCACAGCTTTTATTTTCTTGGCCATTGGCAGATTACAAAAAATATATAAAACAACATTATTAATGAGATATTTCATTATATAACACATTTTCTTCACCACCTATAACAAAAAACCTAATATGTGGACTTAATACACTTTCCTCAAATTGTTGTTTTACATCTTTAGTGTAAAAAACGATTGAAAGTGTCCCTCTATCCTCTTTTTTTTTTTTGATTTATTCGGTGGAAAAAGTTTGGATACCACCTGTTTACATTGTTTCACAGTTTTTGTTGTTTTCCAAATCTAACATCAGTTGCAAGTGGTGACACAAACTTGAAAATTAAGTTGTGAAATTGTATTACATTTTTCTGATGGGAAAAGTAGCACTATCTTTTGGACAAAATTAAAATCCTGGAGTCAAAATGGAAATTTTAACAGAAAATGATTACATTAGCCTATACTAAATTGTACTTGTGGGATAAAAAATAAGGTTTAAACATTTTCAATAGTAAGCTTTTTGTTTTTTCTTTGCGATAATTTTAAATATACACAATAGTTATATATTGTGAATGTTTTATTATACAGGACTCTGTTGAATTTGGTGTTTATTCATTTAACACAGCTAAAATGTATTGGGGGGGGGGAGAACCCTGAATGGAACAAAATGTCCTTTTTAATACACCACTTAAGTTTGCTTAGAGATACTTGCAAGTACTCTTTTCATTGGAACCCGCATAATAAAACTACCAATCCATTTTTGAACAGGAACATTAAATAGGCCCAACACCTGTGTCCTATCCTCTATGAATCATTTCTTCACAGCGACGAAAGGAAAAAGAAGCATCATATTTTAATGGGTTTTCACTTAGCCACCCTGAAATACACACAAGCAAACAGGCTTTTTAGTTATTGTGCAAGTCCAAACACAAAATTGCAAAATACGTCCAAAAGGGATTCTATAGTCACTATTAAAAGGGGTCATATTGTGATTTTTTTCTACATTTAAAACACTTCCTTGCCATCTACATACCATGTAATGGTGTTTTTTTTGGTGAAACTTGGAAAGTTGGGCCCCAAAGTCAAAATGGTTAATAACCCCTATCCTAGATGGTATAGCAAGACCAGCGGTCTCACCATGTTTTGCTGTCGGCATGTCAAGGAGACTGCGGGCGAAGAAGCGGAAGGAAACAGCCATGTCTTTAACTCCACACTAAAGTTAAACTTCTACAGAGTTTGTATCTCTCCTGGACGTATATTGGACATTTAAATTTGTATATTGACATTAAAAGGTTTTTCTATTCTATATCATGTTAATAACTCCACTGTTCTGCTGCTTTAACCCTGGCTTGTAAACAATAGGCTCAAACTGGCTATTCAGTAAGCTACGCCACGAGCTACATCACTAATGTAATAATGTATTATATTATTAACTGGCCCATTGCCAAACATAGTAGTCACTAATCTAATTAAAAGTAGTTTAGGAAAAGTGTTCTTTATACTGCTGGAGGATGGTGATGCTGTTGTCTTGCATTAGAAGGCTAAGCTAGTGACACAACAAATTGAGCGAACATTGCTAACATATTTAAACATTTCTAACCTACTATTATTACTTACTGGTTCATTGTCTCCTCCATTGCCATAAACAGTAAGCACAGAGCCCGTGATTAACAGTAGTTTTTCGGAAAATCCACTTTTTGTCTGTGGTTGGTGAAACAGGACTCTTCTTTGCACACACTCGGAGCAAAAATTCAACACATTGCCACGAATCATGAAAGTTAAAAGTAAGGGACTTTTTACTTCAGATGAGGCTAAAGGTTTGAGTAATGACTTGTGAAGGTTCAAGCAACCAACAATAGAGCATTTTTGTTCGTTGGGTTTCATCGTGGAAAAGTTGTGTCCCACTACATACATTTAAAATTGGGAACTCGCACAAAGATGGTTGGGTAAAATTTTACCACATATGAAGATACCAGCAGACGTCACAGGTCAGAAAATGTCACAGGATAAAGCAAATTCCAAAGGGCTTGTTTGGAAGAAGTATGAAGGAAGGCAAAATTGTTTTATAAATATCTTCATAATGCCTCAACGGTTTGATTTCAAATTTCAATCGGGACTTATGCAGATCCCAAATACTCAACAGCAGGTACCATCAGGTTAGAAAAGTAGGTTTTGCACTATAAGCCCCCTTTAAAGTATTAGTTCAAACTACTAAAACTAGAATTAGGGTATGCTTTTATATGTACTAGTTTTGTTTAATTCCAAGGAGGCAAAACCATTTCATATCCAGGTGGCATCTTGGCAACAAGTCTGATTAAGACACTTGGTAAGGGTTGGAAATTACCACAAAAAATGTCCCTTTCCCGGTGTTATTTTGCATACAGTATTTCACTTTCAGTGTGTACAAGTGTCATGGCAGAGAACATGAAATATGATTAATAATGTACTTTAAACAGGCACCATAGGTCAATGCACAACACACACACACACACACACATCACATCCCAGGAAAATAAAGGACACGTTGGTTTGCTTTTACAACATCTGATACAGTCAACCTAGCACAGTTAATCATTCCTGGCATGCCAGCAGTATTGTCTTCACTCAAAAAAAATGTGTCCTCCTTTTTGGAATCACACTGGCTTAGCTTCTTTCCTTCTCTAGTCCTGACAGAAAAAAAGAGACAAAGCCCTCTTTACTTGGACTTTGACAGAGCAAATTGATTTGTCAATTTAAAGGTTGGATGTTAAAAACTGTTACACAATGACAATAGCACTACAGTACAGTAAATTACAGAACTTTCACAGATCATTGAGCCTCTGATCACTGATTAGTCATGAGAAACACCCATTCAAAGATCACTACTGGAAAATAAATAAAGGAATATGAGTACGTGACCTCCCAAACACAAAGTAGTAATAGGAAAAAATGGTATCGTCCGAAACAGTGTTTCCTAACCATAGGTGCAAATTAATATCAGTTTCTCAGCTGTGGTCCGTATAGGCCGCAAGGGGACTCCGTTGTAATACACTTTTCCACCACTTGTGGCAGTAATGACTATCTCAGACAAACAGAAGAAGTCTGAAGCTGAAGTCATAGAGAAGTTCCTTAAAGGGAAAAAAACAGTTTTTGGGGGGAATTTTGCCAATATTTCACAATCATTATGAGAGACATGACGATGGATTTTTTTAATTTTTTTTATGTAATCTAAATATTAAATAAATACGATCAAAAGTCAGCTTACAATGGAGCCAATGAGAGCTGCTGTAGTCTGCCTATAAAGCCCTTACAAAAACATCCAAACCCCTCCATTAAAGTTTTATATACACACTGTAAGTATATATGTAATGTAGTAACAGGCACATTTAAAATAACATTGAATAGTTACGTATTTTGATCATTTGCGGCGCATTAATTTAAAAAACGCATCGCGTTTGGTTTTTTTTTCTTAATCACTTATCATTACTCACTGCAGACTTCATGAGAGCCAACAAACATAATAAAACATCACTTACTGTACATTGTCTGCTGTCATTAGGATGCAGACTGCTAGGATGTTTATATATTTAGGTGAAGAATGTCTCATGATAATCCTCGTGAAGAAAAAGGGGTGGACCAAGTGTCTTTTTGTGTCGTTCTCGCCATTTCCGATCTTAAATGGCTGTCAAAGTGTACCAACATGTTGGAATATGTCCTCAGACTTCTTCTATCCAGGTGAGAAACATGATTTATGATCTAGAATAAACTTCCAAGGAGCAAGGAAGCGAGGAAACACCTCGCCAATTGATAATGTCGAAAATGTACACAAGCTTGTGCTGCTATGAATAGCTTGTCTGTGTTAGCGCTTATAATAACAACAATATCACTACTCCTTGGTTAATATTCATATCCTGAAATGTAAAGGGAGTTTTCTTGGCGCTTTTTGAATGGTTTTTAAATTGAGTTTTATGGGCAGATTAGAGGACCTCCAATTGGCTCTGCTGTAAGCAGACTTTTATTTACGTTTACAAGTTAAAATGAATTTTTTTAAATATCAATCCGTCGTCATGTCTTTCATAATAATTGTGAACGATAGGCAAAATTCCCTCAAAAAAGGCAGTTCCCCTTTAAATGTAAAAATTATGACTAAAATGGTGAGGCTGTATTTTCATTTTCACTTTGACAGTTTGAGAGCCTATATATTATCATTATTTATTATTAATATAGTTACAATTTATTTATTTTAACACTGCGTAATTGGATGTACATTTATTTTTCATCAGCTTTTATGAATCCCTTCTTTTTCAGTATATTTGATGAGTATTTTTATTTTTTTTAAATGAGCCTGACCGAAGCTTTGATAATAATATTTGTGATTAACACATGGTTTCATATCATTTGACAAAATGTATCCTGTTAAACTGTCAATAGGTTAGATATAATTATTGAATACAAGAAAATCAAAAGTAAGATTACTAATTCAGTGTTAGAATTTGAGTGGAAAATCTGAGTCCGGAGGACAAAAAGGTGAAAATAACCCCTGGTCTAAAAAATCTCGGTAAAAGTAATATCTTAGAACTGTAACAGTGAAAAAAGTCCAGTTTAGGGACTGGAGTTGGAAATTAGCATTAGCTATAAATTATCTGTACAGCACATCAGTTGCATTACTTGTTTTGGAACTATGTAAAACTGAATCATCCATATTCAAATTAAATTATTTTCGATTCCATTCACTGAAAACTGGTCAAAGGGTACAGTGCTGAAAAGGAACGTGTACCTATTTGACCTTTAACCTCAGCTATCTTTGCCAAAACTGAACCTCTATCACATTTGATGTCGACACGGCTCTCGTTCTGGAACAAGCAGTGAGAAGTTGAACAATTAAAAATGAGTACAACTCGTACACTACAAGTTGAGAGGACATTAATTGACAGTTGTTTCTGGTGGGGTCGTGCGACAAAGAACAGGTTTGAACTTTGGTCTCAAGTACCACAACACTCTTGGATTGACCCAAGGTAACCAGTGACCAAATGTACAGTATCTTACAAAAATGAGTACTGTATACCACTGACATTTCTATTACGGCAGATCTTCTCAAGAGACAATACTGTAGAAACGTTTTCCACATTGTGTTATGTTACAGTCTTATTGTACAAACCCCGTTTCCATATGAGTTGGGAAATTGTGTTAGATGTAAATATAAACGGAATACAATGATTTGCAAATCCTTTGCAACCCATATTCAATTGAATGCACTACAAAGACAAGATATTTGATGTTCAAACTAATAAACTTTATTTTTTTTTGCAAAGAATAATTAACTTAGAATTTTATGGCTGCAACACGTGCCAAAGCAGTTGGGAAAGGGCATGTTCACCACTGTGTGACATGGCCTTTCCTTTTAACAACACTCAGTAAATGTTTGGGAACCTACTCAGTGGCCTAGTGGTTAGAGTGTCCGCCCTGAGATCGGTAGGTTGTGAGTTCAAATCCCGGCCGAGTCATACCAAAGACTATAAAAATGGGACCCATTACCTCCCTGCTTGGCACTCAGCATCAAGGGTTGGAATTGGGGGTTAAATCACCAAAAATGATTCCCGGGCGCGGCCACCGCTGCTGCTCACTGCTCCCCTCACCTCCCAGGGGGTGATCAAGGCTTGGATGGCAACATATGTTGCTCTAAAACCTGTATGTACCTTTCAGCATTAATGGCGCCTTCACAGATGTGTAAGTTACCCATGTCTTGGGCACTAATACACCCCCATACCATCACAGATGCTGGCTTTTCAACTTTGCACCTATAACAATCCGGATGGTTCTTTTCCTATTTGGTCCGGAGGACACGACGTCCACAGTTTCCAAAAACAATTTGAAATGTGGACTCATCAGACCACAGAACACTTTTCCACTTTGTATCAGTCCATCTTAGATGAGCTCAGGCCTAGCGAAGCCGACGGCGTTTCTGGGTGTTGTTGATAAACGGTTTTCGCCTTGCATAGTAGAGTTAACTTGCACTTACAGATGGTAGCGACCAACTGTAGTTACTGACAGTGGGTTTCTGAAGTGTTCCTGAGCCCATGTGGTGATATCCTTTACACACTGATGTCGCTTGTTGATGCAGTACAGCCTGAGGGATCAAAGATCACGGGCTTAGCTGCTTACGTGCAGTGATTTCTCCAGATTCTCTGGACCCTTTGATGATATTACGGACTGTAGATGGTGAAATCCCTAAATTCCTTGCAATAGCTGGTTGAGAAAGGTTTTTCTTAAACTGTTCAACAATTTGCTCACGCATTTGTTGACAAAGTGGTGACCCTCGCCCATTCTTGTTTGTGAATGACTGAGCATTTCATGGAATCTACTTTTATACCCAATCATGGCACCCACCTGTTCCCAATTTGCCTGTTCACCTGTGGGATGTTCCAAATAAGTGTTTGATGAGCATTCCTCAACTTTATCAGTATTTATTGCCACCTTTCCCAACTCCTTTGTCACGTGTTGCTGGCATCAAATTCTAAAGTTAATGATTATTTGCAAAAAAAAAATGTTTATCAGTTTGAACATCAAATATGTTATCTTTGTAGCATATTCAACTGAATATGGGTTGAAAAGAATTTGCAATTCATTGTATTCCGTTTATATTTACATCTAAAACAATTTCCCAACTCATATGGAAACGGGGTTTGTATAAATACATTCCTTTTTGTCCTAAAAAAGTCTACATCAGTAGCCCATCATGACAACGTGATATGTTTTGTTTTTAAAGAATTTGCAAATGTATTCAAAATTTAAAAAAATATCACATGCACTGTTGCACATAAGTAATCAGAGCCTTTATACAGTACTTTGTTGATGCACCTTTGGCAGCAAATATAGTCTCAAGTCTTTTTTTCAACGATGCCACGAGCTTGGCTCACCTATCTTTGGGCAGTTTGGCCTGTTCCTTTTTGCCCATTCTTCCTCCATCAGATTGGATGGGAAGCATTGGTTTTCATCCAGGATGCGTCTGTATATTGCTGCATTCATCTTTCCCTCTATACAGACTAGTCTCCCAGTTCCCACCACCATGCTGCACTGTAGGGATGGTATTGGTCTGGTGATGAGTGGTGCCTGGCATTGAAGACAAAGACTTCAATCTTTGTATCATCATACCAGATCATTTTGTTTCTCATGGTCAGAGTGTTTCAGGTGCATTTTTGGCAAACTTTTTACTAAGAAATGGCTTCTGTTGGTCACTCTACCATACAGGTCTGATTGGTGGATTGCTGCAGATGGTTGTCCTCTCTCCACAAAAGGAATGATATAGCTCTGTTAGAGTGACCATCGGGTTCCTGGTCACCACCCTGACAAGACTAAGATGAATGCAGCAATGTACAGAGACATCCTGGATGAAAACCAACGCTTCCTATCCAAAATGATGGAGATTGAGAGGTGCTGCAAAGAGGAATGGGCCAAACTGCTCAAAGATAGGTGTGCCAAGTTTGTGGCACCGTATTCAAAAATACTTGAGGCTGTGATTTCTGCCAAAAGTGCAACAACAAAGTATTGAGCAAAGGCTGTGAATAATTATGTAAATGTTTTTTTTATTTTTAATACATTTGAAAAAAAATTCAAAACCTTTTCACATTGTCATTATGGGGTATTTTGAAGACATTGTAGCTGAGATAGACTCCAGCGCCCCCTCGCGACCCCGAAGGGAATAAGCGGTAGATAATGGATGGATGGATGGATGGATACATTGATTTATTCCGCTGTGGAATAAGGCTGTAACATACCAAAATGTGGAAAAAGTGAAACGCTGTGAATGCTTTCCAAATGCACTGAAAATGTGCTAGCAAAAGGCACCGTACATGTTGGAATTCATGCTTCTCTCTTTTAAACGCAGCTCCCCAGTGCTGGCAGCACTCATGTAGCCCCAGACCATGCCGCGACTGGAATTGAATATATATTTTTGTGTTGCCAACTATTCCTACAATAATGTAATCTGAATAGTTAATCTTCGCTATACAAGCTGTACACTGACTACTCTAAAGTATATTTTAGTTTAATTATTATAGTATTGACCATTGGTAATATTTGATAAAACGGTTGCTTCTTTTTTGTGAGATACTGTCGTTGTTAACCTGCATTTTGGGTGTGTTCATTTACAGGTTGTTTCATGTGTCTAGTAAACACAAGCACAGTGATAACAATTTAAAGTCAGACATATGTATAGACAATACATTGGAATTGGGCATTAATTCTTGTCCTTAGGAGAAACAAAGGTTACAATCAGGAGACACAGCAGAAAAGCAACTCTCTGGTAAGCTCAACACTCACGAGACACAACCTTAGAAGCATTGATTGTTTTCATTGAGTCCAATTGAATTATCCACTCAACAGCAGCAGCGAACCCGATAAATGTCCTCTAAATAAGGACAAATGTCGCAAAGTGGACTGTGTCTTCATGCTTTTCATCTGCACTTTAACATGGAAAACAGGCACAAAACTGAGCTCAAGATGAATTTATGTCGCATTAAAACAAATAAGGCCGTGATTTATATTCTACCGTTTATCCTGTTCAGGGTCACGTCAGGAGACACAATGTATACTAAAACCTATGAACTGTACAGAGGCTCCAACTGACCCAACATTCATGTTTTTTGGACTGTGGATATACAGTACCATGTGGTGATGTTCAGTATTGTTCACTGACACACTGCTTGAAATACTGTATGTCACAGCCAATATCTTCAGTATGTATGTGGTGTGTAACAGATGCCAGCTAGTGTGACTGTGCAACCGTACATTGTGTGTGCGTCCCACGTCAACTCCTTAAAAGCTGTGCTGGACAATGGGTTGACAGCCCATGGCTTTTAGTTCATCGTAGGGCTGGACAGTTATGGCAAAAATAATAATCACGATTATTTTTGATTGATATTGAAATCACAATTAGTAAAACAATTATTCAGTCATTTGAAAAGATGAGTTTTTATTATACCACTAAAACTCAACTCAACAAATATAATTTGAAAGAACAGCTGGATATAATACAATAAACAAGTAAAAGAATAATAAATTTAGATAATAGCGATAAAAAAATAAAATGTTTTTCCTTTTTTATTTTTTTGAATTCCGTTTTTACCTTTTACACAAAGTGTGTTTTTGTGTCATAACATTTTGTAAAATGTTCGTTATTAAACGCAAAAACCCTTATATTTATTGGTGCTATACATCCTAAGGCAATTTCGACCAGTATTTTAAGTCAATGCATAATTGTGTAAATGTGTCAAATAAGTGCTCTAAAAGTACATTACGTTATTTTGTCAGTGCAGTCAGACCGGATGTTGCACACAGCACTGCTATTGTGAAGAGTGCTGTTGTTCTATGTTTGATGTGTAGAGACGACTTCAGGTTTTATATATATAAAAAATAAAAATAAAAAAAAAGACTAAATTAAGCCTCTCAAGTTTTGCGACTGCTGTCCTGTTTATACATTGATTGATTGATTGATTGAGACTTTTATTAGTAGGTTGCACAGTGAAGTACATATTCCGTACAATTGACCACTAAATGGTAACACCCGAATAAGTTGTTTAAGTCGGGGTCATCCATCCATCAATTTTCTACCGCTTATTCCCTTTGGGGTCGCGGGGGGGCGCTGGAGCCTATCTCAGCTACAATCGGGCGGAAGGCGGGGTACACCCTGGACAAGTCGCCACCTCATCGCAGGGCCAACACAGATAGACAGACAACATTCACACTCACATTCACACACTAGGGCCAATTTAGTGTTGCCAATCAACTTATCCCCAGGTGCATGTCTTTGGAAGTGGGAGGAAGCCGGAGTACCCGGAGGGAACCCACGCAGTCACGGGGAGAACATGCAAACTCCACACAGAAAGATCCCGAGCCCGGGATTGAACCCAAGACTACTCAGGACCTTCGTATTGTGAGGCAAATGCACTAACCCCTCTGCCACCGTGAAGCCCAAGTCGGGGTCATGATACAGATATATACTATATATATGTATATATACAGATATATACTATCATATATACTATCATCATAATACAGTCATCACACAAGATAATCATCAGGGTGTATACATTGAATTATTTACAATTCGGGGTGTGGAGGGGGGGGTTAGGTTTGGTTGTTATCATCAGTCATCAACAATTGAGAACAGAGAAATGGACATTGAAACAGTGTACCGTATTTTCCGCACTATTAGCCGCACCTAAAAACCACAAATTTACTCAAAAGCTGACAGTGCGGCTTATAACCCGGTGCGCTTTATATATGGATTAATATTAAGATTCATTTTCATAAAGTTTAGGTCTCGCAATTACGGTAAACAGCCGCCATCTTTTTTCCCCGTAGAAGAGGAAGCGCTTCTTCTTCTACGCCAAGCAACCGCCAAGGTAAGCACCCGCCCCCATAGAAGAGGAAGCGCTTCTTCTTCTACTGTAAGCAACCACCCGCCCCCGTAGAAGAAGAAGAAGCGCGCGGATATTACGTTTCATTTTCTTTGTGTGTTTACATCTGTAAAGACCACAAAATGGCTCCTACTAAGCAACAGGTTTCCGGTTCATGAAAAGACGCAATCTCTCCATCCGCACACGGACTACTATTTCACAGCAACTGCCTAAAGACTTTCAAGAAAAGCTGGCTACTTTCCGTGCATATTGTAAAAACAAGATAGCTGAAAAAAAGATCCGGCCAGAGAACATTATCAACATGGACGAGGTTCCACTGACTTTTGATATTCCTGTGAACCGCACTGTGGATACAACGGGAGCACGTACGGTGAGTATTCGCACCACAGGGAATGAGAAGTCATCCTTCACTGTGGTTCTAGCTTGCCATGCTAATGGCCAGAAACTTCCACCCATGGTGATATTCAAAAGGAAGACCTTGCCAAAAGAGACCTTTCCAGCCGGCGTCATCATAAAAGCTAACTCGAAGGGATGGACGGATGAAGAAAAGATGAGCGAGTGGTTAAGGGAAGTTTACGCGAAGAGGCCGGGTGGCTTTTTTCACGCAGCTCCGTCCATGTTGATATACGACTCCATGCGCGCCCACATCACGCTGGTTTTTAATATATTATTAAAGTTTGACTGACCTATCTGACTGTTTTTTTGACATTCCCTTTAGCGCAGTTAGATGCGGCTTATAACACGGGGCGGCTTATAGGTGGACAAAGTTTTGAAATATGCCGTTCATTGAAGGCGCGGCTTATAACCCAGGGCGGCTTATGGTGCGGAAAATACGGTAGGTCTGACTTGGTAGGATATGTACAGCAAGTAGTGGACATAGAGAGAGTACAGCAAGTAGTGGATAGAGAGAGAGAGAGAGAGAGAGAGAGAGAGAGAGAGAGAGAGAGAGAGAGAGAGAGAGAGATCAGAAGGCATAAGAAAAATATCTGCTTTTGATTGTTTACATTTGATTATTAACAACAATCCGGGGAGGGTGTTAGTTTAGGGTTGAAGTTGCCTGGAGGTGTACTTTTATTGCGGTTTTGAAGGAGGATAGAGATGCCCTTTCTTTTATACCTGTTGGGAGCGCATTCCACATTGATGTAGCATAGAAAGAGAATGAGTTAAGACCTTTGTTAGATCGGAATCTGGGTTTAACGTGGTTAGTGGAGCTCCCCCTGGAGTTGTGGTTATGGCGGTCATTTACGTTGAGGAAGTAGTTTGACATGTACTTCGGTATCAGGGAGGTGTAGCGGATTTTATAGACTAGGCTCAGTGCAAGTTGTTTTACTCTGTCCTCCACCCTGAACCAGCCCACTTTGGAGAAGTGGGTAGGAGTGAGGTGTGATCTGGGATGGAGGTCTAGAAGTAATCTGACTAGCTTGTTCTGGGATGTTTGGAGTCTAGTTTTGAGGCTTTTGGAGGTGCTAGGGTACCAGGAGGTGCACGCGTAATCGAAAAAGGGTTGAACGAGAGTTCCCGCCAGAACCCTCATGGTGCTTTTGTTGACCAGAGAGGAAATTTTATGGAGAAATCTCGTTCGTTGGTTGACCTTTTTGATTACCTTAGTTGTCATTTTATCACAGGAAAGATTAGCCTCTAGAATGGAACCTAGGTAGGTGACCTCATCTTTCCTGGTGATAACAATGTCACCCACTTTTATAGTGAAGTCATTGACTTTCTTAAGGTTGATGTGTGACCCAAACAGGATGGATTCTGTTTTACCCAAGTGTATGGATAGCTTGTTGTCAGCGAGCCAGATGCAAGTTCTACAGAGTTCAGCACTGAGGATTTTCTCCACCTGTGACTTGTCCTTGTCTGATACCAGCAAGGCCGAGTCATCCGCAAACAAGAACAATTCACAGTCGCATGCTGATGACAAGTCGTTTATGTATACTAGGAACAGTAAAGGCCCCAATATACTGCCTTGGGGGACTCCACAGCTCACTGAGGGGGGGGGGGGTGCCATTCACCTCTACCACCTCTGAGCTTATCCAACAGTATAGTGTGGTTAACGGTGTCAAAGGCCTTCTGAAGGTCCAGCATGACCATGCCGCAGTATTTGCCCGCGTCCACCTCATGTTTGATGTGGTCGGTCAGATAGAGAAGGCATGTGTCAGTGGAGTGGTTAGTTCTAAAGCCGGATTGGAATTTGTACATGAGTTTATTGGTGGCAAGGTAACCATCGACCTGTTCATAAACTATTTTTTCCATTACTTTCGAAATGGAACTGAGAATAGAAACAGGTCGGTAGTTTCCAGGTTCCAATTTGCTTCCTTTTTAAAGGGGGGAGTTACTCTTGCTATCTTAAAATCTTTTGGTACTTGGCCTTGTGAAATTGAGAGGTTTATTATGTGCGTGATGATTGGGGCAATGATGGAGGCAGAGTCCCTGAGGAATCTGGAGGGGATATTGTCAAGGCCGGTGGCCTTGTTTGGGTGGAGCGCGCTCAATTTTTTAAGCACCTCATCAGCTGTGACCATTTCTAATTTGAAATCATTGTTGGATACTCCTAGCTTTCTGTAGAAGGCATTAATGTGTCCTACACCAAAGCGACCAGAGTGGTGGGACAGCTTGTTGACAAGAATTGCGGCTATGCTGGTGAAAAAGGCGTTAAGTCTGCTTGCTACCTCCATTTTGTCTGTAATGAGGGAGTCACCCTCCTTGATGCTGATGTTGGTGAGTCTGGTTTTAAGTTTTTGGCTGCAACCGGGAAGCTGGTTGTTGAGAATTTTCCAGAGCTCACGTGGCTTATTTGTGTTTTCCTCTATTTTGTCTTTAATGCAATTTTTTTTTAAGGATTTAGTCAGGTTAGTTGACTTATTTCTCAATTTATTGCATTGCTTTTTGACGGTTGAAAGGAGTGATTTGAGGTTGTTATTATTGGGTTGTTTATCTACTTCTGTTTTACACTTTTGGTATTCGGAGTATTTTCTGTCTCTGTCTTTTATGGCAGCTAGTAGGTCCGGATTCATCCATGGTTCAGAGCGTGCTTTGATCCTGACTGTTTTCACGGGAGCCATGTCATTTAGTATCTTTAGGAACACTGTTTTGAAGCGATCCCAAGCAACATCGACCAGGTTGCTCACGAGCACAGGGGACCAGTCCCACTCATCTAATTTTAAATTGAAATTATCATTGGATTATTTTTTAAGGGATCTGGATTGGGCTGTTATGTGGTCATTGGCTTTGGGTTTAGCTAAATTGCGGGTTTAGAAGGTTAGATAGTGGTCGCTAAGACCACAGATCATGACCCCACTATTTTTTATTTTAAGCCGGTCTGAAGTGAGAATGAGATCTATGGTTGATTGGGTGGAATCACACTCTTGTAGGTAGTGTTATTAGCTGGGAAAGACCGTGTAGATTACAAAACTTGCTGTAGGATCTGAAGACAGGCGCATCTCTGCGTTGAATATCTTGATCTTACAAACCCCGTTTCCATACGAGTTGTGAAATTTTGTAAGATGTAAATATAAACGGAATACAATGATTTGCAAATCATTTTCAACCCATATTCAGTTGAATATGCTACAAAGACAACATATTTGATGTTCAAACTGATAAACATTTTTTTTTTTTGCAAATCATTAACTTTAGATTTTGATGCCAGCAACACGTGACAAAGAAGTTGGGAAAGGTGGCAATAAATACTGATAAAGTTGAGGAATGCTCATCAAACACTTATTTGGAACATCCCACAGGAGTGCAGGCTAATTGGGAACAGGTGGGTGCCATGATTGGGTATAAAAACAGCTTCCCAAAAAATGCTCAGTCTTTCACAAGAAAGGATGGGGCGAGGTACACCCCTTTGTACACAACTGCACGAGCAAATAGTCAAACAGTTTAAGAACAACATTTCTCAAAGTGCAATTGCAAGAAATTTAGGGATTTCAACATCTACGGTCCATAATATCATCAAAAGGTTCAGAGAATCTGGAGAAATCACTCCACGTAAGCGGCATGGCCGGAAACCAACATTGAATGACCGTGACCTTCGATCCCTCAGACTGTATCAAAAACCGACATCAATCTCTAAAGGATGTCACCACATGGGCTCAGGAACACTTCAAAAAACCACTGTCACTAAATACAGTTCGTCGCTACATCTGTAAGTGCAAGTTAAAGCTCTACTATGCAAAGCGAAAGCCATTTATCAACAACATCCAGAAACGCCTCCGGCTTCTCTGGGCCCGAGATCATTTAAGATGGACTCATGCAAAGTGGAAAAGTGTTCTGTGGTCTGACGAGTCCACATTTCAAATTGTTTTTGGAAATATTCAACATCGTGTCATCCAGACTAAAGGGGAAGCGAACCATCCAGACTGTTATCGATGCAAAGTTGAAAAGCCAGCATCTGTGATGGTATGGGGGTGCATTAGTGCCCAAGGCATGGGTAACTTACACATCTGTGAAGGCACCATTAATGCTGAAAGGTACATACAGGTTTTGGAACAACATATGCTGCCATCTAAGCGCCGTCTTTTTCATGGACGCCCCTGCTTATTTCAGCAAGACAATGCCAAGCCACATTCAGCATGTGTTACAACAGCGTGGCTTCGTAAAAAAAAAAAAAGAGTGCGGGCACTTTCCTGGCCCGCCTGCAGTCCAGTACTGTCTCCCATCGAAAATGTGTGGCGCATTATGAAGCGTAAAATACAACAGCGGAGACCCCGGACTGTTGAACGACTGAAGCTCTACATAAAACAAGAATGGGAAAGAACTCCACTTTCAACGCTTCAACAATTAGTTTCCTCAGTTCCCAATCGTTTATTGAGTGTTGTTAAAAGAAAAGGTGATGTAACACAGTGGTGAACATGCCCTTTCCCAACTACTTTGGCACGTGTTGCAGCCATGAAATTCTAAGTTAATTATTATTTGCAAAAAATAAATAAAGTTTATGTGTTTGAACATCAAATATCTTGTCTTTGTAGTGCATTCAATTGAATATGGGTTGAAAAGGATTTGCAAATCATTGTAATCCGTTTATATAATTTCCCAACTCATATGGAAACGGGGTTTGTACATCGATGGTGTCATCCACAACAAATGAGATGTGTTGTGGGTGTATGGATTGTTCTTGTGAGCGTTAGCTTCGTAGTTTAGTCGCTGTTTCAAGTGGCTGTGTTGACATGGCTTAGTTCAATTTCAGAGCGGGATGGTTAAGTGTTTCGGAGACGAATGACCGGTCCCAGACACATTATTTCCCAAAACAAATGTTCCTTCTCCTCACAATGACAACATTTTACTTACATGTATGTCAATTTCCATGATATTCTGCAATTAACAGTGGATTCCCTTTTATTGGCCAATTCTGTGATTAAGTCAGCGGGCACGTGGTCGCGGAAATAATATGTTGTACTTTTTTTTGTTGAGTTTAGTGATCATAATTAGGCATACTAGTGCTGTGTCAATTAAAAAGTAGCAACCATGGTGACATCCCAAACTTCGAGTAGACATGGTCTTTTTTTTCCACTCATTCGCTAGTCATCCGTTTCGCAGTTACAAACTCAGGCATTTGTATGCACGTTGCGCAGCTCATTAATCATTGTTTTACAATTATAACATTTCAATTATGATAGTGGGAAGCCAAAATCGTGTTTAAAATTTGATTAATGACTTAACTCTCATTAACCATGTTCGTAGCTCGGGCAGGGCGCATAGCTAGACACAAGTTACAGAACGACGACATATTGCAGACAAATCATGAAACACACCGCAAAGTTAGATAATTTGAAGCTTCCTGGTTTCACCTCTGTGCGTATGACTGAGGAGTCACTTGCTCTTAGCGGCAATTAAACTGTAAGTAATACAAGAACAAAAGTTTGGTGAAGAGGACACTGTCTTGTTCCATTAGTTTGCCAATAAACTGGAGTTCGAATCCAACATCCAACAAACTGACTACTAAATCAGATGAGTCAAAGGAGGAGGACAACTAAAAAAAAAAATGGCGAGACTTGTGCTTCTTAAATTGCTATTCGGGGGTAAACGCAGATGTTGTGGGCTTACCACCCCCCCGCCCATTAGAAGCTTTGACCTTGACTTTGAAGTTGCCTTTTCATACATGCATTGTGGGAAAAAAACTCCCTAATGTTCATACTGCTGCAAAAACCAATGGGAAAATGCTTAATTATTGACATCTAATCCTAGGTAATGGTGAAAACACAAATGGCTCCTAAATGGTGGTGATGATACAACAATGCGCTACTATCAAAGCACTAATGCCGACGTTAATGGTAGGGGTGTGAATATTTGGGAACCTAACGATTTGATCCAATTCCTCGATTCAAACCGATTCTGGTTTAATAATCATAATGAAACTTTTTCAAAACAGGTTACAGGTTGCAAGGAGATGACCCAAAAATGTATTAAAAAAAAAAAATTATTCCAAGAAAAAAATAAAATAAAATTATATGTGCATGTATACACACATATCCATCTACCGCTTATCCCTTTAAAGGTCGCGGGGGGTGCTGGAGCCTATCTCAGCTACAATATACATGTGTATATATATATATATATATATATATATATGTATATATATATATATATATATATATATATATATATATATATATATATATATATATATATATATATATATATATATATATATGTATGTGTGGGAAAAAAAATCACAAGACTATTTCATCTCTACAGGCCTGTTTCATGAGGGGGGGTACCCTCAATCGTCAGGAGATTTTAATGGGAGCATTCGCATACCATGGTTTATATAGGGCACAGAGTGGGTGGGTACAGGCTGGCCTAGGGGCGTGGTGATTGGCTCATGTGTTACCTAGGAGGTGTTTCCGTCTATGGCGGCATGTTGTTACAATTTCGCTGCGCTTGTTGAGGGATGACAGGTCTGGACGGTAAATAATAAACAGTTTCTCTTTCAAGCATAGGTTGCATCTTTTATTACCACTATTGTAAGGTGTGCTGGATGCAAGAATTTGCCATGTTATTGAATATTCAACATTATTGTCTTTGAGGTCCCAAATGTGTTTGCTGAGTTCTGTGGAATTTCGCAGGTTTTTGTTCCTGAAAGAAGCCTTGTGATTGTTCCATCTGGTTTTGAATTCACCCTCGGTTAATCCTACATATGTGTCGGATGTGTTAATGTCCTTGCGTATTACCTTAGATTGGTAGACAACTGATGTTTGTAAGCACCCCCCGTAGAGGGGGCAATCAGGTTTGCTTGAAAGAGAAACTGTTTATTATTTACCGTCCAGACCTGTCATCCCTCAACAAGCGCAGCGAAATTGTAACAACATGCCGCCATAGACGGAAACACCTCCTAGGTAACACATGAGCCAATCACCACGCCCCTAGGCCAGCCTGTACCCACCCACTCTGTGCCCTATATAAACCATGGTATGCGAATGCTCCCATTAAAATCTCCTGACGATTGAGGGTACCCCCCCTCATGAAACAGGCCTGTAGAGAGTCTTGTGATTTTTTTTCCCACACATACATATATTGCGCTCTACTACGGCATCGAGCACTATTTTTTGGATAACCTTATTAAGACATATATATATATATATATATATACACACACATATTTACACTCACATGTATATATACACACACATATTTACACTCACATGTATATACACACACACACACACACACACGTACGAATACATATTTTTTCGTTTTTATTGATTTTTGAAAATTATGAATCGATTTAGAATTGGGATGAATAAGAATCGCAAATCGGAATTTAACCAATATTTTTCTGCACCTCTATAGTAAAAGGTAGTACAGGAGTCAGACTGAAATTAAAAAGCTAACGGTGCCTTATTTGGGGGCTCAATCAATGCAGAGTCAGCCAGCTGCAACACGCGCTTGTAATATTGTGCAAAAAATGTATTGTAGCAATGTAGCGTGCTGACAGAGCCACACAGAGTCTGATGCTCTTGTTCAACTTGTTTGCCGACCTTAACACAGCGGGTAAAACACTGCGTACACATTTTGCTGCGGTGTTCCTCACAACTTACTCATTAAGCACCAATCACAAGCAAGGAACCCGGAATTCTGAGCATCAACATGACACAAGTACCGTATTTTTCGGACTGTAAGTCGCTCCGGAGTATAAGTCGCACCGGCCGAAAATGCATAATAAAGAAGGAAAAAAACATATATAAGTCGCACTGGAGTATAAGTCGCATTTTGGGGGGAAATTTATTTGATAAAACCCAACACCAAGAATAGACATTTGAAAGGCAATTTAAAATAAATAAAGAATAGTGAACAACAGGAAGAATAAGTGTACGTTATATGAGGCATAAATAACCAACTGAGAACGTGCCTGGTATGTTAACGTAACATATTATGGTAAGAGTCATTCAAATAACTATAACATATAGAACATGCTATACGTTTACCAAACAATCTGTCACTCCTGATCGCTAAATCCCATGAAATCTTATACGTCTAGTCTCTTACGTGAATGAGCTAAATAATATTATTTGATATTTTACGGTAATGTGTTAATAATTTCACACATAAATCGCTCCTGAGTATAAGTCGCACCCCCGGCCAAACTATGAAAAAAACTGTGACTTCAAGTCCGAAAAATACGGTAAGTCTTTTTGTTTTGCACATACTCTGTTCTGTATTGTAGCTGTGATAATGATCACAATTACCGGTGGATTGTATTTAATTTATTACTTAGTTATTTTATTTATAAGATTGTTTTAGATTAATAGTCTGTTCAACTTGCATGTTACAAAATTCCATAAAAATTAAGGGATTTTTTATACCTTTACTTTTATACATCCTTTTACAACTACCTATTTTATTTGAGTTCAAGGGGCTGTTGCTCAAAGTTAAAACATTTTAACCAAAATATAACAAGAACACCACCAGCTAGCTTATTTTAACATTAGTGGTTTGACAGAACATATACAATATATTTTACAAAATGTCAATCATTTTCATAAGTACTAATTATACTGAATAAAAATTGCTTCCTGGCAAGAAAAATCTGTCGTTCAGGCTTGTTGCTCACTGCTGTTTCATCCAAACTTGTTTCGTCAGCATACACACAAGAGCAATCCACCAGACCGGTTTGCAAGTTCAGTTAAAAAGTTGGTAGGGACAACATTTTTTACAGCAGATTCCTAAAAAAACACTCTAGTCCTGTCACATAGAGCAGTGCTTCCCAAACCTTTTTCACCAAGTACCACCTCACAAAACACTTGCCTCTCCAAGTACCATCACAATGACTAACATTAAAATACTGTCGCGTAATAGGCATAAGTATTGATCAAAAACATGGCAGAGGTTTTAATCAACAAGTATATTTAAAATTATTGGACACTGTAACATTACACACAGTTTAAAAAGTAACCCTGTTTGAATACAGGAAAATAAAACACTTTACTCAAACAGGCTTTAGATTGCGGACAAAATAGGTAAATTGTGCAATGCAGAGGATGCTGGATGTCAGGAATATACAAACTAAGAATAATAATGACGGGGGAAGTCCGACCCTGCGGTCCTTGATAATAATAATAATAATAATAACTGGGATTTATATAGCGCTTTTCTTAGTACCCAAAGTCGCTTTACATGTAGAACCCATCAATCATTCACACCTGGTGGTGGTAAGCTACTTTCATAGCCACAGCTGGCCTGGGGTAGACTGACGGAAGCGTGGCTGCAATTTGCGCCAACGGCCCCTCCGACCACCACCTATCATTCATCATTCAATTCACCGGTGTGAGTGGCACCGGGGGCAAAGGGTGAAGTGTCCTGCCCAAGGACACAACGGCAGCAATTTTTGGATGGTAAGAGGCGGGGAGCGAACCTGCAACCCTCAGGTTTCTGGCACGGTTGCTCTACCCACTACGCCATGCCGCCCCACAATAATAATTTACTTGAATAACACTGAATTACTGTAGAAATTAACAATTATTTATGAGAACTTTGGTTATTTATTCATTTAATTTATTTGTCTTACAGATAGAGCAGAGGAAATGAACTGAATGTTTTAGAAAGTTAATGACTATAAAATGGACAAGGGTGGAATTAATCCTACTCCATTTTGGACATGTTGTAATAAGAAACTACAACTGTGATCCATATTTTAAAACTAAAACCATAACCATAAAAATGTGTTGTTATGATAGGCTATATTTAATGATAGTTAATTTAGCTAGCCAAATCGCAATCATTAAATACTGTAAATTCAGGACTATGAGCTGCTACATTTTTACTATGCTTTGGACCCTGCGGCTTAAAAATCGGTGCCGCTAATTTATAGATTTTTCTTCGCTGGCTGCCATAATGCAAATAACCAAAGACAATGAAAAAGTGTGTGCTTGGGCACCATCTTTTGATCGAGTTTGCTCTGCAGTGCCCTTCTGTTTAGAGCTTTCAACCGGAAGTAAAAGTGCCATTCCGTCTTCTAGTTGTCCATAGCGTTTCTACTCAAATGGATTCTTCATTTATCACTCCAAGCAACGTGTCACACGGCAGTAAAACGGCTGATTAAACAAAACAGAAGTCATTGTCATGAAACAAATAGCTGCGGAAGCTAGCTCTCCAATCAGCCAAACAGACTCAATAACTCCACTGTGACATTTTTGAAGCTGAAACAATAGATAAAGAATGCCATTGTAAGTTAATAATACTCACTACACTTGTAAACGTGTTAGCATATTCACTTCTATCGCTGCTCAATAGAGAGTGTGCTGACATACTGCATGTGTGTATGGTATACCAGCTGCACGGCAGCAGAGAGAAATGCACTTCAGAGGGTCATAAAAAGTGCCATGAAGATCACTGGCTGCTCTCTCCCCTTCCTAGAAGAACTGTACAGTACCAGGTGCCTCAAAAAGGCCCAAAACATCATAAGGGACCCATCTCACCCTGGACATAAACTTTTTGAACTGCTGCCCCTCGGGCAGGAGATACAGGACAATAAAATACCCGACAAACAGACTTAAGAAAATGTTTTACCCGAGAGCAATAGTGTCGCTGAACACAAGACGACAATAATGACTGTGCATGTGAGCTGTGTGCTTGCTATTTTTATGTATTTTATGTATTTTTATCTATTTATCTATGTTCTTATGGTTTTATGTGTTATGAGTTTGCACTAAATTTGTTTTGCTTACAATTTCGTTGTACAATGACAATGAAGATATATTCTATTCTATTCTAATGCTAACGACGCTAGCTTGATTACTTTATGACAGCACATATAAATATGCATGGGACGGTTAAGTGAGTATGAATTTTTTTAGTTATATTGTAAAACTTACAAACGTTGCTTGGAGTGATGAATGAAGATCCTTTCGAGCAGAAACGCTATGGAGAAATATACTTCCGGCACGAAACAGGAAGTACATTGTCAGCCCGCAACACCTGTAGTGAGCAAACTCGTCCAAAAGATGGCGCCATAGCACAAACAATAACACACCTTTTCAGTGTCTCTGTCAGCGTAATATGAAAATTATCTGTTGAATACAAAGCATTATGTCCATAAACTAGCCGCACTGTTTTATAAGCTGCAGGGTGCAAAGCGTTGGAAAAAAGTAGCAGCTTATTAAAGTTAAAGTACCAATGATTGTCACACACACACACACACACACTAGGTGTGGCGAAATTATTCTCTGCATTTGACCCATCACCCTTGATCACCCCCTGGGAGGTGAGGGGAGCATAGTCCGGACAATACGGTAATAATTCAGTGTTAATATTTGAGTGGGCCCCGGGCGCCTAAGTAGTGGAAAAGTTGGGCCCCAAGGTGAAGAAGGTTAGGAAACGATGTTAAAATGTAAACAACACCCATCCCTACTCCTTAGGGACCTACAACAGAAAGCACCATGCAAAGCATCCCCACTATACACACACGTATTCAAATGAGGCTAATGAAAAAATACTACATCAATTTGCAAATATGTTTCATGCACAACACCATGTGCACTAAAGTAAAAATGTCAATGGCAGAAGTCATACCAGAAATTAAACCGTTCTCAGCACACAAAAGATCAAGGCCAATGCCATCATCCCTCATCCCCTGCCTCCTTTATTTTACGGATATCAAACGGCTGCGCACCAATAAGCTGCACCTTCCTAAGTTGGAGAGTGTGCTGGTCAGTGGGAGTCAATACCGTGAATTGCTCTAATGAAAATATGGAAACACTGATAATAATAAATGATAAATGGGTTGTACTTGTATAGCGCTTTTCTACCTTCAAGGTACTCAAAGCGCTTTGACACTACTTCCACATTTACCCATTCACACACACATTCACACACTAATGGAGGGAGCTGCCATGCAAGGCGCTAACCAGCACCCATCAGGAGCAAGGGTGAAGTGTCTTGCTCAGGACACAACGGACATGACGAGGTTGGTACTAGGTGGGGATTGAACCAGGGACCCTTGGGTTGCGCACGGCCACTCTACCACTGCGCCACGCCGTCGTAGTAAAGCTAACTCACCAGCTCATTTGCTGCCTTCTCGTTGCTAAACTTTTATAAACAATGAATGTCCCTTCTTTAAAAATATATCAAATTGTTTCTACAAATTTTAGCATTCACTACTGCGAGATGTCCACAAATATAAACCACTACAGTACAATAGGTGATCCAGGGTTGCTATGGTAGTAGAATTACAGTTCTCTTTATCAAAATGCCAGTGTGCCATTAACAGGGCAGTTGTTTTGAGGCTAATTTATTGCTGAATGTGTCTTTTTTTTAATTGAGAACATCTGTCTACACATGCAATTAGACAGCTACGGCTCCGAATGGGAGTTAAGTGGCTGCTAAGAAGCATTTTAAAGTCTGGGCCAGACTTTTTTAAAGCTCCCAGGCTCCTCCTGAAGTTGTAAAGTTGAATTTTATTACAAACAACTGTGGTAGTAAACATGCATTTGTAAAAAAAAAAAAAAAAAAAAAAAAAAGATATGCTCAGAAATTGTGTTAACGAATGCTTAAATTTGTACAAATGGTGTAATTTTAGCAACAATGCTAACACTAACAACACAAGAGAGGTGCCCTGGCTGGTCCAAAGTTACTACCGACCATTTTTGTTTAATAATAGCTGGTATGGGGTTGCTATGACAAAGACAGTGATGTCACTGTGCATGATTTTGAGTAGGGATGTCCGATAATATCGGACCGCCGATATTATCGGCTGATATATGCTTTAAAAAGTAATATCGCAAATTATCGGTATCGGTTTCAAGATTATCGGTATCGGTTTCCAAAAGTAAAATGTGTGACTTTCTAAAACACCGCTGTGTACACGGACGCAGGAAGATGTACAGAGCGCCAGCGCTGCCTTTGCCCAGTCACATAATATTATCTACGGCTTGACACACGCACTCGCAAATGCAAGCATACTTGATCAACAGCTATACAGGTCACACTGAGGGTGGCCGTATAAACAACTTTAACACTGTTACAAATATGCGCCACACTGTGAACCCACACCAAACAAGAATGACACACACATTTCGGGAGAACATCCGCACCGTAACACAACATAAACACATCAGAACAAATACCCAGAACCCCTTGCAGATGCTTGTTTTCATTCACAAAAATCTACCTCTCACACGTGATGAGGAGAAAAATAATTAGCCCACTCTTTGAGCATCATCTGTTGCACAAATAGACTAATAGTCTGGACTGAGTGAAGCTGTTTTATTTATGTTTTGTGCCTTTTTCCCCATGCACTTTAAAGGATGGCTGTGTTTTCTACTAGTCTAGACTGAAGCAGTTTTATTAATGTTCATGCACTTTAAAGGATGGCTGTGTTATCTACTAGTCTAGACTGAAGCAGTTTTTTTTATTTTTGTGCCTTTCTTGTTTTTATTTGCACATTTTTGTTACTCATACGAATAAGTTAAGAACAGGGCAGATTGATCCCAGTTTATAGTATACTTTGGACTGAAGCTGTGTGCCTTCATTGTTTTTGTAGCTGTTGTTTTGAGGCATGTTTAAAAAAAAATGCACTTTGTGAAAGTCAAAGTTAAACAGTGTTTCCCATAGTTGTAGTGGGTATCAGGATTATTTCAGGGAGAGCATGTCCCACATGCCAAGCTGCTGTTTTGAGGCATGTTAAAAAAAATAATGCACTTTGTGACTTCAATAATAAATATGGCAGTGCCATGTTGGCACTTTTTTTCCATAACTTGAGTTGATTTATTTTGGAAAACCTTGTTACATTGTTTAATGCATCCAGCGGGGAATCACAACAAAATTAGGCATAATAATGTGTTAATTCCACGACTGTATATATCGGTATCGGTTGATATCGGTATCGGTAATTAAGAGTTGGACAATATCGGAATATCGGCTAAAAAGCCATTATCGGACATCCCTAATTTTGAGGTTATGTTATGTTCAAGTCCCTTCATACCTAATGTTTTTTTGTGAACGTTTGGATCTGCCTTGGGGGAGCCTATTGGCACCGAAGACCAGGAGGAGATGCGGACGAAGAGACGGAGCTGTGGATCCCTGGCTAAACACTTTGGTCTCCCTGGACGAATTCTCGCTCATCCGCTTCGGACAGGACACTGGCCGAGAGGTAGTGGGCAGCCAAAGAAAGTCGGCTCTCTTTTTGGCTTTGTTGGGTCTTTTCCTGTCTCTGGCCGTGCAAGCCCCACCCCCCCCCCCCCCCCCCCACCCCAAACCCCGCCCCACCAGACGACGCCGAGCACTGAAAATTGTGGTTTTGTTTTGTTTGTCTATGGTCGGTGCAGTTGTATGTGCACAATATTTTTTACTTATTGCTTATTCTTTGGTATTTCGTTGGGTTTTACTTTCATAGCTGTATGTAGAAATGGCACCGCTGAAGTGGCAGCTGGTTGCATCAGCTTTGTGCACTTTTTAATGTCTTTTGTGTCCTTGGTGTTCTTTAATGTTTCACTCTTGTTTTCATGTGTTTTTAACCTTATTTTGTGTGAATGTTTAGTATCTCCTGCGATGAGATGGCGACTTGTCCAGGGTGTACCCCGCCTTCCGCCCGATTGTAGCTGAGATAGGCTCCAGCGCCCCCCGCGGACCCAAAGGGAATAAGCGGTAGAAAATGGATGGATGGATGTCTAGTATCTGCACTGCATTGTTGGTTAAACAAACTATCTTATCCGTCTAGGAACATTTGCCTACACTTGCTTTTAGATGCCACTACTGAAATTCCAGGAGCCATTTTAAAACAAGCTGAGCAACTGTATTACATGTTTTTAGCTCCTAGGCTCCCCCTGTAGTTGTAAATATGAATGTTCTTTTTAGGCCATTGTGGTTAATACAAATACACAGCACTGACTTTTGTTTTAAAAACAGGATCAGAAGCTGCTGAAGCCAAGCCAACGGATAAAAGTCTTAAAGTGTGTACATACTAGCAATTATTATGGTGCGACCACAGCATCAGGTGTACTTGCTGGTCCATCAATATTATTGAAGTAGATGATATAGTTGCCATGGCAATGACAGTTATTATTCTCCATATTACCAACCGGTGTGCCAGCAACAGGATTTTTAACTCAAAATAGACTTTAATAATGAAAACATTTCAGTGATGCCAATAAACTGCAGCGTTGGGATTTGAGTTGAGGTTATTTACATTTGTAAGTAAGTGTAAGTGTGAGGATTGCCATTTAAGATGCATGTTTTTAATACCATTAATTTGTTTAAAATAATGACTAAATATTTGCATGTTGAAGTCATCACAGAGAGATGTGAGAATAAAACCAGCATAACTGCATTACTGTCAAGAGCACATGTAGAAATCCAGTGGTATGCAAAAGACAAAAAAAAAAAAAAGAGTTCAAAAGGAGCATGGGTTTAGTTCCAACAAAGAGAAAAAGAACATCTCCCTTGTAAACTGGAGTGATAGCAGCCTGCTGTTTACCCACAGTGATAAGTGCTTGTTGAGATATTCTCATATTTGAATATATACACACTGGCTCCATACTTCTTCTGTACAAATAGTTGACAGAGTTGAATTTTAACAAAGCTGCACACTTAGGGTGCATTAAGCACATCACTACAATAAAGTCTCCTTACAGGAAGATTCTGTCACCTGTGGACAGACGAGTCCAAGAAAGTTAGAAGTGTTCCACTTGTTGCTTGAGCAGAAATATTTGACAAGCAGCGGCTGCAGGACTTCAATCAAACCTTCTCACCATCCGACGCAAAATCAGGACTACTACATTTCACATGGGAAACAACAATTTAAGAAGACGACTCACCTCTGCTGTCAGATGCCAGCAGCTCCACAAAGTTGTCACCGCTCGGCGCGGACACGTCAAGTCCCGCCGCGTTGTCACGACACGCTCACATGCGGGGGGGAAAGTGACCACTGAAGTGAAAACGCAGAAAGATTGCGTTTAAAACCAGCAGCTGGGGATCCCAGCTTCAAACTAGGAGGACGTACTGGCTGGAACCTTGTTAAGTGTAATATAATAAGATGCGCCACATCCGATTCGTCCTATCAAAATAAAGCTCTGTCATCGCGATTTTGAGACTGGGCGCCAGCAGAAATTCTGAGGCCAACTAAAAAATGAAAAATCAATTAAATTGCGCCTGGGCAGCACGGTGGAACAGGGGTTAATGCGTGTGCCTCACAATACGGAGGTCCTGGGTTGGATTCCCAAGTTCGGGGTCTTTCTGTGTAGAGCATGTTCTCCCCGGGTACTCCGGCTTCCTCCCACCTCCAAAACATGCACCTGGGGATAGGCTGATTGGCAACACTAAATTGGCCCTAGTGTGTGAATGTATGCGTTGAGAGAAAAAATGCCCAAAATCGTTGTTTTTATTTATTTACTCTGTAAACCAAAATCAAAACTTCTCTCTTCATCTAAAACCGACCGAATGCAGATGGAAGGGGGGTGCAGGCTCCAGCACCCCCCGCGGCCCCGAAAGGGACAAGCGGTAGAAAATGGATGGATGGATTACGGACTCGCCAATCAGAGGCAAGACAAGGCGGGTCATCAAAACTAGTAAGCAAAATCATAAGTCACTCACTCATGTCACATGACAACGAGGAGGTCAGAGACAGAGGGACGCTTCAAGCTGACTCGAAAAAAAACCCAAACTTTAAAATGGCAGAGAAATTCTCTCCCGCGGATTAGATTTTTCCTTTCGTGATGAAGATGACGTGCAGAAAGCCCCAAATAATGCGTGTCCTTGGCCATATGGCAGACAAATGAATGCATTGAGAGAAAACAGTGCCCAAAACGTTTGTTTTTATTTATTTACTCTGTAAACTAAACTCAAAACTTCTCTCTTCATCTAAAACCGAACGAATGCAACTGGGATAGGCTCCAGCACCCCCCGTGACCCCAGTGGGGACAAGCGGTAGAACATAGATGGATTGATTACGGACTCGCCAATCAGAGGCAAGATCAGGCGGGTCATCAAAACTAGTAAGCAAAATCATAAGTCACGCACTCATGTCAGAGACAGAGGGATGCTTCAAGCTGGACTCAAAAAAAAACCCCAACATACTTTAAAATGGCAGAGAAATTCTCTCCCGCAGATTAGATTTTTCCTTTCGTGATGAAGATGATGTGCAGAAAGCCCACAATAATGCGTGTCCTTGGCCATATGGCAGACACATGTATGTGTTGAAAGAAAACAATGCCCAAAACATCAAGGGTTGGAACCGGGAACCAAAAATGAATCCCGGGCGCGGCCACAGCTGCTGCCAACTGCCCCCCTCACCTTCCAGGGGGTGATCAAGGGTGATGGTTCAAATGCAGAGAATAATTTCGCCACACCTAGTGTGTGTGTGAGAAAGTCATTGGTACTTTAACTTTAACTTTAAAACCTTTGTTTTTATTTATTTACTCTGTAAACCAAAATCAAAACGTCTCTCTTCATCTGAAACCGACCGAATGCAGCTGGGATAGGCTCCAGTACCCCCCGTGATCCCGAAAGGGACAAGCGGTAGAAAAATGGATGAAAAAATTGAATTCATTATGTAAGACAAGTTTGACATAATAAAAAAATAAATATATATATATATACCATCCATCCATCCATCTTCTTCCGCTTATCCGAGGTCGGGTCGCGGGGGCAGCAGCCTAAGCAGGGAAGCCCAGACTTCCCTCTCCCCAGCCACTATATATACAGTATAAATATATAAATAGCTTTACATGATGTCACATCTGGCTCATTAAATAAGCGTGGTGGTCAAGCCAGTGTCTGTCCTCAATTGGTACGAGGCGCCATTTAGCCTTTCTCGAAGAAAAATGACCTATGCTTGCGTTTTATCCTTGTTTCGTCAGAGTTCCTTGCGAGGTAATCAAGAAGGGCGGTAGAGTGCAAGGTTTTACAAAACAACACTATTATGTTAGATCCACTATGGACTGGACTTTCACAATATTATGCTAGACCCACTCGACGTCCATTGCATCCGGTCTTCCCTAGAGAGAGGGAGGGGAAGGGGGGGGGGGGGGTCACCCACATCTGCGGTCCTCTCCAAGGATTCTCATAGTCATTCACATTGACATCCCACTGGGTTTTGAGTTTTTCCTTGCCCTTATGTGGGCTCTGAACCGAGGACGTCGCTGTGGCTTTTGCAGCCCTTTGAGACACTTGTGATTTAGGGCTATATAAATAAACATTGATTGACAAGGAGAAAAGTGGCACGCACTTCAGTCCAAGAGAGCAAAGTCGGATAAGGCACGAGTTTGCAGTGATCGCTTTGTTTAAGGTTTGTCAAGTATTATCTTTGTATTATTTGTATTTCTTAAAACACATTTTTGCTACGAGTGTTCTGTAAAGCACCAACTAGGCCAGCCTAAATAAAAGAAAGCGAAAGTGAGCAAACCCCAAGAGTGAAGTTTCTACCAAAGGCAGCAATCATAAATGACGCTTTCAGCGCACATAATAATAATAACGTTGACATCTACGTTTATAATTTGATAAAGACAGGGAAAAACACGTGTACCCGTAAACGGCGCGTACAACAACAAACATGGCTGTAGACGCAAAGTTAAATCATGAAATGCAACCATACGCGAGCAAAAACGATGCATATTTATTCGGTAGAGTCTTGATAGCAATTTCCTTGACCCAGCCACACACAGAGAAATTGTAGAGCGCCACGCTTTTCCAAGTTTTTATCTGTTTTGTCATGTAGAATGGCGTCTGGAGCACAAGACGTGTGTATGTATGCATGTATATATATATATATATATATATATATATATATATCCATCCATCCATCCATCCATCCATCCGTTTTCTACTGCTTATCCCTTTTGGGGTCGCGGGGGGTGCTGGAGCCTATCTCAGCTACAATCGGGTGGAAGGCGGGGTACACCCTGGACAAGTCGCTACCTCATCGCAGGACCAACACAGATAGACAGACAGCATTCACACTCACATTCACACACTCGGGCCCATTTAATGTTGCCAATCAACCTATCCCCAGGTGCATGTCTTTGGAGGTGGGAGGAAGCCAGAGTATCCGGAGGGAACCCACGCAGTCACGGGGAGAACATGCAAACTCCACACAGAAAGATCCTGAGCGCAGGATCAAACCCAGGACCTTTGTATTGTGAGGCCGACTTACTAACCCCTCCTC
>NC_084573.2:22450000-22580000 GCF_033978685.3 Nerophis lumbriciformis
GGCCAGCTCTAGTGTTAATTTGATATTGCCTCAAGGGCCAAATGAAATTACACGGCGGGCCAAATAAGGCCCGCGGTCCAGAGTTTGACACCCATGGTATAGAGGAAGTCTAAAGTCACTTTAATGGGAGACTATTGTCAAAATATGTCAAGTCTCTTCTCATATCAATCACACACATCTGGCTTCACAATAATAGCGCTATGCTTCACATCCAGTTTAACCAACAAAAAGACGAAAAATCGTCTTACAATACGATCATGCTTTGTCAAAGATGTTTTGTAATGTTATTCTGTGATACTTCTACCTAAATAAATATTTTCTGGCAGACTGAAAAATCACCTGAGAGTCATACCAAAAACTACAAAAATGGGACTCATTGCCTCCCTGCTTGGCACTCAGCATCAAGGGTTGGAATTGGGGGTTAAATCACCAAAAATGATTCCCGGGTGCGGCCACCGCTGCTGCCCACTGCTCCCCTCACCTCCCGGGGGGTGATCAAGGGTGATGGGTCAAATGCAGAGAATCATTTTGCCACACCTAGTGTGTGTGTGACAATCATTACTACTTTAATTTAAAAATGTATTGTAACAGCGGCGGCAATATGAAAGAGGCCAGCTGTCTTTGAACAAGTCAGCCTTTTATTTATGTTCACAAATAGCACTGTCGGACTAAATAAGCAAAAGTGTGACATACACACACGACGGCTCCTCGCACACTTTCTCATCTTCTTCTTCGCTCGCACTGAGAGGAGGTCTAATACTGCCACTGCCCTCTACAGCCCACATCGGGTAATTACAATTCACAACACAATATTCCCATCGCTAAAGTATGTTCATTGATAACCTGTTCTTATTGATAGTCCACAACTACAGAATGTTTAGCAGGCTGCATATTACATTTTATTAGTAAATAGAGAAGGTTAAACCACTGTCATGCAGAGATATGAATACCATTAACGTGTACAACATATAATTTAAAGAATATTAAAAGCAATTATTCAGGTAGAAATATGAAAGATTAAATAAGCAAACATCTTTGACAATCAAACCTTGATCGCAACAATACACATTTTGTGTTAATAATGCGAGAAACTGGTATCTAAACAGTGTTGCACCCCATCTTAATGCAAGTGCTCCTATAGCAGGAATACAAATTGCGTATTCCTACTCAATACAAAATCCAGCAAGACATCAACGCACTGCAGGGTTGTTGTTTTTTAAATTCGCTTTAAAAGCGTGTTTGTCCTTTTTGTGTTGAGCTGTTTAAAAAAAGCATCATGTTTTTTGTTCTTTTTTAAACATTTCAATAAAGCAAACTAATCGTCCATTCATGGTATTAAAACTTGAAAATGATTTGTCTAGGGTACACTTATTAATGATTAAAAATTATAATTATCTGCGATTAATCCCGACTAATTTTGAGATAATTATAAACAAAGTGCAAATATTGCAGTGTATATATATATATATATATATATATATATATATATATATATATATATATATATATATATATATATTAGGGCTATCAGGTGATTACTTTAATCTAATTAATCACCCTCTAATTCTGTGATTAATCATGATTAATCAGTTTTTTTTCCTTGCCAAAATAAAAAATGATTGATAAAAATATCCTAATATTTGGATACAAATACAATTTGGTACTCAGAATGTCATACAGAAACAGTTTCTAAATGTTTTACTGAACTGCAAGTCATTAATTTGCTCAAAAGTTGGTGACAGTAAGTACAGTAAGTAATTAAGTGCACATTTTTTTGTCGTAAATACAAATATTTCCTGCTTAACTTAACAGAATGAAAAAAATAAAATGTCTTTAACAGAGGCATGTCCTGCTTAACTTTAAACTGAATGAATTTAATGTGCAGCTTTATGATAGAGCAGGTCTGCAACTTTCAGCACTATGAAAACTACTGTGACAAAAATGAGAGGTGAGATATTTGTTTCGTTAATATGACTGTCAACTTTGAAATTGGGCTTTATTTATGAAGGAGTTCTCTCAGTGAGAGTATTGTCCTCCTGCTATGTTGTGTAATGTATCATTAAATAAAATAATCACACACACACTCTCATAACTCATTAAAGTGGAATAAATGACACGCCACATACCGCTCTTCACCTAGCGAAGGGAGCAAACTGCATGTATAATATCCTCATTAAATGACCACGTGTGCTTGACCTGGGACCAACTGCACTCAGTAACAAAACAAACACTCACATAAATATTGCGATTATTGCACCCATAGCAGAACACTTGTATTTTAACTTTTATACACTATAGTTATCTGCTGCACTGACAAGATGCCTGCTCGGTGCGTGTTGGCGACTGTGGCGAAACTGCACAGTCAAAACTGGCGCGTGACGTCACAATTTACCTTTTTCTTTTACAGGGCGCACCAACCCGGAACATGAAAACAAAATAATTGGCTCCGTTGGCCACTTAATAAAAATACTGGACAAAGTACAAAGTGTGTCCCTTGACAGCTCAATACGTAACGTGTACTTTTATTTCTAAATATGGGACGATTTCTTTTTTAAGGGATCCCAAACTTCCGCCATCTTAGTCACGTCCTTTGTGTCCTTGAGCAGACTTCACCCTTGCCTTTGATGGGTCGTGGTTAGGGCCTTGCATGGCAACTCCTGCCAACAGTGTGTGAATGTGTGTGTGAATAGTGTCAAAGCTCTGGAGTACCTTGAAGGTACAAAAGTGCTATAAAAGTACAACCCATTTACCATTTATATAAACAGTATACACATACAGTATTTACATGTATATACACATACACACGCACACATATATACATGCACACATATATACACATACATATATATATTAAAAATAACTATGGCAATATACAGTATATTTTGAAATATACAAGCTAAATAAAATTGTAAAAGTTGATTGGCTCACCGCATTGCTTTAAATATTGCGGCTTCATCACATCAAAGATGTTTTTGTTTTGTTTTTTTACAGCATATTTTTGCCATAGATTAAGCATTTCAATCATAATATGACTAACAATATCAATACGACAGTAGTATTGGCCATTTGAAGAGACAAAACCAATCAGATCACGCTGTTCAGTTTTGTGGCCAGTGATTGACTCAGTCTCAGGCAGCATTACTATATTGGATTTAAAGTGTGTAAAGGTGACTAAAGGGTGTTATTTTTGGCAATAGGGCTCTCATAATGTTGAAAATGTATTTAAAAATATATTTCTTTATGCTGTAGCTTTGAAAATATTTGATTAATAATAGTTCTTACTTCATAGAATTTAATTTATCATGGTAATGTCTGAAACCAATTAACAGCGATAAACGACAAATTACTCTACACTACAGTTCTACAGTTTTTACAGTGGGCACCTTTAAATGTGTCACGGTCTGTTTCATTGCAGCCATTTGCTAAAATGAAAAAAAGTTAATTTTATTTATCATTAATGTACACTTAGCACCCCATCTTGAAAAAAAAAAACAGAAATGTACTCCTTTTTGCAAATTTATCAATAAAGAAAATATAAAATATCACATTGTCATAAGTATGCAGACCATTTGCTCAGTATTGAAAAGCACCCTTTTAAACTCATACAGTCATGACTCTTCTTGAAAATGATGCAACAAGCTTTTCACACCTGGATTTGGGGATCCTCAACCGTTCTTCCTCGCATATTCTCCAATTCTGTCAGGTTGGATGGTGAATGTTGGTGGATAGCCATTTTCAGGTTTCTCCAGAGATGCTTAATTGGGTTTAGGTCTGGGCTCTGGCTGGGCCAGTCAAGAATGGTCACAGAGTTGTTCCAAAGCCACTGTTATTTCAGCTGTGTGCTTAGGGTCATTATTTTGAAGGTGAACCTACAGCCCAGTCTGAGGTCCTGAACACTCTGGAAGAGGTTTTCTTCCAGGACATCTCTTCATGTGGCCACCTGGGAGTCCTTCATGTGTTCTTTGGCAAAGACTATGCAGGCTTTCATATGTCTTACACTGATGAGAGACTTCCGTCAGGTCACTCTTGTCATTAAAGCCCCGACTGGTTGAGGTCTGCAGTGATAGTTGACTTTGTCTCTACTGCGTCTCCGGAGCTGGGCCACAGTGGTTCTTCTTTATCTCTCTCAGCAAGGCTTTTCTCCCTCAATTGCTCAGTTTGGCTGGACGGCCAGGTCTAGGAAGAGTTGTGGTCGTTCCAAACTTCTTCCATTTAAGGATTATGGAGGCCACGGTGCTCTTAGGAACCGTGAGTGCTTTTGTAATCTTGGCCAGATCTGTGCCTTGCCACAATCTTGTCTCCGAGCTCCTTGGGCAATTCCTTCGACCTCATGATTGTCATTTGCTCTGACATGCACTTGTAAGGTCTTTCAGTATATAGACAGGTGTGTACCTTTCCTAATCAAGTCCAATTAGTTTAATTGAACACAGCTGGACTCCAATGCAGGAGCAGAAGCATCTCAAAGAGAATAAGATGAAATGGACAGCATGTTAGTTAAATATGAGCAAAGGGTCTGAATACATGTGGCCATGTAATATTTCAGTTTTTCTTTTTGATAAATTTGCCAACATTTCTACATTTCTGTTTTATTGTTTCTGTCAAGACAGCTGAGTGTACATTAATGAAAAATAAAATTCAGCAAATGGCTACAATAGGGATGTCCGATAATATCGGACTGCCGATATAAATGCTTTAAAATGTAATATTGGAAATTATCGGTATCGGTTTCAAAAAGTAAAATGTATGACTTTTTAAAACGCCGCTTTGTACACGGACGTAGGGAGAGGTACAGAGCGCCAATAAACCTTAAAGGCACTGCCTTTGCGTGCCGGCCCAGTCACATAATATCTACGGCTTTTCACACAAAAAGGGTGAATGCAAAGCATACTTGGTCAACAGCCATACAGGTCACACTGAGGGTGGCCGTATAAACAACTTTAACACTGTTACAAATATGCGCCACACTGTGAACCCACACCAAACAAGAATGACAAACACATTTCGTGAGAACATCCGCACCGTAACACAACATAAACACAACAGAACAAATACCCAGAACCCCTTGCAGCACTAACTCTTCCGGGACGCTACAATATACACCCCCCGCTACCCTCTCCCCCTTCAACCCCGCCCACCTCAACCTCCTCATGCTCTCTCAGGGAGAGCATGTCCCAAATTCCAAGCTGCTGTTTTGAGGCATGTCAAAAAAAATAATGCACTTTGTGACTTCAATAATAAATATGGCAGTGCCATGTTGGCATTTTTTTCCATAACTTGAGTTGATTTATTTTAGAAAACCTTGTTACATTGTTTAATGCATCCAGCGGGGCATCACAACAAAATTTGGCATAATAATGTGTTAATTCCACGACTGTATATATCGTATCAGTTGATATCGGAATCGGTAATTAAGAGTTGGACAATATCGGGATATCGGCAAAAAAGCCATTATCGGACATCTCTAGGCTACAATGAAACAGAGTGAAAACTTTAAAGGGGTCCAAATACTTTCCGTACCCACTGTATGTGAGACAAGAACATGCATCCTTCTCTTTTCTGTGCGTTGTTATTGTAAATAGTGGGAAAACTGCTAGCAATAGGTGGCTAACAATGCAGGTAATGGGGATTGTCCTATTTCCCCTATGAAGCCTTCTAAAAAACAAAAAACCTCCAACATTTTGTAAGTAATTTGTAACAAGCAAATTTATAACAACATGTATTATTTCTATTATTTTTTTCATTTGAATCATTACCGTAACTTCTTTCCTGCAGGGCGCTTTGATTTCACAGAGGTTGACTCTGTGAACAACAGCATCAAGAGCGTGTTTTGTATTTGCTACCACTGATCATAGCAGACTTTGTGAGAAATGACGATGGCAACTAGTTTGGGATAAATATGGATCCAGAACTTTATCTTTTTAGCCTGAATATGCGGCGGATGAGTTGCAGGTTATAGATGCCGAGCGGGCAAGGAACATTGAAGCAGACGGGTGCTGAGAGAGTCAGGACAGCAGCAGGGGATACATGTGGAGCTTTGTTTGGTATCTGGCAAAGAGGACATGCTCTACTCCAGGAGACAACGAATGAAGACATTTTTGTGCTAACAAAATGTAGAAACCTTTTCCCCCACATACCCAAAACCAACTAGAAAAGACAACTGAGGCCTGCTGGACCAGATGAACAACTGTCCATCGAGTAAGTCACCATATTGTTATGATACATGGAGCACATAGTCCTTGATATCCCAGCTATATACACAGCCGAGATAGCCATGTACAAACAAAACATGAAACTTGGGCTAATACTTTACAGATAGTTTGGTTGTCTATTCGTAGTAGTTCATAGGATTGTTCTTGTTTCTCAGTCAGTCCTATTGCATTGTATTGTGAGTGAGGAGCAAGGCGCTGTGTTGCTATGCAAGAAGAGTCAGTGTTAGCTCCTACAACTTGGTTATTATGCAGGTCACGACATGTAAATGGAGCGTTGGTTGTGTTTTTTTAGAGGGCTTTATAGGCGAAATAGGGCAATCCCCATAACTGCATTGTTAGCTGCCTCTTGCTAGCAGTTTTTCACTATTTAGAACACAGACAAGAGAAAGACATACTGTATGTGTTCTTGTCTCACATAAGGGCTGTGAATGGCAGGCAAAATTCCAAAAAAGTGCAACTCCCCTTTGACGCTCGACCCTAAACAAAATAAATAAATGATGAAATAATATTTACTTGACTTGAAACTTACTATCTAATGCACAGGTGTCAAACTCAAGGCCAGGCCCGCCACCTCATTCTATGTGGCCCATGAAACCCTGGAAAAAATGGGTTTCAATAAAATACTTTTTTTTTTTACTAAATGCATTCATTCTTTAAATTTTGACAGAAAAAAAAAACATAATATTATCTGATCATGCCAATTATGTTATTTACTGTTTTGCAAAACAATTTTTGTGGGATAAAAACAGTTAAATACCTGCTTGTTACCTTTATTTATACTTTTAAAGCAAGTTATACATTAAAAAAAATCTAATAATCAAATGCATATGCATTTCGATTAATCATAATTAATCACAGGTTATTACCCGCATGCATAATGTATTTTTATTTTTTTTAAACGGCCCTCTGAAAGCAGCCATTACTGCAATGCGGCCCTCAATAAAAATGAGTTTGACACCCCTGATCTATTGAAAACACAGAAGGTAATCAATGTACAGTAGAGTATACTGATTTACTTGCAGACCAATGATTGCATGAATGGTAACTGAAAAGCCGACCATGTCAGTCCAAGAAAATGTGCAGGAAGGCGTGCCTTAAACAGAAATCAAAATATAGCACAACAGAAGATAAAAAAATACCCAAGTATCCAATCTGATTAATGTCCTCCGTGTGCTACTCACAGCCAGTAAGGGGAATATTTGAAGCATATGAGTGAATTGCTATGAGATGCTGTGATTTCTCAAAAAATATTAAACTTATAGCCCTTCTGTGTTTCCTTCTTTGTCATTATAGCTCTCATCATTCACACAAGTACATATTTTATTCATTGGTGGAATTGTAAACTACAGCTGAACAAAAAGGAGCTCAGCTCAAGTCTGACCTCTACTTTCCTCTGAGCTCGTTAGCTCAACGGGAATTGCCTTTGACTGTTGGAGCCAAGAGTGCAAGAAAACATTGTTATTTGAAGAGCAGCTTAGTTAACACTGCTCCATAATCAAAAGTTTTGTTGGAGACTAAATCAACGTAATGTTCAAAAGACTCAAACTTTGCCTGTTTACACATGCAGTGAGCACATTACTGGTCATTACCATCCCCACCCAGCCACAGCGCAGAGATACAGACCATTATACCAAACTATCGTGGTGCAATTCAGTGTTGGAATTTAATGTTGCTCATTAGCCACTGTGCTGATTACGAGGTCACTCCTGTTAAAAATAGCACTAAATATGGCTTTTTTCATAAATTAAGAGTTCCTAGATATCTCAATGTTATGACTGTGATATGCTTCAGTCAAAATAACCCAAGGATCAAGAATTAGACTACACTTAAAACCCCCTCCAAAACAGACCTGTTTTTTCCAGGTCAGTTCCGTCTCAGCAAATGAACCACTCATCTACTGCAGGAGCAGTCAGACTCTTCAAGGGGTGAGTGATCTGTAAGCACATGAGTGATCAATCAATGTTTATTTATATAGCCCTAAATCACGAGTGTCTCAAAGGGCTGCACAAGCCACAACGACATCCTCGGTTCAGATCCCACATCAGGGCATGGAAAAACTCAACCCAATGGAACAATGAGAAACCTTGGAGAGGACCGCAGATGTGGGGACCCCCCCCCCAGGGCGACCGGTGCAATTGACGTCGAGTGGATCTAGCATAATATTGTGAGAGTCCAGTCCATAGTGGATCTAGCATAATAGTGAGAGTCCAGTCCATAGTGGATCTAACATAATAGTGAGAGTCCAGTCCATATTGGATATAACATAATAGTGAAAGTCCAGTCCATAGTGGATCTAACATAATAGTGAGAGTCCAGTCCATAGTGAGGCCAGCAGGAGACCATCCCGAGCGGAGACAGGTCAGCAGCGCAGAAACGTCTCCAACCGATGCACAGGCGAGCGGTCCACCCCGGGTCCCGACTTTGGACAGCCAGCGCTTCATCCGTGGCCACCGAACCTGTGCCCCCCCCCCTCCACGAGGGAGAGGGGGTCAGAGCAGAAAAGAAACGGCAGATCAACTGGTCTAAAAGGGGGGTCTATTTTGGGACTTAAATGCTTCTACTGAGGTAGCATCTCTAACTGTTACAGGGAGGGCATTCCAGAGTACTGGAGCCCGAATAGAAAACGCTCCATAGCCCGCAGACTTTTTTGGGGTTCTGGGAATCACTAATAAGTGATGAGCGCTTTGTGAACGTAGTTTAAAAGGCATAAACGTTCCACTCAGAAACAAAGGGAAATAATTAGCCCTGAAATCAGGACATTACAGACAGATTAAGTTCTAGACCCCCAATAGGAACTACCCTGGAGGTGGGAGGAAGCAGAGTACCCAGAGTCACGGGGAGAACACAAACAGAAAGAGGCACCAGCACTAACCACTGCCTCACTGTGCTGCCTGCCTGTCAACATCCATCCATCCATTTTCTACCGCTTGTCCCTTTTGGGTTCGCGGGGGGTGCTGGAGCCTATCTCAGCTGCATTCGGGCGGAAGGCGGGCTACACCCTGGACAAGTCGCCATATTTGGAGATAATAATAGGAAATAGACTTATTGTCTACTCAGCAATGCCATTTTATAGCTGATCGATGCCTTGAAGGTGTGATTGAAGCCAGCAAACACCAAAAGGAATTTGATTAATTTGGTGTTGGCTGGCAAATATTTTAGTTTATTTTTTAAATTGGCATTTTTTACAGAAGATATCGATTATTAAAATAGAGATGTGCCGATCAATCATGCAATTTTCGTGAAAAAGTAAGCCATTGCCAATTACCAGAATGCCTTTTAATACTGATTATAAACACCAATCCCCCATTTACTTTTAGCGGCTCGCGGCTAATTATGTGTCTTTACACACAGAGTGGAGCAGCTCCACTAAGCTAACTATTATCACTCCCATTACAACAAATAAACTGCATTTCTTAGTATCTCAAGTATTGTATCATTATCAGGTACCATGATCACTGGAAGACGAGGCTAGACATGTTACACACCGAGAACAGGCCAGAGGCAGGCATGCTAATACTTAGGCTAACCACTAAGCTAGCTTTAAACAACAGCAAGAAATAGGCGCTTAGTAAATTTCAGTGTAGATGGAACCGCATTACCGCAGAAAGTAAGCAGATATTAACAAGTAGATTAGTAGGAGATAGAGAAAGGATAATATAACAACATCTGCTGGTGTGTCAGCATTGTCGCAGTCAGTACACAACAAGCAAAAGGACTGCGGAACGATCCATAAATTGGTGGTGTCGATACTAAGGGTAGTATCAGTATATGATCGATATTAGAGTGAATAAGTTGATATTTTGGTTTGCTCAAAATCTTTTTCTTTTTTTTTATTTGTGAATGCTTAAACATTCAGGGAATAATTCCCTGGATACAGGAGGACTGAGAGGGCAAAAACCAAATTATTTAAAAAAGTAGTAGATAGTAACGTATTTTCCGGACTATAAGCGGCTACTATTTTTCCTAAGCTTTGAACCCTGCAGTTTATACAAATGTGCGGCTAATCTATGAATTTTGTTTTGTTATTGGCTAAATTATGGAATGGAATAAACAGATAAATCAAACAATGTACAAAAATGTATGACATTGTTTAAACTCAAAGTGTTTACAAAGTACAAGGATGAAGAATCCTGATAAACATCTTGAACCTTATTAAAAAAGAACAAATCTTACTAATCTCATGAGGATGAATAAAGACATCAATGACTTTTCCGTTTTGTGTGATCAGCGTTTTCATTGCCATGTTACAGGCACCGTTTGGAAACAATTAAAGGTGCCATATGTAATAATTTCATGTCAAGTCATCATTAAATGGCCCTGATATGTCAAAAGGCCTTACTAAATCATGTTCTTTTCAAATACCTTTATAACTGATAACGGTAGTTTAGCTTGGATATGCTCTTCGTAGCTGAGATAGGCTCCAGCGACCCCCGTGACCCCCGTGACCCCAAGCGGTAGAAAATGGATGGATGGATGGATAGATGCTCATTTCAAAATCAGATTTACAGCCCCGAAACATTGTTATTGTTTTCATTTCAATGTCCCGCCCTCTACCGTTTGACCAACTAGAAAGTCAGTGAGTGTGTCACATCCATGTTTCCAGTTACACACGCTACTGCCACTGGTAAAGTTGCTAAACATGTCAGACCTTAGTAAATCTAAAAGGCGTCGTTACGATTCTCAACTTACTCATGACAAAGCCTGGAACAAAACGAGAATTTGTATCGGGGATGCCTTTGAAAGATGGAGTCAATTGAAGGCGGAGAATATTTTTTCATCTGACGCCAAACTTGCTCATTTCCTTCTTGATAGGTAAATCAGGCATGTATGTTTTCTTATTACTTGAAATAAATGGAAATGGACATTTCGTATGTAAACGATATTGTCCAATACAGTCTATGATCTTGTAGTATGTTCGTGCAACGAATGCTTAGGAGCGAAGCACCATCACACTAGTGTAATGCTTAGCCTATATGTCGATGTGTCATTGACCAGGCGAGCATGCTAACGGGGGAAATATATGCCCGTTAACCTGTATGTCAATGTGTCGTCCAACTGACAGGGCAAAATATCTATTGGACAAATAAAAGCTATGTGGATATGAGTAGTGTCAGTGCCTATTTCGTTCTCAATATGCTGATACACTGAAGAAATGCGTTCCAACTTTAGCACGGCTAATTGCGGTTTCTGGTACTGTATGTGCATCAGGCACATATGGGGTGGTATTTGCTTGGCACAATATAATGCATTCCATGTAATGATTTTCTACTTAGTGTATCGACATGGTAGTAGGCTATATGATTTATGCTTAATTAGTTTTTTGCGTAAAGTGGGTTGACTCATAGAATTGCACTGAAAGATGGTGTTGTGCGTACATGGAAGAGAACGCAGTGCGTCAGGTTGGATGCAACATGGGAGTTATGCTGAACGAAATGTAATTTTACTTTTGACCTTGGCTTGCCATCAAAGTAGGCCTATGCGATATATAATATATTATATATTATTATATATAGTTATTTCGATGCTGGTCCGTGCGGTCAAACTAGACATTTTAGCAGGGTAATGCCAACAATCTGTCCCGACTCCCGACGAAAATATTGCTGCCTAACTTTACAAATACATTTGGCTAATGGACATCAGTAAAATGTGTCATAATTACGTAGTAAACCATCTTGCAAGAAGCATAAACAAGAGAAACCTACAGCGTAAGACTTGTCGATTGCCATTTGAAGTTCCTTGGAGTAGGATTTGGATTCGGCTGCATATCTGGCAACCTCAGTCATGGCAAGTGAGAGGGTACTACAGTATTTTGACCATGATTACAGTACCATTTCTGGCCACATTACTACATATTGCACCTTTAAGTTATGTTAATAAACATTTACAAAACCTTTCTATGTAAATATTTCATTTCACAACGTGTTGGAACATATCTGCGGCTTCTAGTCAGGCGAGGCTAAACCATTTTTTTCCTTCTAAAATATAGTGGGTGCAGCTTTTAAACCGGTGCGGCTTATAGTCCAAAAAATAAGGGAGTTTGTGCTTTTAGTCAGTTTTTGTCTACTATTGCCTTTTTTGATCGAATGTTTTAATGTAATAAAAGATAAACTAGTTTTAATAGGTTGTTGTTGATAGTTACACTGTCAAATGCATTCGACATAAATACATTTAAATATTTATAGTTAATACATGTGATCGATATCAGAATTGGCAGCATAAAACCCTGATCGGAACATCCCTAATATTAATAATGATATCCTATATATACAGTAAATATATAATAATTATATCTATGAACAAACTTTTTCCAAATGCATTTTCTAGCATATGGATCATTCCTGGACGAACCTTCACAACTCTGCTGTGCTTCGAAGTGTGGACGTTCGGCGTGCTAAAAGTAGGTTCTGTTGTCTAGATTCTATATTGTGAAAAGTGGTACAGATTTATAGTTGTGAGCTGTATCATGTGCCACACGTACTGTATAGTAAAACAGCACAGTAAATGACTGTCCCCGTGGTAACAGCCGATAGTACACGCAAAAAACTTGCACCAATTTTGCACTCGTTATCGATTGCGCATGCAGTCCTGACAGATCACCTGCAACACGCTCACAAATAGTACACACAATTTTATAGTGTGCGCACACTATTGAGCGTGTTATCTGGGATCTTAAAAGATCAGACCTATTTTCTGACATCGGCAGGTAACGTACAAAATTACCTGGTTCCATAATTTCACACTTGATTGTTGAGCAGGTACTCAAGAGACCCAATAATGCTCATACAAGCAATTCAAAAAGGCATTTTTTTCCTAATTCTGCCATAGCGGCAATCTGCAAGTTTCTGCTGATTTTCAGGCCAGAAAATATGATGTAAGGAAAATAAAAATAATTTCAGCGGTAGTGTGGACAAAATGTACCATTTAGGAGCTGCAGTGCCACTCTCTGCTGCTTCAGTTCCCCTCTCCACACTTGCTCTCTGCCACTAGTCAGCATGTGTGTCTAAATGAGCATTTTCATCCTGGTAATCTTCCCCCGAACAAGGACTACTACCTCACCTACCAAGATAATCACTCCAAATTACGATACGCTCATTTTTCACCTCTCAAAATCCAATTTTGATGATTTCATTTTGTGGGTGCACAATCTATCGCTGCTTCAGAAGCTCATTTGACGTTGCCGGGTAATGGACCCCCGTCTTTACGTGTGCACCCTCTCACACACACACACACACACACACACACACACACACACACACACACACACACACACACACACAAACAAGCAGCAAAGTGCAAATTGTGCTTAACATTTTGACTATGGCTTTTTCATCTTGTCATTTGCTTCACATAGGGACTGTTTGCTGTAATTTCCTTTTTTTAAATTGAGATTTTAACCTTTGGCTTTGCATGATGAGCTAGAATTAATTGTGCAATTTATTTTCAAGTTGTTCTGTAATTTTTCTTGATAAACAATGGCATAGGTTTTATTTTGAAAATCCATGACTCATTTGTCTTTATCGTGCTGACTGGAAATTTTATTTTATGGAAGTCATAAAGCAGACTAACAGTGAGTTGTATATCTAAGCAATACAAAATCATTGTAAAGTAATTATAGGGCAACATTTTGGTGCATTCTAAATGTAGTTCATTTGGTCCAGTTAAATCTGGGATGAGGTTAAACAGGGTTTCTGCGGGTATTAACAAATCTAATTTAATGCCATTTTAACGCAACTTAAAACAAATGTAATGCCCATGTCACTGCAGATCGTTGGTATATATAGTCTAAAGCATACAATTGTCTTTAAAGACAAAATAGTAAGCATTTGACAATGATAATGTTGAATAGTCAATTAACTGGCCAAATGAATCACTAATGTAAGTATAATATATAATAACAATGCAAGTAACCCTTTCAAACGCAATAAACATATGTTTCATTACTGTTGTATTTTTTGTATAGGCCCGAGCAGGGGCAATGCAGAGCACTGCAAGGGCCCTATTGCAATTGCTGTTTTTTCTAATGTTTGGACACCGTTTTAAGGCCCTTAACATGTACAAAAAGTCCCCATATTTTGCAGGTGCGTCAGGTGTGTTGAAAAATGTTATATTTTTGTGATCCCAAAACGAAATTTCAAGATTAGTTCTCTAGCGCCACCTTTAAAATTAGAAAAAATTAGCCCCTCCTACCAGTTTCAAGTATTGACAAAGTCGCAGGAGACGCCTATCATGCAGGACGCACATCAAAGTCTCAGGAACCCATACCTGAAAACAAACAGAAAGTTGGCCATCTTGGTTTTCGTCTTCCATTTTTCAACGAGAACAAGGCGTCGTACTTTAACGATCACATCCTAAGGGACTTTGACCAAATGAGTCGCGGTTAATATTACAGATACTACACATATAGGCGATGATAAATTGCGAACACATTTTCCCTACGCCATAAGATGTGGGCGTGGTATGGCGCCAAACTTGGCTCTGTTGGTTACACTTTAATGAACTGCTCCAAGGGACTTTGGCCAAATGAGTCGCAGTTAAAATTACAGACATTACACAAAGAGGTGATGATAAACTGTGAACACATTTTGCCAATGTCATAAGATGTGGGCATGGCATGGCGCCAAACATTGCTCCAATGATACACCACAAAACACAAAACGTTAATAACTCGGCCACACAAATTCAGATCTTGATCTTATTTAGTAGAAATGATGACCTGAAGTGCCTGATTGGTCAGTACCTGTTTCTACCTTCTCGTTGTGGGTGGAGCCTAGCGACGAAAACCGCCCCACGCATTCACCAACCTGTCATTTCTACACTTTAGCTGATCAAAGACGGATACTAAATTGATGGATAATGATAAATTGCAAAAACATTTCACACGTTCAGCTCTTGATCCTAATTGCAAAAAATGATGACAGTATGAGGTGGCTTTATTTTATTGTATTTTATTAGGGCCCGAGCAGCGGCGCAAGCTCCGGAGGGGCGTTGCAGAGCACTGCAAGGGCCCTATTGAAAGTGCTGTGTGTTTGAACTCCTTTTTGAGGCCCTTAACATGCACAAAAAGTCCCCATACTTTGCAGGTGTCAGGTATGGCAAAAAAATGTATACTTTGGGGATCCCAACATTTTCGGTGGTGGGTAAGGGCATGACTGCAAGCGCCATGCGAGCCAACTCGCATGAACCCCATGATATAACAGGGGCGAAGGCCCGTTCAACGCTGCTCGCAGCATTACATTACCATTGTAATTGGAAAATCAAGAACGTTATTATGCTAAGTAGATAAACAAATCTCTGTTCGCAAAAAAATGCACTTCAATAAGTGTTGAACATTTTGAAGTGCGTTTTTTTCACAATTGAAAAAAGGGGACAAGTGGTTTGTTTGGTTGTATTTTGTGTTGCCAATTTCAATTGGATTAAAATTGTTTTAATGCCTCTAGACATTGTCATTATTGCTTTTTAATGCCATTTAAGGCCTTCATTTTTACAAAATACCTTTATTTAATTTTATTGTTTTAAAGTGACCTGCGGAAACCCTTTTAAAGGTCATTTTCTATTCGGGCTCCAGTACTCTGGATGCCCTCCCGGTAACAGTTAGAGATGCTACCTCAGTAGAAGCATTTAAGTCCCATCTTAAAACTCATTTGTATACTCTAGCCTTTAAATAGACCCCCTTTTAGAACAGTTGATCTGCCGTTTCTTTTCTTTTCAGCTCTGCCCCCCTCTCCCTTGTGGGGAGGGGGGGTTCCGGTGGCCATGGATGAAGTGCTGGCTGTCCGCTCGCCTGTGCATCGGTTGGGGACATCTCTGTGCTGCTGACCCGTCTCCGCTCGGGATGGTCTCCTGCTGGCCCCACTAAGGACTGGACTCTCACTATTATGTTAGATCCACTATGGACTGGACTTTCACAATATTATGCTAGATCCACTCGACGTCCATTGCACCGGTCGCCCTAGAGAGGGGGTGTGGGGGGTCACCCACATCTGCGGTCCTCTCCAAGGTTTCTCATTGTCATCCCACTGGGTTGAGTTTTTCCTTGCCCTGATGTGGGATCTCAACTGAGGATGTTGTTGTGGCTTGTGCAGCCCTTTGAGACACTTGTGATTTAGGGCTATACAAATAAACATTGATTGATTGATCGATCGATCAGTACATGTTTATGTACTGATTGTACATAAACATGTATTGTTGTTTTTTTTAACAACTTTTTCCTTATCAGTTATTCCTCTCTGGAACTGTTTCGAATTGTCGGGTTCTCTTAAACTGTTACATTTTTGTTTTTTAATTTTCAAAAGTTGCACAAGATCTTCATTGTGCATGTTCTTTCGCTTTAGTGGCATTAGATAAAATGGCCCTTGACCGATTTTGTTCGAAAGGGTGGATAATTGGCCTGAAAATGCCAATAAAGTGACTCACTATTGCCTCCTTTGTTAACAGCATTACAAGAAAAAGTAGTCGCCTATATTCAGTTGTGACTGTAGATTTGAACAATCTGTTCTTAACATAAATTAAAGTTAACCTGCTGTTTCTAAGGTCTATAAATAAACTATAATGGAAAAAAGTGTATGGAAGAATGCATCCATGACATTTTAGTATGCCTATTTAGTAAGTGTACTGAAATTTTGCAATTTTGTTGACATTTTCCTGAATATCGGATTTATTTTGTGTCTTCTGCGTCATGTTTCCGCAGATCGTGCTTTGATTGAACGCAAAACAGCATTTAAGCTATTGTTAGTAAGGCCTGACTGCTATTATTATAGTGCAATCATATCATGTGCATGGTTATTCATAATTTTAACTGTGTTTTGAAGGCGGAAACAGCTGGCAGGGAGAAAGGAGAAGTCCTGCATGCCCAGATAGAGAGAGAGAGATGGACCCATCAGTAAGAGGAACACAGATGATTATACCCCCTTTTCAAATTCATTATCCCAAAGATTTGTCCTCCACTGCTGCTTTTTTTTGCAGCTCTCTTCTGTTTACAGCTAATATGTTACATAAACTTTGCTTGTAAACACTTTTCATGCACAGAGTCACTAATGTTTCCATTATCAAGCGGATCTCATTTTTAGAGATACATTACGAACGATATTCTCCATTCAGTTGTTCATAAACAAATATGTCATATGTTTTTCAAAACAAGGAATCAAAACTGCTTGACCTCCGGGCTGCCAAGGTCTTGCCAAGGTCCGAGGTTCATGGTGACCTTTGAGGCATGGGACAGACCAACATCACATGCTGCCAGCTTTATAGAAGTGAGAGTGGGAAGTTACTGCTCATATGTTGGCGACCTGGCACACGAGGTGACACCGAGGGCACGGCTTTGCTTTTTTGGCTAGATGGCTTCACATACTGACCGCTGTGGGAAATGCTCACATTTGGCATTATCTAATGGAGGGACCCAAAGACATTAACTTATTTGGACTAGGATGGGTTTATACATGTGATGGTAGGCCATAGGGTTGTACAATATTGCTTGTATACTGACAAGTGAAGTGAAAACCAGTGGTGGTCAACCAAACTAAAATGGCTGTGGTACTGCAATCTAAGTACTGGCCTATATATGTCAGGACTTGGACTGTGGAGTTTTTGTTTTCCCAAGATGCAAGAGAATTTGGATCGGACATGTCTTGAAGGTGGGTACATGATTTATTTATCAAACAAAGAATAAACAAAAAGCGCGCACTTTGGCGGAGGTAAAAAACTTGGCGAATGAAAACAAAACTTGCACAAAGGCAGAAACTGAACACGAAATAACAAAACACTTACTGTGGCATGGGACCGTGAACAGGGCTTGAAAACGCGAGGATAGCAGGGTGAGAAAGGCTATGACTCCAGGACGAACAACAGAAAATGAAAAGCTTAAATAACACAGACATGATTAACAACAGGTGCATGACTCAAAACAGGTGCGTGACATGACAGGTGAAACTAATGGGTAACTATGGTGACAAGACAAGGGAGTGAAAAGACAGAAACTAAAGAGTCCTATAACTAAACAAAACATGATTACACAGACATGACAATATATTCCTGCAGAATGCAAATATGAGCAAAAAAATCCAACAATGCAATGGAATAGATCCCTATACTTTATCACTCAAAAAAAATATCTTTTATTTTTTTTATAAAAGGATTATTTGTCAGTGGAGTTCCCAAACATATCGAACTATCAGGTGGTCCAGACATCATTCTACACGACAAAACTAAAGAAAACTTGGAAAAGCATGAAGGTCTACAACTTATTTGTGTGTGGCTGAGTCAAGGGCATTGGTATCGAGACTCTCCCCCATCATTATTGTCCGGGTAAGTTTGCATTTCATGATTTAGGTTTGTTTCTACTGCCATGTTTGTTGCCTGCCCTTGCTGTTGCACGCACCGTTTACGAGTACGCGTGTTTTTCCCCGTCTTCATCAAAATATGACTATAGATGTCAACATTGTGTATGCGCTGAAAGCTTTATGATTGTTGCCTTTGGTAAAAGCGGAACTCTTTTAGGTTTTGCTCACATTAGCTTTCTTTTAAACTTGCCGAGTTGGTGCTTTACAGAACACTAGTAAAGCTCAGTGGCCTTGTGGTTAGTGTCCTGGGATGTCATGGGTTCAAACCCCGGCCGAGTCATACCAAAGACGACAAAAAATGGGACCCATTGCCTCCCTGCTTGGCACTCAGCATCAATGGTTGGAATTGGGGGTTAAATCACCCAGTGATTCCCGAGCGCAGCCACAGCTGCTGCTCACTGCTCCCCTCACCTACCAGGGGGTGAACATGGGGATGGGTCAAGTGCAGAGGACAAATTTCACCACACCTAGTATGTGTGTGACAATCGTTGGGACTTTAACTTTTTAACTTTAGTAATAAAAATGTGTCTTAAGAAATACAAATGATATCAAGATAATACTTACATGGGAAACGCTAAACAGTAAAAGTATATCAAACAAACCTTTAACGGAGTGGTCACTGCAAACTCGTGCATTTTGGCTGTTCTCCCTTGGACAAGAGTGCGTGGTACTTTTGTTGTCTTTTTTAAAAAATAAAATCTTGCACTCTTCTGCCTATCTTGATAACCTTTCGAGGAACCTACATCGCAAAAAGGATGAACGTTTCCTTAAACGATTCGTACAGCCGAAAACAACACAAGCATATGGCATTTTTCTTTGAGAGAGGCTAAATGGCGCCTAGTACTCATTGAGAACAGACGCTGACTTGACCACCACGCGTATTCTATGAGCTGTACATGAGCTGGATGTGACGGCATTTTGAATCCAAGCAATACCAGTACCACAAAAACGGTACTCTACTGCCTTTGAAAAATACCGGTACTTTTGGTTTTGGCGGTCACGATGGGGCGCCATGGTGACATTGCTGGTAATATAGGCCGAGGCACATGCGAGTCAACACACACACACGGAGCACTTACCAGCGGAACCAGCCTGGAAACAGAAGAGGGAGAATGGACGTATTTTGCTTTTGAAACTCACAATAAAGGTGGCGCTATACACACTGAAGCATCGCTTTGCAAGCAGTGCTTTAAAACACAGCTAGCAGCTGACGTTAGTCAGTGTTTTAGCTGCTTCTAAATCACTAATCTTCGCCTCCAGGGCAACAAATAAACTCAGTTTCTTACAAGTACCATTCCTGCAGGACAAGGAACAGCTAAACATGCTTCACTACACCCCGTAGGAGGATAAAATAGCTAACCACTAACAGCAAGAATGCAAACAGATGGATGGATCTCTACAAATTGACTGTAATAATACCAAATACAAGGGCTGTGTTTAGTCGATACTACAATTATTACATTGATATTTTTTGTTATAACAAAATCTTTTGTCATAGTAGTTGTATCACCCAAAATGTATGAAAAGTGTCCAAACAACAGAAGAATAAGTGATTATTACATTAATAGAAGGGTAGATAGGACATGTTTAAACGGAAAGTAACCAGATTAACAGTAAATATGAAAGTAGATTAATAATCCATCGATCTATTATTTTTTATACCGCTTGTCCTCCATCTTTTTAACAAAATAATACAGTTGAAAATGACAAAATGTTAATGCATAAATGAGCAAACAGATTAGGAGCCTTTGGAATTTGTTTACTTACTACTAAAAGTGAAATTGTCTAGTATGTTCACTAGGTTATTTAATGCCAAAATTGTTCTTTAATTGCAATAAGAAACGTGTGTTTAATGTATCATAAGATTTTCTGTTAAAATAAAGCCTATAAATGTGGTGCCTTTATGTTGACAAGTATCGGAATACATTTTGGTACACTGACAAAATATTAGTATAGGGACAACACTAGAACTGAAGCTGTATTTGTTCATCAGACTTGTGAAAAATTCTGAATTTGAGAATTCAATTCAAATAATTCTACAATTATTTCAATGAAATTACATTGTACATTACAATTCAGAGAAATCCCTTATTTGTTTGTTATGTTTACTAAAGGTCTTGGCTTAAATAACAACAATGTTTTCTAAACACTAAAACTAAACACAAATGCTATCCATTTTTACTACTTGGATAAAACAAACAGTTCTGGGAAATAAAATATTTTTCCACTATTTTGCATAATTTGAAAGTTAGAATGCATCAAATAAATTATAGTTATTTTAAATTGTCGACGAAAAACATCTGGTGTTATTGCAATATAATGTGTGTATGAGGTTCTTAGTACATTGTTAAGATATATTTTTAAAAGTCACGTGTGGAATATACAGTAAAGCATCGTCCTGTTGGGACGTGATAGTGTTTCTTCACCTGGCTCCTCTGCACTCATCGTTGTGCATGCATTCATCCGTGTGTGTGTGTGCGTGTGTGTGTGTGTGTGTGTGTGTGTGTGTGTGTGTGTGTGTGTGTGTGTGTGTGTGTTTGTGTGAGTGTGTGTGTGTGTGTGTGGCTGATGATGGGGGAAGGGGGTCATCGGGACATTGTTTTTAAGTCTGTAATGCACTTTGTGTTGCATTTATTTTATGTATGAAAAGCGCTTTATAAATAAAGCTTGACTTGATTTGATTCAATTCAAATTTGGTTTACAAAAGTAACAGAAATAGATTTTTTCCTCATTTTTGCTAAAAGGTTATGAGTTTTGTTGAGGGACTATGTGGATTTTGGTGCCTTAACATTGCCAGATTTTCCTAATTTCATAGATCCCAATAGTTTTGTAGATTTTAGATTTGCACAAAGTGGATGTCTCTAAAGATGTGTTACTTGAATTATAGCCTTACTTAATGTCTGCACTCTAATGAGATCCATTATGAATATAAAATCAAAAGTTAATTTTACAAGGGTGCAATGTACATATTGGTGTTTGGTCCATATACCTTCCGTTCATTCTATTTTCAATTCTTAAATGCAAATCAAAAAACAAATTCCGGGCCAATTTTTTCTATTTTCATTTCTGAAACAAAAGTTGGACAATTATTTAATGACACTTTTTAAAAACGACAATAGGACTCCTGCTGAACAAAGGTGTTACCGTTCTGCTAAAAACATGCTACACGCAAAGGAAAAGCTAAAATACTGCTTCCTGTTCAATTTGTCATCACACAGACAAACACGCATTTTTGCACATATATTCAATATATCATATATTCGATTTTTGTGTTTATCTGGAAAAATAAAAACCCATAAAAGTAAAACAGCACAAAACAAATTTTATGGCAATATTTTAATGAAAATCAACCCTTTTTTGTTTATTTAAAATCTGCCATATATAATAAAAATAAAAAAAACGGCCCTAATTTTGTTTTTCGATTTGCGTTTCAGAATTGGAAATAGAATGAACAAAAGGTACACGGACCGTGTTTGTGCTGCTCATCCCATAAATACATGTACATGATCATCCTTTAAAAAAAAGCTAATTAAACACACTACAACATGGATTAACAATATACAAAAATATAGAATAATCTGAATGGCAATTTAAAAACAAAAAACAATTGGTTTATATGAATTTCATTTTGAAAAATTAAAATTGAAACTTTTTTTCACTGCCGAAGAGCCTTAACTAAATCTTTTTTTTTTTTTTTATGTTTGATTACTATTTTGTATAGCAAAAATGTTAATCCTCTGACCAAAACAGATGTTTTTTCATATTCTGACAACGGAACTGGCCTGTAGGAAAAACAGTGTGGTGCTCTATCCTGCAACAGGAAGACCAGATTATCATGGATCAATGTTTATGTATAAACGCAGCATACAACACCATACAGGTTTTTCCAACAGGTTAGTCCGTTGTCTCGTCTTATATAGCAACTGCCCGTTCTGGCGTCGGAATATGCTAAAAACATCTGTTATCAGTTTTTTCCATTTCTGCTGACTGATGTTTTGTTCAATGGAAGTGGTGCCTTTTCTGCTCTGCTGCCGCCCATCTGCTTTCTTTAGCAGCACCTAGTTTTGGGGATCCGGGGCGGAGCCACTCACTCACACCTGCAGTCAATTCGTAATCTTGTCTTCCTATACCTGTGCTGCCAGCTACAGTCTTTGCCATTGTTGATTGTTTAATGGTACACCCCTTTACCAAGGAGGTCTCTACTTGCTTGGCTGCTCCCCGTGATCATCTCTCCCTTTTAGCTCGACAGACATTCACCTGATCCAGTGATTTCGTAACGGTATTTATGTGCTGTTGTTTTGTCCTCTCCTTTTGAGTATTTTCTCTTATCCCCCACTCCTTGCTTATTAAACTTTGTTTTATTTATGGGACTTGTCTATCTACTTTGGGGCCGCGGTAATAATGAAACATAAAATAAAAATTAAACCGTTTTTTAGATGTGGTTATTGAGTTTAAATTAGTCCAGTGTGCACATAAGAGGAAGAGAGGACCAAAACAAAGAGCCTCAAAGACACTTGAGGCATCATTAGCAAGAGGCTGAGGACAAATAAAATTCATTGGTATTCCTTGGATGTATTTTTGTCTAAACTTTAAGTAAAATAAAAAATGTAACATTTTGATGCATCTCACTTTGTTATCACAAGGAAAATAAATACAAGTTTCTGCTGAAAGTTAAAAAAGTAGACAATCTTTAAATTATTTTTGTAGAATTGAGATGTAATATTCCAAAATGAAGATACAGTTTCTTCGGGATTTCACAGGTATTTTTGGGGATTGTTGTGGCCTGAGATGCCTGAATTTGCGGCAACTGTTTCAGAAAGTTTTGAGGCTTTACTTTGTATGACATTGAAACAACTTTTGATTTTACGGTTTTGTTCTCAATCAAAAGGTTGATAAAATATGTGTATCAAGTGTTGTAACCATAACCTCAAAAAGCACAGAATTTCAACAAAAATTGTGAAAAAAATACTGTGTTGACGTTTTACTCGTTTTATATCGCACAGACTTAAAAGTAGACACTTGATGGCAGTAAAAGCATATACCGTAAATTCTGGACTATAAGCCGCTACTTTATTTCTTACACTTCGAACCCTGCGGCTTATAAAAACGGTGCGGCTAATTTATAGATGTTTCTTTGCTGACAGCCATAATACAAATATTGCTTGTGTTTTCATAAAACACAAGCAATGTCACTTAAAATGTGTGTTATTGTTTGTGCTATATTTTCGAATGAATCGCAATTCTTATTTGTAACGATTCTTAATCGTTTGAAGAAAATCAAGAATCAATTTTTTTTTAATACAAAAATATAATTTAATATGTCCTGTCCAGCATTTCAGGTAAATCACATTGTTGATATAAATGCCCATATCTGCTGTACAGATTTACTTTAGAAAAAAGAAGTGTGAGATACTTGCCTTAATTGTATTTGACCTTATTAAATGTTTGGGTAGAATTGTATTCAACAAAACCATTTATTTAAGTAATATACAACTTCATCACAACTGTTTATCTATTTTAGGGAGGAATGTAGTTAATCATAGAACTGGCACCCGATGTTACTAAAAAGTATGGATTTTAAACTGAGAATCGTTTTGAATCGATTCTGAATCGAATCGTTAACCCCAAGAATCAAATAGACTCGAACCATGTGGTGCCCAAAGATTCACAGCTCTAGTACTGTATTTCCTTCAGTTCAGAGCTTTCAACTGGAAGTACAAGTGCCATTCCGTCTTCTATTCGTCCATAGTGTTTCTACTCGTATGCATTCTTCATTTATCACTCCAAGCAACATTTCTACGTTTTACAATATAACTGAAACAATTCTTACTTACTAAACCGTCCCATGTTTGTCTGTAGGAGTGTTTTCATGCATATTTGTAGGTGCTATCGTAATCCAATGAAGTTAGCGTCGTTAGTATTAGCTATTATGCTAACACGTTTATGAGTGTCTGTGTTAGTATTACTAACTTCCAATGACATTCATTTTGTATTGTTTTAGTTTTGTAAATTCACCAAAAGTTATTGAGTCCTTTTAAGAAATTGGAGAGCTAACTTCCGCACCGAGTAGGTCCATGACGATGACGTCTGTTTTGTTTGGTCAGCCGCTTTACTGCCGTGTTACAGACATCGTTTGGAAACAATGTGTGTAAAAAAACATTTTCAAAATCCTTCTGTGTGAATAACTCATTTTAAAACATAAGTATCTGCGGCTTATAGACAAGTGCGGCTAATATATGGGGGATGGGGGGGAATTATTCTAAAATTTAGTGGTTGCGGCTTATATACCAGTGACTCTATAGTCCTGAAAATACAGTACTTGGAGCTCCTTGACAAATTGCTATATTTTGTCCATTTTAAACAATCATTTATGTTTCAACACATTTACCCATGCCTGCACGTGTTTGTGAACTGTTTAGAGCAGGGGTGTTAAACTCATTTTAAATTGGGGGCCACATGGAGAAAAATCTACTCCCAAGTGGGCCGGACTGGTACAATCACAGCACAATAACTTGAAAATAGAGACAACTTCAGATTGTTTTCTTTGCTTAAAAATAGAACAAGTACATTCTGAAAATGCACAAATCATAAAGTTGTTTTTTTTACACTTACATGCTGTGGTTAATCGTATCATACCTTTCTTTGTCCTTCTTTAAATTTTCTGAATAAATTATGTGATAATGTTCATCAGTCAACTCATTGGTGATAATTTTCAATCTATCAAATTACAGGATGTTATGTAGTTTTCTCATTTTCCTCGACTGGTGCACTAACGTGGTTTATTTTTTGTTTTTACATAAATCGCATAATCTACAAAGATACAAATAATTGCTATTGCGACATCTAGTGGACACATTTAGAACAGCAATTTTTTCATTAAAAAATTTGGGCTCATTTTCATACTTAGCAAACTCATCCCGTGGGCCGGATAAAGCCTGTTTGCGGGCCGCGCCTTAAGTTTGACACCCGTGGTTTAGAGCAATCTCTAGTGGTATATTTTGTTGGTAAAATAGAGACGATGAGAGATTATCATTATCATTATCATTGCACATCGACTCTGTCATGTTGCCTCTAGATCACCATTGCAAATGAGAATCTGGTCTTAATTGTCTTACCCTGTATAAATAAAGGTTTGTGCACATGCCGGTGTATTGCTAAATGTTTTTATACTACATGGCCCAGATGGCTTAGCGCTGTAAACAAGAACCGGAAGTGATGATGACTATTGACCACGGACTGACTACAATCAGCAAAAAAAGTGTTTCATGTTGCTATTCCTGCTCTGTCTACACAAGAAACAAACATACGTTTGTTGACAAATATGATTAGCGAAAATTACGCTGATTGGCCAAAATGAGCGGGGACTTTGCAGGTTTTGGAAAAACCTGCGAGGCAACACATAATTCGCAGGGATTTATTGAATTTGAAGACCTGGAGAGACTGAATATATAATGAGTCATGCACTGTGTTGCTATTGATACATGATACAAATGTGTGGTTGAGATGTTTCTTTCTAAAGTCAATAATGATCTAATTTTTTATTATAGTAAAGATCAGGGGATTTGGCACACAGCCCTGTGGGATACCACTGATATTTTTTATAATAGTGACAAATCACAAGAATGAAAAATGCAGTAGATTTCGGCTGTATAATGGAATGGTTTGGTGAGGTTTAGAGTACAAAAATGCTTGGATGACGCCAGTCTCCCTCATAGTATTACCATACTAGATAGAATAAACAAGTCTCAGACATGCTGAAACGTACATAAATTTACTCCGAAAAAGAAGAAAAAAAACTACAGATGGAAGCATTCTTTTGATCCGACGAGTCAAGGCCAGACCAGACTGCGATCTAGAGATTTATGTCTCTAGATTTATACAGCTGGATCTTTACCAACGATCTATCATATTTTTCTATCAACTAAAGCACAATTTTGCATATTGCAAAACGATAATTTAATATTAAAGAATGTACAAGGTTTAAAATTGTGGGTCGTTTTGCCCAAACCGACAATTCTCCAAAGTGTCCAATTAAATGGACAACAGTCAGAATTCACTGCCAAACAACATAAAACATCTAACAAGATGTTTTATGTTGTTTGGCAGTGAATTATACGGAACTGATTTACAGAGCTCTTGGCCTAAGATATGTTGTGCATTTGTTATAGACCCAAAAAGTACTTGTCTCATTAAAAAAAGTAGGTCAATTAGTTTGATCTGTCTATTGTTTTTACATTAAGAGTCAAATTATGTGGTTATGTTTTAGTTATGCCACAGTGCTACAAGTCTTGAATTCTTAAAAACAGGTCAAATTCACTCTGTTTTTTCTTTTCAAGGAAAATTATTTGTGACTTAAGAGGCTGTTGGCAACCTTCACGGATCTTCCAACTTCCTAATGTGTTGTAAGCTATTATAGCCTGCTGCTCTTCTCTTTATATAGAGCATATCATTAGGTAACAACCATTCACGTACCACGCATATCTTTAAGCAAGTTGCAAACAGCTTCTTTAATTATAAGACTACCAGAAAAAAAGCAACAAATCAGAACTGCAATTGACTCACTGCTCTGTATTACAGAAACAAAACATTGTACAGATACCAGCGTCCAGTATTTAATAGCCACCTATTAACCTGAAGTCTGACCATAAAGAAGTAAAAGTTCACAGAGTGTAAGGGAGTGTGTGAGCGTGCGTGCGTGCGTGTGTGAGAGCGTTAAAGAGAGACAGCAGAAAGATTTGCATGTCATTTTTTTGGATTTTCGTTGCTGGTTTCCTGCGATAGACTGAAGTGGTTATTTACTGCCGCTGAGTTCCGTGCCTTGCATTCTCTCTTGGTACACGTTGTGATGTGGGAGTATTGTAGCTCGACCGAAAAGCAATTAAAACCATCCAGACTAAAGTGTGTAACTGTACAGCCCACACAGTTATTTAACGTTTAATTCTGAGAAATGATAATCAGCTCCTTTATTTCTTTGTTATTTTAGTGGCTTTGCAGTTTGTTTGATGGCGGCTTCTTAAAATAAAGCATGTGAGATGAGAATAAACCAAATGTATCTGTTTTCCAGAAGACACGTGTTCTTCCATGTCTGTCATTCCAACTCCAAATCATCAGCTTCTCTCCTGGGAAATCATCTTCCTGTTTCAAACCAGGGGGCAGACACTCTACGTTTAAGATTAGATCTAAAACATTCCATTGATAAGGTTTATGTTTAGGCCTGTCCAGTTCTCATTTTAATTCCACAGGCCCAGACCTTCCAACTGCCCATTTTCACATTTCAAAATACATGTTAAAATCACAGGTGAACCTTCAAAGCTGAAGGTTCAAGGTAATAGAAATCGGAAATGTATCAAAATTCCCTTTGAAGCAAAAAACTTCAGTGGTTGACCCACTGAGAACTATTGTAGAGCTACTGTATTGTAACAGTGGACTACCTCCACACGTGTTTTGTTTGTTTTTTTATGGCTTGTCATATTACACTTTTCAAGAAGACTACACACAGGAAGTTTACGCATGACGGACTAAGTAGACTAGCATTCAAAGCAGTAACAGTTTGTTGATAAAAATGTATATCCAAAGAAAAATAATACATTTGTTAGGTTAAAAGTCGCAATGTCATAAGTTGTAATGCCATAATTAGTTAGCAAATTTAGGTAATGTGCTTTATTGATTTACATGGCTGACATATGGCAAATAAGAACATAAAAAGTGAGATTTATGAAGCACATCTGTGACACAAACAGGGCCGGCCCCTGGCATAAACTCCATGTGGTTGTTTAGGGCCACAACCACATGATTATAGTGACAGGTCACTTCAGTGTAATGCCTCATGGATACAATTGTACTTTGTTTCTGCTAAACTTCCATACAGCGGTAAGTCAACATGTCTTTTGTAAGAGGCTGATAGGTCCAAGGGGAAAGACAAGTGTTTGATAGCTCCTACAGCAGTGAGGTCAATTCTGAACACCTAAGCCGGTGTATCTTCACTCGCAGCCAAAGTCAGCTGGGATAGGCTCCAGCTCACCTGTGACCCTGAACAAGATTAGCAGTCGGAAGGCACTGATCCTGGTTATTGGTGTCAAACATGCTCAAAGTTGGACTATTGATAACTTTATGGACTATTTAGAAAAGGGTTGTCAAACTTGTTTTCATTGAGGGCCACATTACAGTTTTGGTTACTCTCCGAGGGCTGCTTGTTACAGTGCATATATATGAATTTTAGTGTATATATATGAATATTAGTGTATAATATTATTATATCATTACACAATTCCCTATGCATTTGATTATGTACTTTTTCTAAGTACATATTGATGGATAACATACTTGCTTTTGAAATCATAAGTCTGGGGAAAAACATTTAAATCCAACAAAATTTTTTGGAATATATGTTTGTAAAGGGGTGTCCAAACTTTTTCACCAAGGGCCACATACTAAAAGTATGCGTGGGCCATTTTGATATGATTTTATTTTGAAAAGGAAATGCTTAAAAACACACATTACATTATTTTTTAAATACAAAACTTAGTGTGAGCTTTGTGTTATGGGGGACAAAATGTACTATTATTACAAGGGAAAAAAACAAAAAAAACTGTAAAAATGTAAAAAACAAAAAGCAAAAAGACGCGATGTAGTGAGAAAAAGCTGAAATTTTAATTTATAACACACTCACTTGTAACACAAAAGCTGACTCGAACTCTTGTCTTTAAATACAAACCATATTCCTGTTTTTCATCTTTTTTTTTTTATCAAACTAAAACAATTTTAAAATGGCCACCACACCCTTTCACTTTGCCATATGCGACCCTCAGTGGAAAAGGTTTGGACTCCCCTTAGTTATTCGTACTAAATTGTCAGCTTTTTTCTCATTACATTCCAAATTTGTGGTTGTTTTTTTTTTTTTACATTCTTACTATTATTTTGTATCCAAAACTATTCTGCAGGCCAACCGCACTTCGGACAGTCCATGGTTTTTGCATGGTCAGATCATTCTCAAATTTAATAATAATAATAATAATAATAAATTAGATTTATATAGCGCTTTTCTAGACACTCAAAAGAGCTTCACAGAGAAGTGAGAACCCATCATTCATTCACACCTGGTGGTGGTAAGCTACATTTGTAGCCACAGTTGCCCTGGGGTAGACTGACGGAAGCGTGGCTGCCAGTTTGCGCCTACGGCCCCTCCGACCACCATTCATCATTCATTCACCAGTGTGAGTGACACGACACTGGTGGCAAGAGGCGGGGAGCGAACTTGCAACCATCTGGCACGGCTGCTCTACCCACCACGCCATGCCGCCCCAAAAAACATGCAATTGTATGCAGTACATGCATTTTCCTGTCAAATTTTAAGGAACAAAGAAAGATAAAGTGTTTTATTGACAAACATTATTTCCAGGCTTTCGCAGGCCACATAAAACCATGTGGTGTGCCAGATCTGGCTCCGGGGTCTTGACACATTTGGAAACTTTTAGAAGTGTATCCTGTAAACAACATAGAGCCAATCACGGGACAAAATAATGTTCCCGATACACAATAATTCTGCCGATTTTCTGCCTTGGGGAATCCATAAAATCAAGTGATTGTGTTTCTCCCTGACTGAACTTAAAAGCCATTTAATGACTTGGCTTAGTTTCCCTTTTTGCAAATGAATCACGCCATCACTGTCGAGTAAAGGAGATGCAAGACAAGTTTATGAGGTTTTGTTTTGATGCAAGCTTTGTTGCTCCCTGACAGATTTAAAGTCCACTGGTCACAGTTCAGTTTCAGACATAGATTAATAAGGCGAGACGTGACTCACTGGTAAACACACAACAGTATGTTTGTCACTGCTGGTGAATTACAGTGATCCTGGAAAAGCAGCCACACAGTCTTTCCATATTGTGTACTTTATATATATTTTTTAATTGTTTATTACTTCTCAACCTTTAGAGAGACAATACATCATATCATAAGCTTGCTTGATCAAGATCAGCATATTGTTCACATTAGAAGCAGCAGTTATGATTTAAATGTGTTTTGTTAAATAGTTACCTGTGGCCTTGTGATAAATATGAAAAATACACCCCTGATAAAATAGTAATAATGAATTCCTGGAGACAATCAAATCCTGATGTCCCATAAATTACTATTGATCAGCGAACCCTACAGTAAATGCTCTACTTGCTTATAAATGCAGTGAAGGCTGTTGAACAAACTCAGTATTGTATTATAAAGTTACACTGCCGCCTAGTGGAACTTGTTGTCCCCTACACCAACAAAAGACCGCATCAGTGATGACGTCACGGGAAGTAGGGGACAGTAGATATGTAGCACTGTAGTGTACATGACTAAATCATTTGGGAATTAGTTCCTTAAAAGTAAAATATGAACAACATTAAACGCCATATGATTGAATAGGTTGTTATGGTTTTATCCTACTTGGAATTTAATTAACAACAAAAACAAATGCCTCCACAGGGCCTAAAATTAATGAAATGTATTGGTTAATATTTTAGTACATCACTAAGTAACGGTTAGTTTTGCCTACATAATTCAACAGTATCTGATATAATTTAAATTAATTGATTCTAAGTTAATTGTATGTAAAACATTGGTAGTCCCTTTAACTTAACAGCATTGTTTTGTCATCCATTAAAGACATGTTCAGAAAGTCCAAGTTTTATTATGATAAACTTAGAAGATGTTTCCCCCAAATAAACTGTCTGATTATTTTAATGTGCAGCAAACACACTGTGACATTAGAGCTGACGTTAATGCTAACCATACTTGCCAACCTTGAGACCTCCGATTTCGGGGGGTGGGGATGGGGGGCGTGGTCGGGGGTGGGGCGTGGTTAAGATATATATATATATATATATATATATATATATATATATATAAGAAATACTTGACTTTCAGTGAATTCTAGCTATTTATATATTTTTTTTATTATATATATATATATATATATATATATATATATATATATATATATATATATATATATATATGTATGTGTGGGAAAAAAAATCACAAGACTACTTCATCTCTACAGGCCTGTTTCATGAGGGTTTCCTCAATCATCAGGAGATTTTAATGGGAGCATTCACATACCATGGTTTATATAGGGCACAGAGTGGGTGGGTACAGGCTGGCGTAGGGGCGTGGTGATTGGCTCATGTGTTACCTAGGAGGTGTTTCCGTCTGTGGCGGCATGCTGATACAATTTCGCTGCGCTTGTTGAGGGATGACAGGTCTGGACGGTATATAATAAACAGTTTCTCTTTCAAGCATAGGTTGCATCTTTTATTACCACTATTGTAAGGTGTGCTGGATGCAAGAATTTGCCATGTTATTGAATATTCAACATTATTGTCTTTGAGGTCCCAAATGTGTTTGCTGAGTTCTGTGGTATTCCGCAGGTTTTGGTTCCTGAAAGAAGCCTTGTGATTGTTCCATCTGGTTTTAAACTCTCCCTCGGTTAATCCTACATATGTGTCGGATGTGTTAATGTCCTTGCGTGTTACCTTAGATTGGTAAACAACTGATGTTTGTAAGCACCCCCCGTTGAGAGGGCAATCAGGTTTCTTGCGGCAGTTGCAGCCTTTGTTGGTTTTGGGGTCGCTCTGTCCGGGGGCCGACGGCTCATTTGCAATTGTTTTGTTGTGGTTTGAGATAATTTGTCGTATATTGTTCATACAGCTGTAGCTCAGTTTAATGTTGTTCTTGTTGAATACTTTTCTTAGGGTGTTGCCTTTGGGGAAGTGTTTGTCAATCAGACTGAGGAATTTGTGGCCAATGTTAGTTGAGACGTTTTTGCTGTATGGGGGGTTGTACCAGATGATGTTTCGTTTTCTGTTCTTTTTTGGTTGGTCTCCTGGCGTGGGTTCATAGGTGAGGGTGAAATTGTATCCGCTTTCATCAAGGGCTTTTTGGTACGGGGGGGTTGCTTGGTCAAATTCAGCTTTGCTAGATGACAGCATCGATAGCCTTTTATTAATTCCGGTAGGTATTCTTTTCGTGGTGGTGGGTGGGTGGTTGCTGTCATTGTGCACGTATTGGAGTGTTGTGTTGGATTTCGTGAATGGTTGGTAGCTGTTATTTCTCAGGTTGAAAGTGACGTCGAGGAAGTTGACGGTTTGCTTGTTGGCTTCAATCGTGATCCGTAGGCCGTTCTCTTTGAAAATTTGGCATATGCGCTTCTTGGTATTCTCGCTGCTCCTTGGCGAGGCGCGACACACTGCCAGTCCGTCATCACGGTAAATACCAAGGTTCAGGTTGAGGCTAGCAAGCTGGGAGAGGAGGAAACACCACTCAACCAATGGAGAAATACAGCAGCAGTAATCAAATGGTTCAACAACATCCAAGACAAACAACAGCACAACTTTATCTCCTTCGATATCGAAGAATTTTACCCTTCCATCACGCAAGACCTACTGACTCAAGCACTAGACTTCGCCTCAGACTACGACTCAATCACAGGCAACGAAAGAAACATCATCATCCACGCAAAAAACTCCATACTCATCCACAACAGTACACCATGGCAAAAAAAGAACAACTCAACATTTGACGTCACTATGGGAAGTTTTGACGGAGCAGAAACGTGTGAACTCGTTGGGAGTTTCCTCCTCTCCCAGCTTGCTAGCCTCAACCTGAACCTTGGTATTTACCGTGATGACGGACTGGCAGTGTGTCGCGCCTCGCCAAGGAGCAGCGAGAATACCAAGAAGCGCATATGCCAAATTTTCAAAGAGAACGGCCTACGGATCACGATTGAAGCCAACAAGCAAACCGTCAACTTCCTCGACGTCACTTTCAACCTGAGAAATAACAGCTACCAACCATTCACGAAATCCAACACAACACTCCAATACGTGCACCATGACAGCAACCACCCACCCACCACCACGAAAAGAATACCTACCGGAATTAATAAAAGGCTATCGATGCTGTCATCTAGCAAAGCTGAATTTGACCAAGCAACCCCCCCGTACCAAAAAGCCCTTGATGAAAGCGGATACAATTTCACCCTCACCTATGAACCCACGCCAGGAAACCAACCAAAAAAGAACAGAAAACGAAACATCATCTGGTACAACCCCCCATACAGCAAAAACGTCTCAACTAACATTGGCCACAAATTCCTCAGTCTGATTGACAAACACTTCCCCAAAGGCAACACCCTAAGAAAAGTATTCAACAAGAACAACATTAAACTGAGCTACAGCTGTATGAACAATATACGACAAATTATCTCAAACCACAACAAAACAATTGCAAATGAGCCGTCGGCCCCCGGACAGAGCGACCCCAAAACCAACAAAGGCTGCAACTGCCGCAAGAAACCTGATTGCCCTCTCAACGGGGGGTGCTTACAAACATCAGTTGTTTACCAATCTAAGGTAACACGCAAGGACATTAACACATCCGACACATATGTAGGATTAACCGAGGGAGAGTTTAAAACCAGATGGAACAATCACAAGGCTTCTTTCAGGAACCAAAACCTGCGGAATACCACAGAACTCAGCAAACACATTTGGGACCTCAAAGACAATAATGTTGAATATTCAATAACATGGCAAATTCTTGCATCCAGCACACCTTACAATAGTGGTAATAAAAGATGCAACCTATGCTTGAAAGAGAAACTGTTTATTATATACCGTCCAGACCTGTCATCCCTCAACAAGCGCAGCGAAATTGTATCAGCATGCCGCCACAGACGGAAACACCTCCTAGGTAACACATGAGCCAATCACCACGCCCCTACGCCAGCCTGTACCCACCCACTCTGTGCCCTATATAAACCATGGTATGTGAATGCTCCCATTAAAATCTCCTGATGATTGAGGAAACCCTCATGAAACAGGCCTGTAGAGATGAAGTAGTCTTGTGATTTTTTTTCCCACACATACATATATATATTGCGCTCTACTACGGTATCGAGCACTATTTTTTGGATAACCTTAAGACATATATATATATATATATATATATATATATATATATATATATATATATATATATATATGTATATATATATATATATATACATATATATATACATATATATACATATATATATATATATACATATACATATACATATATATATATATATATATATATATATATATAAATAAAAGAAATACTTGAATTTCAGTGTTCATTTATTTGCACATATACACACACATAACACTCCTCTACTCATGGTTGAGTTAAGGGTTGAATTGTCCATCCTTGTTCTATTCTCTGTCACTATTTCAGAACACACACATTATACAAATATACATTATAAAATCAATAAGAAAACGGGAGCTCTAATTTGGGAGTCTGAATTAGGATCAGAAGTTCCTATATAAACATTGCGTACTCACGTCGCCATTTTGTATAGATTACTGCAGCTGTGCACTGGATTCATTCACAAATACAAACTACAACTCACAAACACTTTAGAGTTAGGCTCCACCATCAGAATGTGTACTTAAACTTATAAAGATCACATGGATATTATTCAGTGAGTTGATTCACCAAAACTAACCTGTTATACAGGAGGAAAAAGCACAAAGGACGTTTCAATTGTTCACAGACTGGTCGCTCTCATCAGAATGACAAGACACTTCCGGTCTGCAGGTGATAGCATTCAATTGGGAAGAAACGCCCTACTGCCCCCTACTGACCAATGTGAATACTGATAAATGTGGAATGACAGCTCCAAAAACGAATTCAAACCACAAAATAAAATAAATAAATCAACACAAAAATGTGACACATTATGGGTGGGTCACATACAGTATGCATGTACAGTAGATGGCAGTATTGTCCTGTTTAAAAGTGTCACAACATTGCTGTTTACGGCAGACAAACTGCTTTACAATAGACGAAAACTTGACTGCTGTTGTGTGTTATTACTGCGCTTGGAGGACGTTAATGAAACTGCCTAACAATAAACACACATAAGAAACCAATAACTCGCCCTCCATCATTCTACAGTTATAACGTGATTGGGAAGGCATTGTGGGAAAGCAGACGTGAGAACAGGCTGTCAACACGTCACTCAGGTCCGCATGGAGCTGGAGGGGGCGTGGCCTCCAGCTCCGCCTGAATTTCGGGAGAAAATTTGTCCCGGGAGGTTTTCGGGAGAGGCACTGAATTTCGGGAGTCTCCCGGAAAATCCGGGAGGGTTGGCAAATGCTAACAAATATGATAGATGTCCTGGCTGGTCCACCAAAGACACTATTTATCCAATCAAAAATCTGTGTACAAAAAAAGGTATTCTTAATGTAACTAACAATACGACGCATTATTTTATTATGAACAAATAATGAAGTACAGCATTTTAGGTTACTTGGACACAGGCCGGGGTCTGATTACCCCCGGCTGGGTCGCCCGGGCGAGGGTGTCTGATGATTAAAGAGTCGAAACACCCTATGACTCCGGGGTTTATCACTGATGACGTGTCCAAGCATCACCGTGAGGTTTATTCAAGTTCTACAGGATACAAATTACAAATAGAAATACATAAGGAAAGACTATAAATCAGACTAGAAATCAGTGATTCTCAAACTTTTTTCACCAAGTACCACCTCAGAAATAACTTAGCTCTCCAAGTGCCACCATAATGACTGACATTAAAAAAAAAACAGTAGCGTAGTAGGCTTACTGTTAATTTTCATTAAAAACAAGGCAAAGGTATTATTTAACAAGTATATTTAGAAATGCACCTGGGGATAGGTTGATTGGCAACACTAAATTGGCCCTAGTGTGTGAATGTTGTCTATCTGTGTTGGCCCTGCGATGAGGTGGCGACTTGTCCGGGGTGTACCCCGCCTTCCGCCCGAATGCAGCTGAGATAGGCTCCAGCACCCCCCACGATCCCGAAAGGGACAAGCGGTAGAAAATGGATGTATGGATTTAATATATTTGCTCACTGTAACATTACATACAGTTTGAACAGTAACACTGAATATAGGAAAGCAAAACACTGTACTAATCACGCGATTCTTTGACGTACCACAAAATGGAGCCCGCGTACCAGTGGTACATGTACCACAGTTTAAGAATAATTGATATAAATGATTATACTACAGATGTTCCGATCAATGTTTTGTGCTGCCAATTCCAACATCAATCATCCATGAGTGTGATTGGTCGATACCAATACCAATAACATGCATTAACTGTAGATTTTTCTATTTATTTAAACTACTTCCTTATCTTTTATTACATACAATCGAGCGGAACAAAGTCAATAGTACACAATAACTATCAATCAATCAAACAAATATTTATATAGCCCTTAATCACAAATGTCTCAAAGGGCTACACAAACCACTACAACATCCTCGGGTCCGATCCCACATAAGGCCAAGAAATAACTCAACCAAATGGGAACAATGTGAAACATAAAAAAAGTCGACTTTGACATAATTGCGGCAACTTTTTTTTAACCCTTCACGAGTATTGCGATAGAATCTTCATCTAAACAGAAATATGTGAGCGTCCTGTCGGCCAGCATCCCGGGAAGAGTGGAAATTGACAAATAAGCGTTTGTTTTATTATGGTTTACTATGGTTAGTTTGTATTTTTAGCATCTAGCAATGCTATAGTGTTACAATAAAGCTGCATCCGTTAAGCACATGGCTTCTAAAACGTATTACTCATCCTCTTGATGTTCGGGCTCAAAAAAAAGTTCTGGATCATATTTTTTTCCCCAAAGTAATTGTTGTTGGCTCTCACAAAGTCTGCTTGATTAACATTGTTGTTGATGGACAAGGGATCTGTGGTTCCTAACTCTACGTCACGGATCACATGACTGGCTTCCTCGTTAACTCTTAAAAACGGCTCAGGGATATCCGTGAAATTTATACAATTTTGGTCATATATATTTGTTTGCAAACTTTGAAAGTATTTTGGTGTCAAAAATCATATATATATAAGATAATAGCTTCAGTTATAGAGGCGACTTGTTTTTCCACTCTACTGGTACTTTAACACGGCACAAAGTCATGCACTCTCATGCAAGGAATATAAATAATAGTTTTTTCGACATCCAATGGACATATTTAGAACAGCAGTATCTTTCACCCATTTCAGCCCATGTTTATACTTGGCAAACTCATCTCTCAGGTCAGATAAAAACCTGTTCAGGCCTGCGGGCAGTACATTTGACACCCTGCTCTAGACTCCTATTAATCTACTTCCCACTTCTAATCTACTAACATTTTCTGTTAAAGGGCCCTATTATCCAAAACCAACTTTTCTTACCTATTGGTACCTGTTTTTCTGAGTTTGGGATCTGCATAAACCCCGAAAAATTTCATTGAAACCATTGAGGCATTGCGGAGATATTTATAAAACAATCTAGTCTTCTTTTATACTTCAAAGAAACAATTTGTTAATAACTTGCCCCACTGGTGACGTTTTTGCCATTGGTGACGATTGGGTAAATCTCTCCCATATATGTATAATCCGCTAGGTGCTTTGCATGCGTCCGCCATTGTAGTCTGACGCTGTAGTAAATAGGCTCCTTCTTTTTCGCAATTCATCTAATTTCTAATACAAAGTAGTGTGTAGTTTAAACTTAATGTGTCAGTGGATTTGCTATAGAAGCGCTAAAAACTACAATAAAGATGGTGGGAAGACACTGTTCAAATGAAGCCATGTAAATAAGACTACCCACAAGACGGCGTATCCTGAAGAGACTGTCAGAAAGCGACTGGAAAACGATCTGTAGATCTGTTCTGACCGCAGCCTACAACACAGTGTGGCACCAAGACCTGATTCTGAAACTTTGCCGGATTATCTCTAATCGCAACCTAGTGCGATTCATGGCCAACAACCAGTTTCATACTGAAGACAAGCAATGGCCGTAAATAGACGCCTAAGAAACAGAGTTCCTTGCTCTTCTTTACCCTGACAGATGTTGGTCAAAAGTAGAAGACATGGCACTGGTAGCAGCCTATCTCAAGACCTGGAGACTGAAACGGACCTGGCAAATAACACCACAACAGCTTTCCATCTCAACAACAAGGAAGCTTGGCACCAGCTTACAGTCAACCTTTACTGGACACCTCTGTCGTAAAACCCCATCTCAACATACTAGATGGCAACTGACCTTCATGCAACACCTTGAATCTACATGCCAAAGTGTCTTGTAAACAACCTCCGTCATTTGGCAGGCTCATCCTGGTGAGCCAATACGTTCACCCTTCGCACTGGCGCCCTGACCCTCGTCTACAATGCCGCCAAATATCCCGCTCGAGCATGGTGCCAAAGTGTACACACTAAAGAGCTGGACACATCACTTAACGACACCTTGAGGATCATCATCACTGGCTGTCTATGAATCAATCAAAGATTTTACGACCCACCCCATCTGAGTTCCTGACAGTGTCAGTGCGACTCTTCACAGAGAAGACCACTCAGAGAGACTGGTGAACAAGGCCTTGCTGAACGTGAACCATCATCTACCCAACCTTGTCGAGAACTCTAAACTTTACCACCTATGCCTGCCTTCTCCCCGCCCTTTCTCCCGCCATTGGCGCCGCGAAGCGTTGCAGCTCCTATGTCAACACCCTTGACAGATGGAGAACTGGTTAGAAGGAGACACCACGCCCCACTTAATTCACAGTATGCCCTAACTAGGGATGATGTTCGAAACCGGTTGTCCTGGTTGTTCGATAAGAAAAGAACCGTTCGATAAGAACAGAACCGATTCCATGGCCTCGAATCCCCCTTTTTTTTTTTTTGTCCTGTCCAGCTTCTGAGGCAAATCATATAGTTGATGTAGATGCCCATATTGGCTGTTCAGATTTACTTTACAAAAGAGAAGTGTAGGATACTTCTCTTGTTGCCTTATTTGTATTTGACTTTATTAAATGTATTTATATTATCATTTGATGCAGCCAGACCAGAGCAGGAGGGGATACAAAGAGAAAAAAAGGAAGAAAGAGGGGGAATTGTGGGGACAATAGGGGGATTAGACAGAGAGACAAAAACAACAACAGCAAACACAACAACAACAACAACAACAATAGAGACAACAAATATGATGGTAAAAGTGATAGCAAAGAAGCAATTAACAAAATAAATACAGAAATGACAATGAGCATTACTACACTACAAATGGAGCAATACAAATACCAATAGAAATAGCGCTATTGATAACGAACAATACCAATAATTTACCTCTATTATCAACAATACAGTTGTTCAAATGCAACAATACATATACGTAATGGTAACTAGAGATACAAAATAATACAGAAAAATGGAGGGGAAGAAACAGAAGCAACCTATATTAACCTTGTAGATTGTTATAGTAACAATAGGTTAAGCTTTGTCAGTGTGCCATGTGTTACCCAGTTTCCCCTAGAGCAACAACGTTAATATATGTTTGATGAAACGTGATTATGTGCATGAGTGTATGTATGCATATGTACTTGTATATGTACAGAATGGGTATATGTATGTTTGTACAGTGAATGTATATGGACAGTATGTATATATGTATGTTTGTACAGTGAATGTATATGTACAGAATGTGTATATGTATGTTTGTACAGTGAATGTATATGTGCAGCATGTGTATATGTATGTTTGTACAGTGAATGTATATGTACAGTATGTGTATGTGTGTACAGTGAATGTGCGTGTGGATGTACGAACTTTGAGTATGTAGGTATGTACTTGTGGAGAGGCGGGGCCGGCGGTCCGACACCGGGGCCCGCTCCAAGATGGCGGCGAGGAGGCGTGGCCTGCGGACCCGCGTCGTGGGTCGGGCAGCTGGGCACAATCAGATGATCTGTCTGTGTATAAAAGCGTGACAGCCGAGAGACGAGAAGGGAGGCGGAGAGCCAGACGCACAGTACACAGCGAGAGCGAGACGACGAAGACGCGGCCGGCTGAAAAGCGGGAAGCGGATCGTGCAGCAGGTGGAGCCGGAGCTGAAAAGCGGCCAGCAAAAGACTTTCTTGTATTGAAAAATAAAGAAGTCTAACCCTGCTCACGACGATGTCGTCCGTTGATGGTCCTGAGAACTCACCCGGAAGCAAGGGTCCTCCACAGTACTGTATTTGTGTATGTATGTGGGAGCGTAGGTATTTATGTATGTATGTATGTATGAATAACGGTATGTATGTGAGTATATGTGTGTTTGTATGTACAATATATTTGACTCCCAGTGTGTGTGGGAGTACGGCTCCAGCCACCCATAGAGCCCAACCCACAAACAGCAGGTGTGGTTCCCAGGGAACCAGGGACCACCGGCCCCACGCAGCCAGGCCGGCCAGCGACAGGAACCCCAGAGCCTGGCCCACCGGGCCGCCCGTAAGAGCCAACAGCAGGCCGCAGACAGACGCACCCGGCAGAGGACAAGGCACGAGAGACGCAGGGGACAGCCAGACCTCAAGCCAGCGAGAGACCACACCCCACACGGGCAGAAAGGCGGGACGCCCCGCCCGGGGGCCCCAGAGAATCCCCGCAACCGGACGGGAAGACCGCCCCCGCCCCACCAGCAACCGGGCCCCCACGAGCCCACCCCCACCCCCGGAGAGCACGGCGCGGCCCGCCACCCCACCCAAGCCGACCGCCGCAGGACCGCCCAGCACGGGGCCAAGGGAACCACCCACCCCACCCGCAGGGACCCCAACGATGGAGATGGAACAACCAGCAACCACCCTGTCGAGTTCCCCCCGTGAGGGAGGGGAAAAATAAAAAATAATCGAATCCCTTTTTGAGAACCAGGTCCCGTTATCGAGGCCACTATAGTAAACAAAAAGAGTTGGTTCTTTATTCAAATCCCTGGGAACGAATCCCGTCCCACAGGAAATGCCCTGTGACACGTCCCAGGAAATGACGTAGCTCAGTCATTAGGCGGCAGATACAGAAGCAGCAACAACAATGGCCTGGAAAAAAACACCTCAAGGCATGGCTTCATTTACAAAAAAATACGACGAGGAAACGGCTATCTGCAATTATTGCCAGGCTTCGCTCTCATGTAAGGGGGGGGGGGGGGGGGGGGGAGTACAACAAGCATGATGAAACATGTTCAGGCCGTACATAACCTGAAGGTTAGAGAAAGGTGTCGTGGAGAAGCAGCGACAGAGATGACAAAGCAAACCCCTCTTCCTCTGCTTCAACCTGCAGCGCCAATTCCAGTGATAGTGCTGGTGAGTAACTAACGTTAACTGTTGCCGGTTAATTTCCATATCTGCTCACTCGTAGCCTTTAGGCTAAAATAACGTTACCTCTTATGTCAACGAGAACTGCAGTAATGTTAGGTAGACTAACGTTACCTAAGCATCAGTGGCTAACGGTAACGTTAATGTTAGCCTTTTTGTATGTGTCTGATAACGTTAACGTTAGCCTTTTTGTATGTGTCTGATAACGTTAACGTTATCTTGTAGCCTACACCACTCCAGAGATTGTAGGTCTGTCTAATAAACTAGTGCTTTCTTTCTTTCTTTAGTTTATTTCGTACATGAACACACTCACAGCATAACACATCAGTTTCATATCATTTAACTTTACATCATGTCCGAAAAGGAGTAGTTAGAAGTAAAGCTTATTTAATCCTACCACTTTCCCAATTCAGAGCGTTTACAAATATATACATCATTTACTGACCTTTTTATAATAAAATAACATCTGTGAATTAGTATATACAACAGTTTTGTAACATGTAATTAATTAATTCAGTCATTATTAATATACTGAGATGAAGAATATCTTATTTTCAATAAGGTTGAAAGTATTTCTCATAATTCTTCTTTGTACTTTGTAAGCACTATTCATTTGAACAACCTTTTAAAGTGGATCATATCAGTACAATGTTTAACTTCATTACTTATTCCATTCCATCATTTAATTCCACATACTAATGCTAAAGACTTAATAACAGACACCCTAGTCTTCCTGGAGGAGGCCACACTGATGGACCCCAGAAGGATGTTCCAAAAGCAGCAGAAGTGCACTTTTTGGAGAGCTGTATTATTTTCAGTTTCGTGCCCAAGGGACTGACTTTATTTAATACTATATTATTATTTATACACCTATGGTGATCACAGAGACAGGTTGTTTTTGTGTTACTGTATATATTTGATTTTCTGAAAAATCCCACTTAATATACTTTGGGTAACAACAGTCAATTATTATTTATTTTATATTATTTTTTTAGGGGGGTAACAACAGTCAATATTTATTTATTTTATTGTATTTTATTCTCATAAGATAAAAGTGATCTTTTGTTAAACCAAATATTGTGGGGTTTTTTCCATATAAAACAACCTATCTGGATTTGATAAGAGAATCGATAAGGAATCGGTTCAATAAGAGGATTCGATAATGGGCTCGAACTCGATAATTTCTTATCAAACATCATCCCTAGCCCTAACACATCGTTGCCTCCAGGTGCAAACCTGCCTTGCAGACAATGGGTTACTATAAACCGGCTACGAACTGAAGTTGGCCGTTAAATTTCCAACAAGTATCGCTGGGGGTTGCGCCAATCAGCAGCCTGCATGGAAGGCCCCACTGAGCAGACGCGCACCACATACTCCCAGAATGCCCCACGTTATGCCCCGCAGAGGACACAATCAATGACTTGCTGAACCCCAACCCTGAAATATTGAGCTGGCTGCAACGCCTGAACCAAACTGCATAGCTACCTCATACGCAAGAAGAGCTATGTGCATGCCTGCTTGATATTTTAAGCATCATCCTCCAGTTATAACGATACTTTACAATGATACTTAAGATACTAAGAATTGTAGTTTATGTCCCACAATGAATGTGATTATTAGTTTAGGGGAGCGGCTTCCCACTGTGTATAGAGGCACATAATTAGCTGCGAGCCGCTTGTCAGTCACAGATGATTGCAGTTTGTGATCGGCATTAAAGGGCATTACTTGTCAATACTTTCCGAAAATCAGACGGTATATATATATATATATATATATATATATATATATATCGTTATTTTGGAACAATTATTATTTTCTCCTCTCTGAGCTGCCACCTTAACGTGGTAGAGGAGTTTGCGTGTCCCAATGATCCTAGGAGCTATGTTGTCCGGGGGCTTTATGTCCCCTGGTAGGGTCTCCCAAGGCAAACTGGTCCTAGGTGAGGGATCAGACAAAGAGCAGCTCGAAGATCTCTATGAATAACACTGACAAGGAACCCAGATTTCCCTCGCCCGGACGCGGGTCACCGGGGCCCCCCTCTGGAGCCAGGCCCGGAGGTGGGGCACGATGGCGAGCGCCTGGTGGCCGGGCCTGTCCCCATGGGGCCCGGCCGGGCACAGCCCGAAGAGGCAACGTGGGTCCCCCCTCCAAAGGGCTCACCACCCATAGCAGGGGTCATAGAGGTCGGGTGCGATGTGAGCTGGGCGGCAGCCGAAGGCAGGGCACTTGGCGGTCCGATCCTCGGCTACAGAAGCTAGCTGTTGGGACGTGGAACGTCACCTCGCTGGGGGGGAAGGAGCCTGAGCTAGTGCGCGAGGTGGAGAAGTTCCGGCTAGATATAGTCGGACTCACTTCGACGCACAGCAAGGGCTCTGGAACCAGTTCTTTCGAGAGGGGCTGGACTCTCTTCCACTCTGGCGTTGCCGGCAGTGAGAGGCGACGGGCTGGGGTTGCAATTCTTGTTTACCCCCGGCTCAGAGCCTGTACGTTGGAGTTCAACCCGGTGGACGAGAGGGTAGCTTCCCTCCGCCTTCGGGTGGGGTAAAGGGTCCTGACTGTGGTTTGCGCTTACGCGCCAAACCGCAGGTCAGAGTACCCACCCTTTTTGGATTCACTCGAGGGAGTACTTGAGAGTGCTCCCCCGGGTGATTCCCTCGTTCTACTGGGGGACTTCAATGCTCATGTTGGCAGCGACAGTGAAACCTGGAGAGGCGTGATTGGGAAGAATGGCTGCCCGGATCTGAACCCAACCGGTGTTTTGTTATTGGACTTTTGTGCCCGTCACAGATTGTCCATAACGAACACCATGTTCAAACATAAGGGTGTCCATATGTGCACTTGGCACCAGGACACACGAGGCCGCAGTTCCATGATCGACTTTGTAGTTGTGTCATCGGATTTGCGGCCTCATGTTTTGGACAGGGTGAAGAGAGGGGCGAAGAGAGGGGCGGAGCTTTCTACCGATCACCACCTGGTGGTGAGTTGGCTGCGATGGTGGGGGAGGATGCCGGACAGACCTGGCAGGCCCAAACGCATTGTGAGGGTTTGCTGGGAACGTCTAGCAGAGTCTCCTGTCAGAGAGAGTTTCAATTCCCACCTCCGGAAGAACTTTGAACATGTCACGAGGGAGGTGCTGGACATTGAGTCCGAATGGACCATGTTCCGCGCCTCTATTGTCGAGGCGGCTGATTGGAGCTGTGGCCGCAAGGTAGTTGGTGCTTGTCGTGGCGGTAATCCTAGAACCCGTTGGTGGACACCGGCGGTGAGGGATGCCGTCAAGCTGAAGAAGGAGTCCTATCGGGTTCTTTTGGCTCATAGGACTCCTGAGGCAGTGGACAAGTACCGACAGGCCAAGCGGTGTGCGGCTTCAGCGGTCGCAGAGGCAAAAACTCGGACATGGGAGGAGTTCGGTGAGGCCATGGAAAACGACTTCCGGACGGCTTCGAAGCAATTCTGGACCACCATCCGCCGCCTCAGGAAGGGGAAACAGTGCACTATCAACACCGTGTATGGCGAGGATGGTGTTCTGCTGACCTCGACTGCGGATGTTGTGGATCGGTGGAGGGAATACTTCGAAGACCTCCTCAATCCCACCAACACGTCTTCCTATGAGGAAGCAGTGCCTGGGGAGTCTGTGGTGGGCTCTCCTATTTCTGGGGCTGAGGTTGCTGAGGTAGTTAAAAAGCTCCTCGGTGGCAAGGCCGGGTGGATGAGATCCGCCCGGAGTTCCTTAAGGCTCTGGATGCTGTGGGGCTGTCTTGGTTGACAAGACTCTGCAGCATCGCGTGGACATCGGGGGCGGTACCACTGGATTGGCAGACCGGGGTGGTGGTTCCTCTCTTTAAGAAGGGGAACCGGAGGGTGTGTTCTAACTATCGTGGGATCACACTCCTCAGCCTTCCCGGTAAGGTCTATTCAGGTGTACTGGAGAGGAGGCTACGCCGGATAGTCGAACCTCGGATTCAGGAGGAACAGTGTGGTTTTCGTCCTGGTCGTGGAACTGTGGACCAGCTCTATACTCTCGGCAGGGTCCTTGAGGGTGCATGGGAGTTTGCCCAACCAGTCTACATGTGTTTTGTGGACTTGGAGAAGGCATTCGACCGTGTCCCTCGGGAAGTCCTGTGGGGAGTGCTCAGGGAGTATGGGGTATCGGACTGTCTGATTGTGGCAGTCCGCTCCCTGTATGCTCAGTGCCAGAGCTTGGTCCGCATTGCCGGCAGTAAGTCGGACACGTTTCCAGTGAGGGTTGGACTCCGCCAAGGCTGCCCTTTGTCACCGATTCTGTTCATAACTTTTATGGACAGAATTTCTAGGCGCAGTCAAGGCGTTGAGGGGATCTGGTTTGGTGGCTGCAGGATTAGGTCTCTGCTTTTTGCAGATGATGTGGTCCTGATGGCTTCATCTGGCCAGGATCTTCAGCTCTTGCTGGATCGGTTCGCAGCCGAGTGTGAAGCGACTGGGATGAGAATCAGCACCTCCAAGTCCGAGTCCATGGTTCTCGCCCGGAAAAGGGTGGAGTGCCATCTCCGGGTTGGGGAGGAGATCTTGCCCCAAGTGGAGGAGTTCAAGTACCTCGGAGTCTTGTTCACGAGTGAGGGAAGAGTGCATCGTGAGATCAACAGGTGGATCGGCGTCTTCAGTAATGCGGACGCTGTATCGATCCGTTGTGGTGAAGAAGGAGCTGAGCCGGAAGGCAAAGCTCTCAATTTACCGGTTGATCTACGTTCCCATCCTCAATTATGGTCATGAGCTTTGGGTTATGACCGAAAGGACAAGATCACGGGTACAAGCGGCTGAAATGAGTTTCCTCCGCCAGGTGGCGGGGCTCTCCCTTAGAGATAGGGTGAGAAGCTCTGCCATCCGGGAGGAGCTCAAAGTAAAGCCGCTGCTCCTCCACATCGAGAGGAGCCAGATGAGGTGGTTCAGGCATCTGGTCAGGATGCCACCCGAACGCCTCCCTAGGGAGGTGTTTAGGGCACGTCCGACCGGTAGGAGGCCGCGGGGAAGACCCAGGACACGTTGGGAAGACTATGTCTCCCGGCTGGCCTGGGAACGCCTCGGGGTCCCACAGGAAGAGCTGGACGAAGTGGCTGGGGAGAGGGAAGTCTGGGCTTCCCTGCTTAGGCTGCTGCCCCCGCGACCCGACCTCGGATAAGCGGAAGAAAATGGATGGATGGATGGATATATCGTTATTTTGGAACATGACAGCGACAAATGAATTTCTGTGAAAAAGAAATCAATTATAAGTCAAATATTTATTGAATTTAATAATAAATCAAATATTTTCATAGCCAGAAATCCATTTACAACCTTATAAATACGTTATGGGAGCCCTTTAGACATGAAAAAAACATACTTTAGTCAACTTTACACGCTTTTAATCAATATAGTAATGCTGAGCCAATCAGTGGCCACGATACTTTACAGCGCGCTCTGATTGGTGTGTTGCCCTTTACTGGCCAATACTTTGATATTTTTATTTATATAAAAATTTGTATTTTTATTATTTATTATATATTATTTTTATTTAGCATTTTTATGCTTGAAAATGGTTAATTTAGGACCAACATGTTTTATCATATAAATATAAACACATATAAATAAAAAGATGTACCCAAAAATACTCGATATAAATATTTGAAGCACGATGTGGTGAGAGACGACTGTATGCCTGAAATACCTTTCAAAATGGGTGCCACCATCGGTAACATCGTCTCTCCAACAACCAACAGAAACGTGTGTGTTTGAGAGGGCAATACAAATGTCTCAAATAATGATTTACAATATACTCTAATGGTACAGTCCTGAAGCAATATACACAGCCCCACAATATTGAGGGTGACTTAAATTGTGCGTTTCAGTAACTTTTTTACTTCATTTTTGACCACTTAAAAACATTGCCCCAATCAAAGCAATAGTGTCCAAAACAGACTTACAAGACTAATCTGTGTCGCTGTCTTCAGCAGGTTAGACTACTCACTGGGCTCTCTAAACAAGCTGTAAAGGAGCTGCAGTACATCCAGAATGCTGCTGCTTGAGTCCTGACTAGAACAATATTAATCCAATGCTTAGGTCACAGCACTGCGTGCTTGTGCTTGTGTACAAGTCTTTTCACGGTCTTGTGCCAAATTACATCTATGACATGTTAGAACCATATGAACCATCTCGGGCTCTCAGAACCTCAGGTGCCCAGAGTCAGGACCAAACAGGGTGAGGCTGGGTTTTTGTGTTATTAATATCTGGAATAGTCTTGCAGAAGATGTGAGACAGGCCACAATTTTGGCAATGTTCAAATAAAGGCTGAAAACACATTTAATTGTGCATAGGACAACTGAAAGTATTTCATCTACACCAGGGCAGCCCAAATTTTTTGTCCCAATGGTCTGTGGGCAAAACAACAATTCTTACCATGCAACAGCAACACTAATGAGGACTTTAACCTCATACTGCTATATAATGTATAAGTAATAGGTAGTAGAGATTGTTAGGTTAAATAGATGGTAACTTAACCAGTAGAAAAAAAAAATATTGGCTGCTCAGTCACCTGAATTTGACTGTAAAATGTACGGTGTTTTTACACCAAATTACTGTAAATTGAAAAACTCTACCACTGTTGTTTCTATGTTAAAATTCTAGTGACTGAGCTGCCATGTTTTTACTGTATAATCTACGGAATTTTTTTTCTTTACAGTGTAGCCTTACGGACATGCCAATTAATGATTGTACAGCTTGAAAGAGGTCAGTATGTAGATGTATTAAATTTGGTCGCCACCCTTTGGTCCCCACTTTGAGCATCCCTGATCTACACTCATTTTACATTGAATTATGATTATATTTGTGATTTTTTTTATTTTTGCAGTTTTCTGTAAACCACTTTGAATTGCTCTGTGTACAAATTGTGTTTTATCCAATATACTGTGTAACACAAATGTCTTCATAAAATTGCAGAACCGGGAGAGTTATTTAAACCCCTGATCTGGTCCCTCCACACACTTTTGGCCACGACTGTGCTGTATATATTAGAGATGCGCGGATCGGCAATTATTTCATCCGCAACCGCATCAGAAAGTCGTCAACCATCCGCCATCCACCCGATGTAACGTTTGATCAGAACTGCACCCGCCCGCCATCCGCCCGCACCCGCCCGTTGTTATATATCTAATATAGACGATGCAAGGCATTAGTGAGGCATACCTGCCAACTACTCCGGTTTTCCCGTAATTCGTACGGTTTTCATCAACCTATTCCGGGTTACGGTTGCAGTGATAAAAAATACGGTTTTTCATTAATTAAAAAAAAAAAAAGGGTGAAAACTACGCAAATTGCACCTTGTGCAGACAAGATTTTTCGATCGGACACGGAGGAATTAGCGATGTAAAAGACCACGTTGGGACAAAAAAACACAAGTCTAATGCCGTTGCTAGCGATACAAGTGGAAAACTTTCAACGTTTTTCGTCGCCCAAACAGATTCTTTGGATGTGATAAATGCCGAAGTTTTATTTACGGAGGCAATAATTGAGCATGGAATTCCAATCGCACTGGCTGATCACATGGGACAGTTAAATGTTTGTAATGCAACCTTTAAAAATCATTACGCGGTGATCGCGGTCCCAAAAATAAACTTTTCTTGCATGATAATGTCCAGAAAAATTCGCTTTATATTACTATAGAGTCCTTTTAACGAATGAGTTTGATGGTTTATCACAAACCTTAAATGAAAGAAGTCCTTTGTTCTCCTGCACCATGCATGCACTTTGGCCTTGCTTCGTGTTTGGTGCGCAATCCTGTCGGCTGTATTTCACAGCACGACATACTGTTAAAAGTGTTTATACTATTTATGCTTTCAAGTCCAAGTTGAAGAAATCTTGTTAAATGTTGACAGCATAACTACCAAAATACAGAAGTATGTCCTTAATATTTTTGCAGTGCTATTTCTGTTGAAAAGTTAAAATGATTACATTAGAGATGTGATGTGCCACTTTTCAAGTGTCTGATGGCTTAAATTAATTTTCATTAATTTTTCATATTTTGAATTCTTTTGAAAGGCTTACAAAAAAACTACATTTGAATTGTAATTCCATGCTATTGACAGGACTATTAATTTTAATGAAGTTAGCTTACCATGTTTACAGTATGATAATTGTGATAGAAATGTGAATTTTAGGCACAGAATATTTTTTACAATTGAACAAGGCAGTAGATTATACAAGCTTGGACAGAAAGTTAATGACACCAATTTTTTTTTTAATGGAATTGTTTAGTACTGTTTTACCATTTGTTTACTGTAAAAAGTGTTTATACTGTTTATACTTTCAATTAACAAATTGAAGTCTTGTGAAAGGTTGACAGGATAACTGGCATTAACTGTCAAAATAATTTCAAACTATTGAAGTTAGCTTACAGAATAAACATGCCAATCAACCCATATGATTTTTGTTGTAATATTTTTGTTTTGAAAAGTCACTGTGACTGATAGAAAAGTGATGGTTTTAGCAACATTTTAACCTGTCTGAATGCTAATAATCATTTTGCGTCGGGGGGCGAAGCCCTGAACCCTCCACCAGGACTTTGTCCTGGACCTACCGGGGCCTGCGGCCCTTGGACCCTGGCTACTAGGTTTTTCTGATTTCAAAAGTTGGCAGGTATGGTGAGGTTATAAAGCTTTTGCCTGTTAAAGAAAGGAGACTGATCCAATGCAGCACAGACTTTCGCGTGCCACGCTGTCACGACCCAGACGCACACCAGTGCGCAATCATATGGGAGCCGCGCTGATCGCACCTCCAAGCGCGTCTCGCTGCCGGCGACGGCCGGGTATGGGCCCGACGCTCCAGCGCCATCCATTTTCAGGGCTAGTTGATTCGGCAGGTGGGTTGTTACACACTCCTTAGCGGGTTCCGACTTCCATGGCCACCGTCCTGCTCCCTATATCAACCAGGGTGAGCCCCACCCCTTTCGTGAGCGCACTGCGCGCGGAGTGACCCCTGTTACGTGCCCCCGGCAACAGGGGTGGCGGGCAGGTAAGCTGCGCGGGCGGAGCGCGCGGAGTGACCCCTGTTACGAGCCCCCGGCCACGGGGGTGGCGGGCAGGTAAGCTGCTTACCTGCTGCGCGTGACGCCGGCCGCGGCGAAGGCGGACGAGGCGGGGTGTCGGTCCGGTGGGCGCGGTGGTGACCCTGGACGTGCGTCGGGCCCTTCTCGCGGATCGCCTCAGCTACGCTCCCGGTGGGGCCCTCTCGGGGGAAGGGGCCTCGGTCCCGGACCCCGGCGAGGCGTCCCTTCTCCGCTCCGTAAAAGTGTCCATCTCTTTTCTTTTTTTTTCTTCTGTTGTGGCATATGCAGCAGGTGCCTGCTCGTTTTTCGTATGTGGGTAACAACATTTAACTATGTATATATATTTCCGAATTGGTTTAACTGCCACCCGCCTGAATCTATTTAAAATCTAATTTGTTTTAATTTCAATCGCCCGACCCGACCCAACCCGCGGATAAAATCTAATTTTTCTTAATTTCATCCGCCCGATCCGCGGATAATCCGCGGACTCCGCGGTTGTGCCCGCAAACCGCGCATCTCTAGTATATATATATACTTTAATACTGCTTCCGGGCTATATACCGTAAATCATGAAGACAGACAATTGCATTTCCCCTCAAACACACGCATACGTGTTAGTCGGTTTAGACGACTGCTGGGTTAATATCGATTGAGATAACCATTTTTAAAGGAATTTTAGGCATATAATCATTTTACACATTATATCTAAAGGTAGAAAAAAAATATACTTTTTGATGGGATTGCTCCAATGCTGTAATTTAAATCAACCACACACACAAACACACACACGGTTAGATGTTGATACAATGGGAGGAGTTCAGTGAACTGTAAGACACTAATGGGATCCCTGACAATATAATTAACTAATGAGGCTGATGGAAACGACAGCACTCCATCACCAGACACCACCCCCCTCCCCCCCACGAGTCCTCCCTCCTTGCCCAAATTGAACCTCTCACTGCCCCCATAGTGGATGCACTCCTTTCCCATCTGCTGCTGTTTGCCTCCATTTCAGTCATCATTATGCACATTCATTATTTTACGGATCACTTACAGGCTCTGTGGTTTGTTTCCACACTCATTAGCTACAATAAGTGGAAGTCAGATACGCCTATTGGGAAGTTGCTGTTGTATATCAGGTACATTACATAACATTGAGTGCATAATGAAATAATTTTTGGAGGTTTAACAGTGTGACCACATACCAATATGTATTGTTTTCAGTGTAGCCATAAAATAAACAGTTCAGTATTATGCAATGCCGTTTAACAAAACCACACCCGCTAAAAGTGTCAGTTAAACATCATTATCTTTGTAAAAGCGTTGCATCTTATTATATTGAGCAAGTCATTACAACGCTGCCAGTGTTTTTGTTATTAAATGCATGTTTTTGCACTATAAGCCACAAGCTCATGAAGTTAAACATTAGTATTTGCAGCTACTAAGTGTGTGTATGTCGCTTCCCAGTGTGATCCCGACACCAGCTGGGCCATAAATCCTTGTGTGTGATGTGTGTGTACCGCTGCTTTTACCACCTGCCCGTTGTGATTACAACTTGCGCTCAGCAGGGCGACACATTTGGCCTAAAGACTGGGCCTGCTGTGTGCATTTAAACCCCTCGGAGTCTGAGCTGCAGGTGCACAAGTTCATTGAATTGTGACTACATTTCACTTCTATTCGGTTTAAAGAGAAAAAAATATTCATCAAGGCTTAACAGGTTTGATTTATAATGATGAAGAATGCAAACGTGAGGTTCATAAGTGCTGGTTAATGGTTAACCTCTGGCCATGCTTAATGTGATGGTTAACACAAGAGTACCTTAAAAGTCTTCGCACTTAGGTCACCAACCAGCGAGATGCTAAAGTGGCCAGCCTGGCTGTGGCTAGCGACACAAACATATATTGTGCACCAGTGTTACAGGCTTTGACGGCGGCTGCTGATTTATAGCCGCAAAAAGGTTCCCTTTGTGCGACGGAATAAAAGCCTGGAATGTTGAACACTCCATTGATGGGATAGCTTGTTGTGCTTTAACATGGGGTCACAGCTAATCATTAAGCCGCCCCGCAGTCCCATTAGACGCAATTATTTTAATGAGTGTGTTTAATGTTTGCGTTGAGGGTATATTCCCAGAAACACTGGCTGACATATAATGCTGGACCCATTGAACTGTCTTCCATTTCGATGAGTCCTTTTTAGCTAACCCCCCCATCCAAATCTTTTGACCTCTGACCCTGATGAGGGAGATTGACAAAGACTGCAGGGTTGTATTCTAACAGTAGGGGGCAGTGTTATCAAGTGTAGCAAGCACACAGCAAGTGTACTGTACTGTCAATGAAATCTGATGCTGCAGATTATAAATAGACATCTAAATGCTGACATCAGTATCCACACATTAGTGTTGTATGTATCTAATGATGCATCAATTGCACATCATTAACTTTTGCTTGCATGTCCAGTTTGTGTTCACACTGATTGATTTGCTCTTTTGTTTGACCTGAAGAGGTTGTCCCAGACTAAACGCACAAGTGATGCTGGTTGCTAAGCAACTCAAACCATCCAGGAGAGGCAAAAAAAAAATCTTAGTTGCAGAACATTTACAGTAACTCATGTGCCTCCGATCCTTGTTCTTCATTACTTTTGCTACCTCCACCAAGTTGAGAAGCATCAGGGTGACAAGATGTGTCCGTGTGTTCTTGCTTTGTTAAGCAGGATTAAGCAACAAGGAGGGGTGGCACATGCCCAGTAGGCTATTACGTTTGGTGAAGAGCAGAATAAAAGGCATGTTTTGCTGTTATAGTCCACTTTAATCGAGGCCAGGGTTGTACGTCATTATTTTTAAATTATTTGGCATTGGAAAAATTCTGCACTCTAATATATAGTAAAATAAATACATTATTGTGTTTTTCTCTTTATCCCAGGGGTAGGAAGGGGTACCTGGAAATCGATACCAGTAATCAACAGTTAAAATGTTCTATACTTATGTGTTCATGTGTTAAATTGTTTGATATGATCTAATTTTTTCCATTTATTTATGTCAGACCCACTCGACATCCATTGCATTCGGTCTCCCCTAGAGGGGGGGGGGGGGGTTACCCACATATGCGGGTCCTCTCCAAGGTTTCTCATAGTCATTCACATCGACGTCCCACTGGGGTGAGTTTTTCCTTGCCCTTATGTGGGCTTTGTACCGAGGATGTCGTTGTGGCTTGTGAAGCCCTTTGAGACACTTGTGATTTAGGGCTATATAAATAAACATTGATTGACATTGATTGATTTAACATTAAACAGTGAGCTGACATTGATAACTATGCTGACCGGTTGTTGAATCTCCATTTCTTACACTTTCTCATTTGCAAATATTATATAGTAGACTTTGCTTGCAGTTGCAATTCAAAGACGTTAGATGGCAGTCGTGCATAGGCTACAGTGTGTTCTTTGGTCAGGGAGTAGTCTTTGCCATTAAGCTCAATCTTGCCCTAAGAAGTTTTTGTCCTCTAAGTATTACATTTATTACACACCATATGTTTGATTGTAACGTGCATCCTTTTTCGGTGGCAATGTTTACGGAATTAAACATGGCTTCCCCCCTAGTCGTCCCAGTAATGGCCCATTTGTGGCAATTTCAAGGATTTTGTGCAATCAAAGTCAACATTTACAAAATTGAATTATTGTGCGTAGAAAATCAAGAGGGAAGAGGACAACTCTTTTGGCTCTGGCAGTTTTACGGGATATTTTGCTTTGATGTCTGTTTGTGGGCAAGCAGTCAGAGACAGGAGTAGTAAATCTCTTAAGTGAGTTCATAAAACATATTTTCACCCGTTTTCTGCTGCTTTATTTTGTAACAGTCTATTTTGGCTTATCGCTTTTTGATGACGTTCTGGTCAGATGAATGCGTCCTGAGCGCGACAGCGCTCACATTGAGGATGTATCACATACATGATTGATTTATATCCACATACAAAAGAGGCCTGGGTCGGATATCAAAAATTCAGAATTGCACTGTTCAAACTGACATGAAAATATCTGATACAGGTCAGTTATAGGCAAAAAAAATCTGAATTGATTTGCAGTGAGAACATGGCCTTAGTTGTAGTTTTCTTAACCAAATTTGGATATGTTAACCTTTCCATGTAAAATCGCTAATGCTAATCAGTAGCATGTCTACGGAAAACCCAATGTAAATTAGCATTGAGCTAGCACATTTTGAAAAGTGGAGTCTTACTGTACTTTCAAGTGTTTATCATCACTTGCTTTGTTGACATGAAAATTGACTAAGCACTAACCCCTCTCTTAAGTGATTGTTTGCCCGCCATATGTTTGAGTCTGCAATTGGACGTGAAGTCACGGGCAACAAAAGGTATTGAAAATGGCACCGTTTGAGTTTACATAAATCGATGCCCAGTAGTACCAACAAATTTCGGTCGGTGCCTATAAGAGTACCAAATTCGTTAGCCATTCCCACCCATTTGTGTCCAAAGTGTGGCCATTTTTGGGGCCTTTGACATGTACTGGAAATAAAATGAATTTCTTATTAATGAACTATATTTAATATAACACTAACAACTATTTGTTTTGTGACCATAACACAAAAGCTAATAACAATGGGGGTTTTTTTCCAATAGTTTAGCATATATTGTATGGATGTGAGCCTTTTAATGTTTTTAATGTGTATCTGCTTAGATACTAACATTAGCAATAATGTCCAGTCAGCAAGGTCACAATATCAGCCCTCTAATGGAATAATCTAATAACCAAGCAACATGTTAAGTCATGCATTCATTCTACATGTGACAGCAAAATCAATTAATGGGTTGTACTTGTATAGCGCTTTTCTACCTTCAAGGTACTCAAAGCGCTTTGACACTACTTCCACATTTACCCATTCACACACACATTCACACACTGATGGAGGGAGCTGCCATGCAAGGCGCTAACCAGCACCCATCAGGAGCAAGGGTGAAGTGTCTTGCTCAGGACACAACGAACATGACGAGGTTGGTACTAGGTGGGGATTGAACCAGGGACCCTCGGGTTGCGCACGGCCACTCTCCCACTGCGCCACTTTCCTCAACAAAGCCTACAGATACATAGTGTTGTAGTCTAGTAAAATATTGTTTGTAGCCTTCTTCCTTTGTTTCGTGTGTGAGAGTAGAAACCTTACCCCAGTTTGACTGTAAACTTACTGACCTTCTTTGCAGCAGCAGCCATGCAGATCGCTGTATTGACTCCTTCCTTTTGCAGAGAAAAATCAATAGGCAAGGGTCAAAACAGGCACTGAGGAAAGGAGTATAGGTAACAACATAAAACCTTTCAACACAGGATTTATTACGTCTGCCAGGTGTTTTGTTTTTTTTACTTCGGTTGGCATCAGGAATATTCAAAATTGACCAAACCACCTAACACTGTGACTGTGCTAACATACAGACACACATGCAAAAGGCCTTTTTTTTTTTTTTTTTTTTTTACTTTAAAAATAGTTATCATAGTGGTTTATTTGTGTAACACGTGCCAGAATGAAAAATTGTCTGTTACCTGTTGAGATCCTCCATGAGGAAGTAGACTGCTACATAACATAGGGACAGACAAAAAAAAATGTGGGGGTTTCAAATTTAAAAAAAATAAAAACTTTTGTTTGAGTCAGAATGGAATTGTTTCACTCACCACAGAATGAAAAATTGCATTTTGGTGATCCTCCATGTAGTGGCCATTGGTCAATGTTATTTCATTCTCCAGGAACCAGGAAGTAGCCTGCCAGCTAACACAAACAAACAAAAATTGAAGAAAAAAAACTTTTTTGGAGGAATCCTACTTTCATTTTTAGTTTGAGACACAATGGAACTCTTCCACCCATCCCAGAAGGAAAAATGATAGGCCTATTATCCCATTACCTTTGATCATCCTCCCTGAAACAGGAAGTGGCCACCGGCCATCGTTATGTCATTCTTCATGAACCAGCCTGCTAGCTAACATACGGAAAAACAGAAACCTTATTTTTCCTTTTCTTTGAGGTCTAATTAGTTACAAGGTAACCAACTATTAAATTGTACTAACTGCTTTGCAGTCCAATCTATCACAGGATCCTTTTTCACACGTAAGACAATAGAATACTATGGCCTTTACAACATTTAAAAAATAATAACATCGGTATACTAGTGTGTGTGTGTGTGTGTGTGTGTGTGTGTGTGTGTGTGTGTGTGTGTGTGTGTGTGTGTGTGCGCGTGAATAAAAGGCATTAAGTTAAATCAACCTATCCCCAGGTGCATGTCTTTGGAGGTGTGAGGAAGCCGGAGTACCCGGAGGGAACCCACACAGTCACGGAGAGAACATGGATGGATGGATGGAAGTTAAATCTCTTTGTAAAAAATAAAAAAATTTAAAAAAGCAGCAGGAAACAGGAAGTGGCTTTCAGTCAATGATGTAGTTCCCATTCAACCAGGAAGTAGCCTGCTGGCTAATATACAGACATACATGCAAATAAAAAGGCCTATGCATTGCTTCATGTTTTTTTTTTTTTTAAACCTTAAAAAATGTATTAATTTAAATTGTTTCTTTGTGAAACGCATGTCAGAATGAAAAATGGCCTGTTACCTGTTGTGATCCTGCATGACCCAGGAGCTAGCCAGCTAACAGCTAACATAGGGACAGACAAACAAAAATGTAGTGTTTCAAATAAAAAAAGATGTACTTTTTTGGAGGAATTATTCTTTCTTGTTTAGTATAAGTTACAATGGAAATGTTCCACCCACCACAGAAGGAAAAATAGCATTTCGGTCATCCTCCACAAAGCAGGAAGTGGCCATCAGTGAGTGTTATGTTATTCAACATGAACCAGGAAGTAGCCTGCTAGCTAACACATGACAAACAAAAGTGTCGTTTGAAGAAAAAAAACACAGCACTTTTTTTTAAATTTATATATATATATATATATAAATGGAGGAATCCTTTCATTTTTAGTTTGAGTCACAGTTGAACTGTTCCCACCACCCCAGAATTAAAAAAAATATTGTACCTTTTTAGTCAAACTCCATGAAGCAGGAAATGGCCATCAGTCAGTTATGTCATTCTCCATGAACCAAAAATCTATTTTATTTTTTTTATTTTTTTTTAAGAATAATTATTTATTTTCTAGTTTTTGAGTCAGACGGCAACTGTTCTGTTCTGTTTTTCAAATAATTCATTTTAGAGACGTCCGATAATGGCTTTTTTGCCGATATCCGATATTCCGATATTGTCCAACTCTGAATTACCGATTCCGATATCAACCGATACCGATATATACAGTCGTGGAATTAACACATTATTATGCCTAATTTTGTTGTGATGCCCCGCTGGATGCATTAAACAATGTAACAAGGTTTTCCAAAATAAATCCACTCAAGTTATGGAAAAAAATGCCAACATGGCACTGCCATATTTATTATTGAAGTCACAAAGTGCATTATTTTTTTTAACATGCCTCAAAACAGCAGCTTGGAATTTGGGACATGCTCCCCCTGAAAACTGGTGTTTGTCACCAGTCTTAAAAAAATTGGTACAACTTTTGCTCATTTTATCTGGGAATTTGCCTGAGATAGGCTCCAGCACTCCCCGCGATCCAGAAAGGGACAAGCGGTAGAAAATGGATGAAATGATAGGTTGCTGATATATGTAAAAGCTTATGAAATCTCTTCAATAATCTTTTTTTTTCATTTCCATACCAATGTCGTTACAATCAGTTGAGGTCTTCAATTTACCTTCTTTCACAATATTGATTATTTCCTCTTTTGTCACTCCTTCGAGGAACAAAGAGTTGGGGTTTCTATCTATAGCAGGGGTGGGCAATTCATTTTTACCGGGGGCCGCATGAGCAACCCGAGCACTGCTGGAGGGCCACATCGACAATATTTCAATTACATTTTGCTCAATATTATTTTTGATATATACCGTAAGATAAATAATAATAATAATAATAATTAATAATAATAATAATACTTTCATTTAACCTAACTTAACTTTATACCAAAAGCACTGCTTTGGAAATAAATTGTACCCCTTTCAGAGATCACATTTAGTTCCCCTTAAACATCCTCATGTTGCACAATGAAATGTAAGCATAGGATGAAGTGTGCATTCCTGTAACTTTCTCTAGTAACAGCATTCCATGATTAATATCAATAAATTAACATTAATAATAAATGACAGTAAAATAAGCACACGTATGACTGAGGAGTCATAGCGTAACTTTGTGTGGTGTTTGAGTTGTCCGACTTTTTGTGTGGCCATAAAGGCACCAGTGGTTTAGTGGTATGCGTGTTGGTGACAGAGGACAAATTGGTTTTGGCCTGGTTTGTACGACAGAAAATGACTAGTTTTTCGAGATAAGTTTTTTACTCATGTTTTTGGTGTGGTTATGGCCGTATATAAACAGTTTTGCTCAATAAAGTGATCGATATAATTCCTGGCCTCGAAGCATCTCGATAGACGTTACAATAATTGAACGGTGTTCAATTGAACGGTGTTGACGAACACCGTTAGGGCCGCTTGTTGTTACTGTCACTCAGAGTTGCATTGCAAAATTACACAGAATAAATGTATTTATTTTGTTTAGAATTCAGATGGGTTTGATTTGGTGCGCGGCATATATTTGCTGTGCTCAGAGGATGCTTGAGCAGTGCGCAATTGCGCAGGCGCGCACCTTAGAGGGAACGTTGCTTGGCAGTCCACGTCTTGTTGAAAACACGCCATTCGTCATCAACTTTTCTCTTTTAAGCGTCTCGGGTGTAAACCGTGCATCACTTGTCGCTGTGCACCTTCACTCACACAAACATACGCCCATAAATAACACTTTTCAAAATAAAAGCATCACCGTTGTATTGCGCACACGACATAGATGTTTTTTCAACTTTATTTTGTAATTTGTGATTGCAGCTGTTCACATTCACTCACAATCACGCACGTGCATACGTCCACACGGAAGTAATACAAATAACGCTTTTCAAAACAAAAGCAGCACCGTTGTATTGCACACTCGACATAGATACTTTTTTAAATTTATTTTGTAATTTATGATTGGCCTCACGCGGGCCGGACAGGGACGCACAAAGGGCCGGATGTGGCCCGCGGGCCGCAGAATGCCCATGCCTGATCTATAGCGTCATTCAAGTCCTCAACTGACTCGGGATCTGGAATCTTTTCCTCCAGATTTGGTCCAATGTTCACAAAGTACTTATTGCAGCTTTCAACTACTTCGTTCATATTGTAATTTTTAATTTTTCCATCTAAGAAGTATTTAGGATAGTCCTTTTTAGCACTATTTTAATCATGCTATTTAGGATGCCCCATGTTGCTCTCATATTGTTTTTGTTCTGGTTCAATAATTGACTGTACTATTCTTTTCTACACGTCCATAGTATGCCAGTTAGCTTGTTCTTATACGTTTTGTACTTGTTTTCTGCTTCTGTAGATCTTTGTGTTATAAATATTCAAAATAACGCATTCTTTTTGCAAGCATTTTTCAGTCCTTTTGTCATTCATGGTTGATTATTTTTCTTTTGCTTCTTACTAAGTTGTTTCAATGGACAGCGTTTTTCATAAAGCATCTCGAAGGTGTTAAAAAAATACCTAATGCATCATCTACATAATTTTCACTGTAGACATTGTCCCAACTCTGTTTTCTCAGATCACTTTTGAAAGTTGTCATACTTTGTTCTGTACATATTCTTCGAAAAGTCTTTTGTCATCAATGTTCCACTTCTTTATGAAAACTGGCAGATGATCACTGATGTCGGATATTAGCAGGCCACTTGTGGTATTGTTATCATAATCATTGGTAAAAATATTATTAGTAAATGTGGCACTGTGTCCTGCGATGCTGATTGGCCTTCTGATTTTAGGATATAAACTCAGGCTGTACATTGTGTCAATAAAGTCATCTATAGTAGTGGTCCCCAACCTTTTTGTAGCTGCGGACCGGTCAACGCTTGAAAATGGGGGGGGCTATGGTATTTATTTATTTATTTTTTGTCATAAAGAAATACAATCATGTGTGCTTACGGACTGTATCCCTGCAGACTGTATTGATCTATATTGATATATAATGTATATATTGTGTTTTTTATGTTGATTTAATTTAAATCAGTGGTTGGGGACCTCTGATCTATAGGCTTTTGTTTGTTAGGCTTCAAGGGGTCAATGTTGAAGTCTCCACATAAGGAGGTTATTTTTTGACTGATTTCAGTAAAAGTTGCCTTAATCCAGTTCTCAAATGTATCAATGTTTGACTTCGGTGATCTATATGTATACACAACTGATCAGTACGTTTTGCTTTTTTCATGACATATTTCAATGGTTATACATTCTAAGATATTATTAATAGTTAGTGACATATTTTTTTACCACTGTGTAGTTCAGGTTCTTCATCACATACACAGCTACTCCCCCTCCGTTTATGTTGATTCTGTTGATATAATTTAGTTCGAATCCTCCCATGGCAAAATCCATTCCTTTTTTAGCATCCATCCATGTTGCTGAGATAGCGATAGCTTTGAAGGGTTCGTTGAATTGTTCCAAAAAATGCTTCACATTGTTGTAGTTAGCATACAAAGTTCTGCTCTTTAAATGAATAATTGACAGTTTGTTGTCTATTTTAATGTTTCCGTTATGTTGTTCGTCAGTATAAAAAAAAAAAAATTATTCCTTGTATGAAAAAATTTGTTACCTGGTGTTACCTTTTACTAACATCCACAAACCGGCATGCTGCAGTTAAACATACCACAAAACACAAATATCAGGTTTATCCTAACACTTAGGAGTAGGCCTACTGCAGAATCATTTACCGACTAGTTGACAAACACAGGAAGTCTCCAAGAGGCCTCATTTGAAGACATGAGCCTGCCCCCTTTCCACACATGCCTTTCACCTCTCAGCACTCTCAGCCCTCATCGTGAATGCGTCGCCATGGATTTATCTTTGGCTCCACGCCTGCTGGTGTCCGAGCCACGTTCAAGCTTTTTATCAGGTGTCTGCTGTGGGTTTAGTGTCACCGGAGTTGTGTTTGTTTCCGTTCACACCTACAGTGAAGCGGAAGTATTCAACTCTCTCGAATAAGGTCTCTTAGGAGTGAATAATATTTTGTCAATGTGTGTTTGACCAAGAAAGAAACCGTTGGTAAAGGCTGGTGCAGCCTATATCTAACAATGGGCGAATCCCAACTGTGTGCAGGGTTTGGAAAGTCCCACGGTTGGCCGTGGGAATAATAGAGATGAAAGGATGAGTGAATGGATACTTCAAATGCAACACGGTCTCGTCCACATTATTGCATTTAGCATCTGATCAGCGGGCAGGAAAGTCGGCAGACAGTGTGGGAATCTCACCAATGAACGGCTAACTACATCTTGATACGACGTGAGAGAATAGCTGATTGTCCACAACCTTGTAAAGGAAGTTCATGGGTTCTCCCTACAGTGGTGAAGCAGTCTCTACTCCTTATCAACATAATTAATCTTAGAAAAACAACGATACGTTCCCTTAATCATCCACAAGGCCCGTTTAAACGACACTTGTCTATGATATCCTGTACTTTTTACTGTGTTTCAGTTACTGCCTTCCCTTGTTGTTTTCCATAAAACCACTAAATAAACATTTGATAAGATTAGACCAATTGCAACCAACTGTCTGACCGAGTTCCTCTTCCCAGGAGAGAACGGTAGCTGAAGAGAGAAGCAAACAGTTGTTGTTTTTTACAACATTAAAAGACAGACGGCCTCGTCACAAAGCAGTCCCGTCCGACAGAGAAATTGGAGCTGGACTTGAGAGGGGAGTGTAATGTGGTTAAAGGTACCATGAAAAAGGCAGCTGTAACAGCATTTTGTCCTGCATGGAGCTCAAGACTGACTGGTGACATGAGGCCAGTCATTACGTTGAACTCCACGCCTGTGCATTTCTGTGTCTAATTCCTGATAATGAAATTAGGTACAAAGGTATTTGGACAGTGATAAAGTGCTTTTCCTTAGTTTAGCCTTTACAAAGAATCCAAATAAAACCATCAAAAGAACATGTGGTGTTTCACCCTTAGGTGATGTATTCACTTGCTTCTTGTAAGTGGATCTTACCCTGGTTTGAGATCAGCCCAGTGACTTGGGCAAAATTGGCCTTTTAAGGATCTTACAAAATTAACAATGTCCATAGAGCCTGTTTAGGAGCACCAGACATGAGATTCTATCATCTCAATCACTTGTTTGCTCCACTTTCAGAGGAGGCGCTTCAACGGTTGATTTGGAAGTTCCAGGTTTTCAACACATCAAACGGGAAAATCTTAATTCCTCATTGACGTGATACCACCTTTGACTCACCACATGCTACTGTAGACAAACCTGCCCCATTTAATGCCCACCACTTTCCAGAGGACAGCTTTGTAAAAAGAAAAAAAATGGAGGCATCGCTACACATCTTATATTTAGGCCTTGAGCTCTGCCGACTGTCTGTCAATTACCGTATTTTTCGGAGTATAAGTCGCACCGGAGTATAAGTCGCACCTGCCGAAAATGCATAATAAAGAAGGAAAAAAACATAAATCGCACTGGAGCCCGGCCAAACTATGAAAAAAACTGCGACTTATAGTCCGAAAAATACGGTATCTACAAATAGTGGAGGTCTAAGTTTAAATCAGCGATTTTAATATTCACGTGAATACCCCGTCATGCCACGCTCGGAGGGTCTACCCAGACTATGATTGACAGTTGTGGTGTTAATCAAATGACCTATGAACCCACACAGGGCAAAAGTAATACGTTCAAACTAGTCCTGGTCCAGGGTGTTACCGCCATTTTAAGTTTTGGTATTCCCATACAACAAAGTAATGTCCAATCACTACTTCATAAAATTTGAAGTTCTTACCAATTGTCAACGTCCAAAAAAATAATGCTTTAGCAGCCTGTGACTAAGACTCTCTCTGACCTACTGCCCTCGGTAATGACACGGTTCCTCAATTATGTGGGCTCTATCGATAGCCTCACCGACGACTTTTTTGATGCCGCAAGGCCATTGATAGTATAGCACCGTTAAAACTAAAAAAGGCCCCTGAGAGGGGTACCCCTTGTTTCCTGGAAGAAACCAAAGCTCAAACAATCATGTATAGAGAGCTGGAACGCAAATGGCGTGCAACTAAATTAGAGGTATTTCTTCTGGCATGGAGTGATAGTTTACTCACTTATCAACACGCTCTTGCCTTAGCTAAAACTATTACTCCAATCTCATCACAGTAGCATCGCTAACTCAACAAGGAACTTCTCCTGGTAGCTCTACCATCAGTATTAAATATCGCTAACTTATCACTCTTCTCTTGTACTGTTTCCCTTGCATTCAAAACAGCGGTCATTTGTCCTCTGCTTAAAAGACCTAACCTTGACTCTAACCTCCTGCTAAACGACCTCCCTTTTATCTCCAAAATTTTTGAATTTTTTTTGCAGGGCAGCTCAATGAATACTTGCAAAAGTGACCAACGATTTGTTACCAATTATAGATGCTGATGCCTCTTCTGATTTTAATGCTACCTTCGATACGGTCGATCATAAAATTCTGTTGGCATGCATAAAATCACATATTGGTATGTCAGACTTTGCTTTTTTCGTAGTTTAACTCCTACCCTACTGAAAGGATACATTGTGTTTCTCATAACAACGTGACCTCGGAGTATGTAATGTTAGTCGCTAGCTGGCAACGTGGGCAAAATCATTAACTGGCAACTGACGCACTATTTGCTGGCTGACAACTAGCTTGCTGATCGCTAGCTGACAACTAGGTCATTGATAGCAAGCTGACAACTAGCACGCTAATTGCTAGCTGATGTAACACGGGCCAGCCAGTCTGGCTGCGCCAGCTGTATGTTAGTAAACCTTGTTCCGCAACAACTTCAAGGGTAGTGCTGGCTGCTAGTGTGGCAGCTTGGGCTTTTAGCCCGGTGGTTAGCACACTCCTCTCTCATACAAACGACCAGGGTTCGTGTCCCGGGCGGAACAGAAAGCAGGGACTGAACCGGGCGTGTTACATTAGTGCCGGGACCTGGATGACAGTGAGGTTTAGGGGGTGAGTCTAACAGGGGTCAGCCAGTGTGTACGTTAGTAGACCTCGCTCCCCGACAACTTAAAGGGTCGTGCTAGCTGCTGTGCTGCCCGCTCAAGCTTCTAGCCCAATGGTCAGCACACTTGCCTCTCATACGAACAACCAGGGTTCCAGTCCAAGGCAGAACAGAAAGCAGGGACTGAACCAGGCGGGTTACACTCGCAACTAACACGCTAATCGCTAGCTGACAATCAATACGCCTATCACCAGCTGCCGACTAGAGCGCTAATCGCCAACTGGAAAACAAGAGTGCTAATCGCTAGCTGGCAACTAGAGTGCTAATGGCTAGCTATCTTAAATGTTACATTAAAGTAAAATAATTATGAATAAATTCATGTCATACGTTATTTATTCATGTTCAACTACATGACATTGTATTGGCTCAATGTTCATGTGTATTTAAAGACATTTATATTTGTGGCAAAATTGGGGGGGGAATATAAAAAAGTATATGTAAAAACAAATCTGCCAAAAATGTCACGGGCCCCGTGCACTACCTCTGTGGACCCCCTCTGCTCTATGTTGTCAATGCTGCAAAGACCTGCTCCTGAATATGTTGACTGCTTGATTTTTAAAAGCATTCAAGCATCGTAGCAAGGTGACTGTACATAACGTTGAAAACAATTTTAATAGCTTGTCGCCAAGGTCAGCGCCGGGGTTGTGCTATGTGCGGAATGAGCAAAGTCGTGTGCTGCTCTGCCTTCAGACGACTCCAGAGAGTCGCGGTCATTGTGTGGCAGCCGAGAGGGGAACAAAGACATTTCCACTGGAGGAACTTTGGGTTCCTGTCGATAAGAGGGCAGCATTCTGAGGCCGACTGTGTTTATACGCCAGTGTACAGTGAGGACCTGGAGAGCAACACTGCCTCGCACTTTCCAGACAACAAGTGGCGACTGTATAAATAGTCACCCCTTGGAGGAACATCAAAGCCAAGGCGAAAAATTCCAGCCCAAGATCAAGATTCTCCCCTTGGAATTAAGATGATTTATGTGCCTCAAACCTGTTCAGAAATAATCTCTCAGTGTATGTGTTTTAGAATTGTCTCTTTATCACGATTTTCCACTTGCTGTTCTACGGTCATCATCGTACTTTTTTTCCTGTGGCCATCAATATACTCCTGTGGTGACATCCCACAAAAAAGCTAAAGAAAAAGCAAAGCACACTTGTGATGTCAACACTTTAGTGCTCGACTAATTTAAATATTGAGGTGCTCACTTTTACCGCTACAGTAATTTTCATAATTTGAACGGGATTTAATACAACATTTAGTCCATTTCTACAAAAATTACCCAGGAAAATGAATAAGTAAATTAAAAAAAAGCTTTTCCTCAACATCAAAACTTTCAAGACTTTTCAGATTAGTCGTATCTCTTGAGGGCCAGTGCCATGTGCTGAAGGGCCCGTTAAATCCAACATAATTGCTGTCAAACAATTTCAATGTTTAATCAGATTAATGTGGGATACATTTAGATTAATCACAATTAAATATAATTCATTTTTAATCTGTATAATTATGTTTGGTTTTGCTTGAGCAAACACACTGTAGATAAAAAGGGAACCTGTCCAATCCTGTTGGCGCTCAGGTGTTTTTTTCTTACGTGCTTAAAGTTACGCTTGTTTCTCTTATTCGAATTCTTCCATCCAGCCTGCGGACACGCCTAAGCCCACGTAAATTAGGCAAAACTGTGTAAATCTGGAACAAAGACAAGCTTTTTATAAACGCAACGGACTTTGCTGTGATGCCTTTTCTTCTCGGTTGTGTGAACATGACATTGTATTGGAGTTTTCACTCGCCAATGTGGTTGAAAACTATGATGAAGATAACATTTAAGTCTAAAAAAATAAAAATAAAATAAAGGACTATCAATTCAGGCAGTGTGTGTTGCCATGGTGATGTGTGTATGCACACTACAACAGCTTCTTCTTCCTGACTGCATGTGGATACCAACAATTGAGTATTATATATATTTTTTACATACTGTAAAAATATTTTAGATTTTACTGTAAAAACTGGCAGTGTTATTTTTACAACCTATTACAGTAGGTAAATGGAAAAACGGTAACCTGTTTTTTACGGGGGGGAAAGTGGCAGCTTAGTCGCCAGAATTTTACTGTAAAAATTGTGGTTGATTTTACAACATGTTACTTTAAATGGCGAAACAGTACCACTGTGTTTTATTTGTAATTCTGGAAACTATGCTGCATAAATTTTTTTTACTGTTTTTACGTAATGCACCGTATAAACAACTATAGATTTTACGGCCAAAGACGGGCAGCCCAGTCAACAAATTTTACTGGAAATAAACAGTAGTAGTTTTTTTTCAATAGAATATGCTGTAAAAACCATCTTGAATTTTACAATGTAATTTTGTGTGTACAATTTGCTTTGAAATCATAAGTCAAGCAGATACTTAAGTATCTATTTTATGTCAACATAAACAATTGTATGGAACATATGATATAATATTTGTTGCAATAAAAGATACTATTAAAGTTTAAGAAGGTATGCATTTTCATGCAGTACATATTTGTTTTCTGTCAAACTGAAAAAACGATTACATTTAGTTGTTGTATAAAACTTTGACGCATACAATTCCTATGTGTTCGCGAGCCATATAAAAAAGATGGGCGGGCCAGATCTGGCACCGGGGCCTTGAGTTTGACACCTGTGACTTTTTGTTTCACTTATTATAACCAACCTGGTGTTATTTGTGATGTTAGGAGTTCTGTTTAGTAGAAATGTTTGTGAAACCCTGAAGCATTAGAAGGGCTTGACAGCTGTGTGTGTGTGTGTGTGTGTGTGTGTGTGTGTGTGTGTGTGTGTGTGTGTGTGTGTGTGTGTGTGTGTGTGTGTGTGTGTGTGTGTGTGTGTGTGTGTGTGTGTGTGTGTTTTAGCGCGGGGGAGTGTGACAGTTTAATATCAACTGACCAAAATTTTTTTATTGATTTAGATTAGATACAGCAAGTATTTGCTATTAAAGAGTCTTTCAATGATCACGGTCCAGATGAAATTGTTGTTAACGTCCGTTAGTTCAAACACAGCCGATATACGCGCAGTGCACTTTTCTTTTTGATATAAATTCAGAGTGTCATTACGGTGCTTTTTCTCCTCATCTCAATGGACATTTCCGGGTGTCTCAATTGAAGCCACCAGAATAGATTACTTGAAGTTTCTTTTATCATTTTATTATGTGTGGTGGACACGGCATCCAAACTTCAAGTGCAGTATAGCGTTTCAGCTTCTCAGGGCGCTGGACTTATTCCAGCCTGAGAGAACAAAAGCACTTATTTGGATGGGAGAATACACAGAAAGCCAGATTTGAAAGGAACAGCCATAATTAATGGTTGTTCCACTAAAAGTGAGCATCTTGGATGAATGAAACACGGCGCATGCATGGGAGAATCTGGCGTTTAAAAAACACCTTTGACATGTTAATATTCAAGGATTTTGAACGTGCCCGTACACGTTTCACCTTGTATCCGATCTCTAAGCTTTCTAACGTTCACAACAGGGCTTTTGTTGATTTTTTACAGGCTACTCACCACACAATAAATCAAGGAACGGATACGTTCACACTGGCATACGTTACATAGTACGCCCATTTATAAAGTTAAAATAAGGTGGGTCCACGTATGTTCGTATCCCTCCCTCTCAGTCAATCAACACAAACTACACATTTCACAACTGTGTTTTAGCCTTCAGTGCTAATGCTTAGCCCTATTATGGCTAAGGATGGGTAACAGTCACATTTGAATCGATACGGTACCAATTCTCAGTACCTGGGAATTGATATCTGTACTCAACGTTACCAATTTTTGGTACTTTTGTGAGTGTTAATTGTTTTGGATAACAAAATCTAACTTTTTATTGCAACATGTAAACATGAGCTGATTATGATAACCACTGTCCAGTTATACCGTGTTTTTCGGACTATAAGGCGCACTTAAAATCTTTTCATTTTCTCAAAAATCAACAGTGCGCCTTATAACCCGGTGCGCCTAATATATGGATTCATTCTTGTTGTGCTTACCAACCTCGAATCAGTTTTATTTGGTACATGGTGTAATGATAAGTGTGACCAGTAGATAGTAATCACACATAAGAGATATGTGTAGACTGCAATATGACGCCAGTAACCAACACCAAACTTTAAATGTTCCATTGAAAATATAGAACGTTACACACGGCGCGTTTAAAAATATGTCAAAATGTTTTATTACGACTTTGGTAAGCTATGAAGCCGCACACCTTGATGGAATTTCGGCACATCACGGCTACCGTGGTCAGACATACAAGTATTACTATGGTGTGTGTATAAGGGCCGCAAAACGGTACCCATTAGCAGACATTATCTGGTGTTTTGTTTCGCAAAATTATGCAAAATCAACTTCTTACTTTCTGGTACTTGCTGATCTGTATTTTGGATCTGCATACATCCTAAAAATGTGCACGCGTCCGCCATTGTAGTCCGCCATAATCGATAAGCTTCTTCTTTTTCTCTAGCTTCTTGTTATGGGACATTCATCCTCCGTTGTTGCCATTTCAAAAATAAAGTACCGTAAAGTTCTAACTTATATCTGTCAGTAAACTTGCCACGAAAGCGCTAAAAACTACCGGTGGAATGGGTTACATAAATCACCCACCGAACTTTAGTTATTAGAGAGTTCCGGTCGGACGGTTTTTCATGAGACACATTTCCGGCGTTGTTGTTGCACTAGTGAGCCACGGATGAGGAGATGCTTCTCTGTTAACTTAAGTAAAGTCTGAATGTCATTAAAACAGTTAGCTCCATCTTTTGACACTTCTTCCACTGCCGTCCTTGCACGCTACACCGCTACAACAAAGAGGACGAGAAAAGACGCTGCCGAAGGTGAGCCACGTAAATAAGACAGCACACTATCAGAAAGTGACTTGAAGATGATCTGTAAAACATAATCTATGCAACATTTGAACCAAAGAACCACCATTGCATGTTATGTAGACCACAAAGAAGTGTTTCAAATTTATAAAAAAAATCATAATGTGACCCATTTAATGCGCCTTTTGTATGAAAATAGACCTGAATAAACCCGCTCATCGGCAGTGCGCTTTATAACCCGGTGTGCTCTATGCGCCGGAAAATATGGTATCTTGTTTTAATATCACAATTTTGAGCCACATTTGCAGGTATAACATTAAGTTGCAAACCAAGTTCAAAACATTAGATGGCAGCCGTGTATAGTTTATTGTGTGTAGTTTAGTTTTTGTTGGCTAGTCAGTTCAGTCTTTGCTGTCTTTTGTTGCGCCCTAAAAAATGTTAATATTGTGAGTATTGTACTTATAATGCACCAGCTGTTTCATTGTAACGTGCATCTTAGTTGTAGTTTATATTAACGCATTTGGAGGTGTTGAAATCGACATGGCTAATGCTAATCAGCAACATGTCAATAGCAAAACCAATGTATATTAACATCAAGCTAGGGCTTTTATGGAAAACTTAACTTATGTCGGAGCGCTCTTTGAGTCAATTTCTTTGTTGGCATTGAAAATTGCAACATTACCTAGAGCAGTGGTTCTTAACCTGGGTTCGATGGAACCCTAGGGGTTCGGTGAGTCGGGCCCAGGGCTTCGGCGGAGGTCAAAACACACCCGACTCATCGTGTAAATAAAAACTTCTCCCTACCGGCGTATTACGGATACAACAACAGCAGAAGTCACACTGATTTGCAGGTGTGTAATTTGTTGTGAGTTTATGCACTGTGTTGGTTTTGTTCTTTGAACAAGGTGATGTTCATGCAAGGTTCATTTTGTGCACCAGTAATAAAACATGGTAACACTTTAGTATGGGGAACATATTCATCATTAATTATTTGCTGAGTAACATGCACATTAATAACATATTGGCTCTTAACTAGTCATTATTAAGTACTTATTAATGCCTTATTCGGCATGGCCTTATTATAACCCTAACCCTGGCCGTAACCCTAACCAAATAACTCTAAATTAAGTCTTTGTTACTTAGAATATGTTCCCCCAATGTCCAAAACACTCTAAATTAAGTCTTTGTTACTTAGAATATGTTCCCCATACTAAAGTGTTACCAAAAACATAACTTTGTCTTGAATTTGAAAAAAACAACAACATTTTATTCTTCACTAAAGAAGGGTTCGGTGAATGCGCATATGAAACTGGTGGGGTTCGGTAACTCCAACAAGGTTAAGAGACACTGACCTAGAGGTAGCTTGGCCAAGTGCAGGCATGATGTCACGCACAACCCAGGTACTGAAACATTGCGCCACTGGATTTACGTGAATAGGTGCCCGGTAGGATTGATGGGATTAAGTCGATGCCAAAAACATACCAGATACGGTACCTATCCCTAAAATGGCATTACATAGCCCCCCCATTTAGAGTTCAGCAAAATAATATAGAAAATAGATGATTCGACAGAAAAGCCTCTCACATCAGGAGCTGTCAGAGCGTCTACAGCAGGGATATTCAATGAAATTGTTTTGTGAGGGCACATTACCAGATTTCTCCTTTCACTATTAGTCTTATATTGCATATTCCGGACAGCCAGCGTCCTTGATTGTTGTCAATTTATTTTGTCATAGTTACAGGAGCAGGCTTAAGGACCTTAAAAAGTGAGTTTATCGCCAGTTTTTTTAACTGGACTTGCGTGCCACCAGTTGAATAGCCCAAATGACGAAAACGGGAGGATCTAAAACGGAACCTTGAGGAACACCAAAGAAGTTGAACAAATGACTACTGACTGCATCGGAAGTAAACAACACCTTATTACATAAATCACATACCTGACAAAAAGGGAGAGGACTTAAAGGGGTTCCATGAGGAACGCCTAAATCACAAGTTTGAAGTGTCCCCCGTTTGCTAGCAAGATTAAAAAAATCAGTGCAAGGATCAGTCGTTCAAGGCTCTTCCAACTCTGGTGTTTTTAGGAATTTGCTGCAAAAAATGTTGGTCTGCCAAGTATTGAACAGACCTCGGGGGATGGTACGGTGTCATTCCCAGGCAGATTCAGCCGTTTGAATAGCCCTGGCCTGCAGACAGAGATAGCGTTTATTCCACTTATTTACTGTATATAGGTGAGTTAGTTGTAAAAACCTCACTTCCCGACACCTTAAGAGTTGTGCTGGTCAATGATTCGACAGCCTGCAGCATTTCACCACACCTAGTGTGTGTCGAACAATCATTGGTACACATTATTTTGCTGTAGCCGAGTGGCTAGCGCGGCTCGAATAATTCTAAAATCGGTTGGGATTTGTGGTCGCCGGTCTGTGCTCATGGTCTGCAGGGCTGGACCTTGCTGGGTTACACAACTCCCCCGCCCAGTAGCCATTATTGACGAATGTCTTTCCAGTACCCTTCTCACTTATTGCTGCTTGTTTCATTGGAGCACAGATGGACCCCTCTCCCCCCTCCCCCTCGATCCGTTTTTGGGAAGGTCACCCCAGTCAAGCGTTAAGTCAAGTCAATTGATTAAAGGATCAAATAGGATTCCAATTTATTGACCTGCCCTCCCCCCTTCCTCCTTCACCCCATCTCTGTCAGTGCCTTTGTCTAAACACAGAAAAGGTGAAATGTCTAAAAAGAACTGTTTACTTTAGAATTAGTGCATTACTACCTAAGCCTCTAATTTACAACAAATATAATATTGCACACACACGTTTTAGTATTGCCTGTAAAAGCCATTTTACGATGTGCACACCCATTGCTAAGATACTCATTCACGAATTAGTGTTCACCTTGAGCAATCCCTAATTCTTCGGCTCTTGTGACAACATTAATCCTAAATGGAGGGTGAAAATACAGCCTGAGGATATGCATTTTTGGAGTACAGTCCGACCGGATTAGCGTGGTTTATTTAGTGATTATGATTCAATCTTACTATAATTGACATAGTTCAACAGTATTTTGTGACATGCCCCAACCAACACAGGAATGAGTCATATTGCAAAACCCCTCTATCGTTCCTATTGTGATTTCTATTTCACTAAGAATGCAATGAGTCAAAGCTGCATTTCATTTAATCCACGGGTGAGGTGAGGTAGGTGTGGGCATCTTTTTGTTTTTACTCTCTTTTGACTGGTTTTTATGTGAACACTATTATTTATGAGCACAAGCAACCAATGCCAATACAAATCAGCAAGATTGGTGTTAAAATAATCTGTATCTTTATTTTATTTTTTGGGGGGTGGAGGGGGATTTTTAAATTCTCTTTTTATTTTAATCTTTTTTTTTTATTTATACAGGCAAATATTTCAGTCTGGTCAATTTCAGGTCTTTACTTCTTTGTTAGTGTCTTAACCAGGGGTTGATTGAGACTTTTATTAGTAGATTGCACAGTACAGTACATATTCCGTACAATTGACCACTAAATGGTAACACCCAAATAAGTTTTTCAACTTGTTTAAGTCGGGCTCCACGTTAGTCAATTCATGGTACAAATATATACTATCAGCATAATACAGTCAACACACAAGTTAATCATCAGAGTATATACATTGAATTATTTACATTATTTACAATCCGGGGGGTGGAATGTGGAGGGAGTTGGGGCGGGGGTTAAACTTTGCCCAAACTTTTTCCGCTGAGGGCCACAGACTGACAATTCAAACGATGCGGAAGCCATTTTTGGTAGTTTTCACCTTCAAAACTCCTATATATATATTTTTTTTTCCCAAAGAACTAGAAAATGCAATTTTGGTAGATCTTTTGTGTGAATGCTGAATAGCCAATGCCGAACTAAAATGCCTACAAGTAGCAAAAACTTAGCAAAATAAGATCCATCCATCCATCCATTTTCTACCGCTTGTCCCTTTTGGGGTCGCGGGGGGTGCTGGAGACTATCTCAGCTGCATTCGGGCGGAAGGCGGGGTACACCCTGGACAAGTCGCCACCTCATCGCAGGGCCAACACAGATAGACAAACATTCACACTCACATAAGATAAAACAAAAATATAAAAACTAGCATGGTAACATTATGCTAACATGCTACCAATAGCATGCTTTCAGTTAGCATTTGTGAAATACCAAAATATATAAAACTGGGATGTATACCTGCTAAATTAATTAAAAAAGCTAGCATTCTAATCTTAGCACGCCAAAATGCTAACTGTAACGTACGTCAAGTACCAAAATATTTTACTCAGAAGTGTGTAATTTGTTTAAAATGCTAACATACATCAAGTCCCAAAATATGACTGAAGTATTTACTTACAAAACTAGCTACAAAAAAAACAAAAAACAACAACAACTAGCATGCTAACAGATATCATTCGTCAAGTAACAAAATATTTGACGCCGTGGTGTAAACCGGCTAACTTTGGAAAAAAGATGGCATACTAATATTAGAATGCTAGCTACAGGATGCACTTTGGACACCCCTGGTCTAAACCATCTGAAAATAAAATAGGCCTAAAATAAAACAACCTTTATAGAAACATACTAGTTTAAATACAAACCCCGTTTCCATATGAGTTGGGAAATTGTGTTAGATGTAAATATAAACGGAATACAATGATTTGCAAATCCTTTTCAACCCATATTCAATTGAATATGCTACAAAGACAACATATTTGATGTTCAAACTGATAAACTTTTTTTTTTGGAAATAATCATTAACTTTAGAATTTGATGCCAGCAACACGTGACAAAGAAGTTGGGAAAGGTGGCAATAAATACTGATAAAGTTGAGGAATGCTCATCAAAGACTTATTTAGAACATCCCACAGGTGAACAGGCAAATTGGGAACAGGTGGGTGCCATGATTGGGTATAAAAGTAGATTCCATGAAATGCTCAGTCATTCACAAACAAGAATGGGGCGAGGGTCACCACTTTGTCAACAAATGCGTGAGCAAATTGTTGAACAGTTTAAGAAAAACCTTTCTCAACCAGCTATTGCAAGGAATTTAGGGATTTCACCATCTACGGTCCGTAATATCATCAAAGGGTTCAGAGAATCTGGAGAAATCACTGCACGTAAGCAGCTAAGCCCGTGACCTTCGATCCCTCAGGCTGTACTGCATCAACAAGCGACATCAGTGTGTAAAGGATATCATCACATGGGCTCAGGAACACTTCAGAAACCCACTGTCAGTAACTACAGTTGGTCACTACATCTGTAAGTGCAAGTTAAAACTCTCCTATGCAAGGCGAAAACCGTTTATCAACAACACCCAGAAACGCTGTCGGCTTCGCTGGGCCTGAGCTCATCTAAGATGGACTGATGCAAAGTGGAAAAGTGTTCTGTGGTCTGACGAGTCCACATTTCAAATTGTTTTTGGAAACTGTGGACGTCGTGTCCTCCGGACCAAAGAGGAAAAGAACCATCCGGATTGTTATAGGCGCAAAGTTGAAAAGCCAGCATGTGTGATGGTATGGGGGTGTATTAGTGCCCAAGACATGGGTAACTTACACATCTGTGAAGGCGCCATTAATGCTGAAAGGTACATACAGGTTTTGGAGCAACTTATGTTGCCATCCAAGCAACGTTACCATGGACGCCCCTGCTTATTTCAGCAAGACAATGCCAAGCCACGTGTTACATCAATGTGGCTTCATAGTAAAAGAGTGCGGGTACTAGACTGACCTGCCTGTAGTCCAGACCTGTGTCCCATTGAAAATGTGTGGCGCATTATGAAGCCTAAAATATCACAACGGAGACCGCCAGACTGTTGAACAACTTAAGCTGTACATCAAGCAAGAATGGGAAAGAATTCCACATGAGAAGCTTAAAAAATGTGTCTCCTCAGTTCCCAAACATTTAGTGAGTGTTAAAAGGAAAGGCCATGTAACACAGTGGTGAACATGCCCTTTCCCAACTACTTTGGCACGTGTTGCAGCCATGAAATTCTAAGTTAATTATTTGCAAAAAAAAAAAAAAAAAGTTTATGAGTTTGAACATCAAACATCTTGTCTTTGTAGTACATTCAATTGAATATGGGTTGAAAAGGATTTGCAAATCATTGTATTCCGTTTGTATTTACATCTAACACAATTTCCCAACTCAAATGGAAAAAGGGTTTGTATAAGATCAATACTTTTCAAACAACATCAATATGTGGAATTAAATTATTAAACAGTGCAAAGATGTACTAATAGTGTTTAAGGTGTTTGATACGTCCATCATAAAGCTTATAACCAAATAAGGCATTATATAACATCTGTTTACTATTAACTATAGTCTTCACATTACTGCACAAACAATCCACAAACTATTGTATAAAATTACCCCCAGGGTATTTTGTTCTAAGGCGGTCTAAAATGATGAGGGGTGACAAGAACTGAGGCTTAACAATTTTTCTACAAAACAGGACTAAGTACAAACAATAGAAATGCCAGCGCTGAGAAAGTGAACTGAGCTATTTATAAAATGGACACCCTACTCATTTTGTCCTCCTTGTTTGCTTTACCTTAGCAGATACCGAAACTGAAAGTTAACTTGACGCATGTGCCAAGCGCACACACACCTCTTTCTTCTCCCTCACTGCAGGTTGCTAGGTCATGACGCCATTAATAATAATAATAGTGTGTGTGAGTGCATGAATAAGGAAACCGGTAAGCTCATGGTGTGTAGCTCTTCAATTCCTCAATTACATATCGTTATCATTTTCTTACCTCATGACAAAAACAGGGTAATATTACAAACTATATACAGGAAGTGAATGCATTTATTATTAATTAACTGCTGTGAAACAAAGAAGTTGCAGGTTGAAATGAGCTCTGATTCTTCCTGCTCCTTTTCAGACATGTGGGATTGTGAAACCAAACATGTGACTATGTATCAGGCTTGAGCAAAATTTTGACTCGGGGGGGGGCCACATTTAGAGAAAGAAATCTGTCTGGGGGCCGGTATATCTATTTTTAGGAACACTAATACAAAACCTCACAATAATGTCTGATTGAAAGGAATTAAAACAATTTTTACTGAATGAGACGACCAGATTGTCCATGAAAATCAAGAATGTGGGATTTACAACATTAACTATGAACGATAAAACACTGAATATTGACAACATATGAACGTCACACCCTCTCCATCCACATATTTTACAATCATTCAAAACGTAACAAAAATGCAACAAACAGCGAAATATGAACGCGAAGGGTAAAAAAAAGAACTTTGTTGTAAAAATCTCCTTCCACGTCTGTCCCTGACACCACGATTTCAGGCTCACTCTGGAAACACTCTGTGGAAACGCTCCCCACCCACACTGCTTGGTGCCTGGTCTGAGCTGCTGTGACTTAGATGACCATAGTAACTAGTACATCATGCAAAAGCACAGATTCCAACCATTGAAATACTTTGTATAGTTCAAGACTTACGGTCATTTGAAAACATCACTGCACATCATAATGGCAGCTAGTTTCCATCTTAAAGATCTAAAGAAATTATTTGGGAACGTCCAGCGGGCCAGATTGAAAAGCTTAACGGGGCGCTTGCGGCCCCCGGGCCTTCATTTGCCCAGGTCTGATATATATGCATGTTCGAAATAAATCAAAACCGTGACCATGAAGTTTATAGATAAACAGAATACATTAGGCCCTTTTCCACCGCACAAACTTTTTAGGAACTTTTTTAGAAGAGTTCCCCCTGTGCCTTCACCAAAAACTACCTGAGTAGATTTAGTTCTTCAGGAACCTTTTGGAGTTCCTCCTAGCTAGGTGGAACTTTTTGGGGGCGGGCTGTGCTGTCGAACGCTGATTGGTTGAACACAGTTTTAATGAGGCCTTCCTAAAACTTATTTTTCAAACACCGGCAACTTGTTTATTTCTTTTTTTGTGTGTGTATTTCTATTGCAACAAACTCGACAACAGAGAGAAAGAAGAGGGAAAGGAACTTTCAAAATGCAGGAACTTTTGTGGGGCATCTTTGTGCTAAAGAATGCTGATCAGTGGAACTATTTGAGTGTTTTAACTCCGCCGAAGTCTTTAAACTAAATGCAGTTTATTGTTTAATTTTGTTACGCGAAGCTACAAGAAGTGGACGGACTCTTTAAAACGTATTTACGGAGGAGTATGAAGCGGCGACCTCAGCTGCTTACTACTCTGACTTTGTTGGATAAATGTGGAAAAAAGGAGGCAGCACACGAGTGGAACAAAGGTAAATGACATAAAAACATTAATTATTTACTTTAATACATGTTGTAAAAGTAGTCAGTGACACTCCATTAGCCTCCATGAACAGTGTTTGTGTTGTCGGAGTGAGATAAACACTGACATTTATCATTTATATAATGATGTTTACAGCTGAAATGGACCAAAAAGAATAGTCAGACTCATGAATTCATCATTTACTGAGAGGACGCCTTTCTGACTGTTGGACATTACGTGACTTTTTATGAACAATTCGGTTTGCTTTATTTTTTAAATCATATCGTTTTGAATATCTGGGTTGCAATCACGTGACATAGAGGAACATTTGGGCACTTCCAGGTTTCAGGCGATGGTCTGGAATCCCACATAGGCTACTGTTTATTTACCTGAATCGGTGCAGATTTGGACATATTTTGAAAGGCAAATACATATACAGTCGTGGTCAAAAGTTTACATACACTTGTGAAGGACGGCGTGGCGCAGTGGGAGAGTGGCCGTGCGCAACCCGAGGGTCCCTGGTTCAATCCCCACCTAGTACCAACCTCGTCATGTCCGTTGTGTCCTGAGCAAGACACTTCACCCTTGCTCCTGATGGGTGCTGGTTAGCGCCTTGCATGGCAGCTCCCGCCATCAGTGTGTGAATGTGTGTGTGAATGGGTAAATGTGGAAGTAGTGTCAAAGCGCTTTGAGTACCTTGAAGGTAGAAAAGCGCTATACAAGTACAACCCATTTATCATTTATTTATCATGTCATATTGCAAACAAACAGCTCAATTTTTGTTTCATCTGACATCACATGGACAAAGATAAGACCTTCTGGAGGAAAGTTCTGTGGTCAGATGAAACAAAAATTTAGCTCTTTTGCCACAATACCCAGCAATATGTTTGGAGGAGAAAAGGTGAGGCATTTAATCCCAGGAACACCATTCCTACCATCAAGCATGGTGGTGGTAGTAGTATGCTCTGGGCCTGTTTTGCTGCCAATGGAACTGGTGCTTTAAATGGGACAATGAGAAAGGAGCATTACCTCCAAATTCTTCAGGACAACCTAAAATCATCAGCCAAGAGATTGGGTCTTGGGCGAAGTTGGGTGTTCCAACATGACAATGACCCCAAACACACGTCAAAAGCGGTAAAGGAATGGCTAAATCAGGCTACAATTAAGGTTTTTAGAATGGCCTTCCCAAAGTCCTGACTTAAACGTGTGGACAATGCTGAAGAAACAAGTCCATGTCAGAAAACCAACAAATTGAGCTGAACTGCACCAATTTTGTCAAGAGGAGTGGTCAAAAATTCAACCAGAAGCTTTTGGATGGCTACCAAAAGCGCCTTATTGCAGTGAAACTTGCCAAGGGACATGTAACCAAATATTAACATTGCTGTATGTATACTTTTGACCCAGCAGATTTGGTCACATTTTCAGTAGACCCATAATAAATTCATAAAAGAACCAAACTTCATGAATGTTTTTTGTGACCAACAAGCATGTGCTCCAATCACTCCATCACAAAAAAATAAGAGTTGTAGAAATTATTGGAAACCCAAGACAGCCATGACATTATGTTCTTTACAAGTGTATGTAAACTTTTGACCACAACTGTATGTATAAAATATTTAAAATGGAATGTAGTGGATCTATACAGTCATAAGATTTTTTTTTCATATGATCTAAACCATTTATGATCACAAGTTACTGCTCGCTCCAGCTCGATCACTTCATTTGACACTTATGGAATTTAGAGAAGAAAAGATTGGAGGCACATCATGTCTTTACATCTGAGGGGTCCACAAATTAAACATTAATTTGTGAAAGACAAAGTTGGACTTATTCGTGCATCGCTAAGTAACGTATTTGATTGACATAACGAGTGCGGTGCTGATGTGATCATGACGTCGATGAGAAAAAGGATTGATAAGTTTGTTTGCAGTTGAGTTCCTGCTACAAATATTAGTCTTATACACAATTTATGTCTGCAGTTGTTTTAAGATGTGAAATTCATATTTTGTCTCATTATTTAGCTATAGATGTCACTGTTGAGCAATGTTTGCTAGCGATATCAAGATTCAGTATGTGCTGTTGAGCCTACGAGAGATGGATTCATCTACAAAACCCAAAACCAGTGAAGTTGGCATGTTGTGTAAATGGTATAAAAAAAAACAGAATACAATGATTTGCAAATCCTTTTCAACCTATATTCTATTGAATAGACTGCAAAGACAAGATATTTAACATTCGAACTGGAAAACTGCAAATACCTCATTTGGAATTTGATGCCTGTAACATGTTTCAAAAAAGCTGGCACAAGTTGCAAAAAAGACTGAGAAAGTTGAGGAATACTCATCAAACACTTATTTGGAACATCCCACAGGTGAACAGGCTATTTGGGAACAGGTATATGAACAGGTATATACCCATGACTGGGTATAAAAGCAGCTTCCATGAAATGCTCAGTCATTCACAAACAAGGATGGGGCGAGGGTCACCACTTTGTCAACAAATGCTTGAGCAAATTGTCCAACAGTTTAAGAACAACATTTCTCAACGAGCTATTGCAAGGAATTTAGGGATTTCACCATCTACGGTCCGTTATATCATCAAAAAGGTTCAGAGAAGTTGGAGAAATCACTGCACGTAACATCGAATGCCCGTGACCTTGGATCCCTCAGGCGGTACTGCATCAAAAAGCGACATCAGTGTGTAAAGGATATCACCACATGGGCTCAGGAACACTTCAAAAAACCACGGTCAGTAACTACAGTTCATCACTACATCTGTAAGTGCAATTTAAAACTCTACTATGCAAAGCAAAAGCTATTTATCAACAACACCCAGAAATGCCGCCGGCTTGGCTGGGCCCGAGTTAATCTAAGATGGACTGATGCAAAGTGGAAAAGTGTTCTGTGGTCTGACGAGTCCACATTTCAAATTATTTTTGGAAACTGTCGACGTTGTGTCCTCCGGATCAAAGAGGAAAAGAACCATCCGGATTGTTCCAGGCCAATGGTTCTTAACCTTGTTGGAGGTACCAAACCCCACCAGTTTCATATGCGCATTCACCAAACCCTCTTTTTTTTCAAAATCAAGACAAAGTTATATGTTTTTGGTAACACTTTAGTATGGGGAACATATTCTAAGTAACAAAGACTTCATTTATTGTTTTTTGGACACTGGGTCAACATATTCTAAGTAACAAAGACTTAATTTTGAGTTATTTGGTTAGGGTTTGGGTTAGGGTTAGGGCCAGGGTTAGAGGGTTAGGGTTATAATAAGGCCATGCCGAATAAGGCATTAATACGTACTTAATAATGACTAGTTAAGAGCCAATATGACTAATTTGAATGTTAATAGGCAATTTATTAATGGTGAATATGTTCCCCATACTAAAGTGTTACCATGTTTTTTTACTGGTGCACAAAATGAACCGTGCATGAACATCACCTTGTTCAAACAACAAAACCAACACAGTGCATAAACTCACAACAAATTACACACCTGCAAATCAGTCTGACTTCTGCTGTTGCCATATCCATAATACGCCGATAGGGAGAAGTTTTTATTTACACGATGAGTCGGGTGTGTTTTGACCTCCGCCGAATCCCTAGTGTTCGATCGAACCCAGGTTAAGAACCACTGTTCTAGGCCCAAAGTTCATGGGTAACTTACACATCTGTGTAGGCACCGTTAATGCTGAAAGGTACATACAGGTTTTGGAACAACATATGTTGCCATCCAAGCAAAGTTATCATGGACGCCCCTGCTTATTTCAGAAAGACAAAACATATGTTCCATTAAAATAATGTGACAACCAACCCCATGATGGGGCTGCTTGTCACAACTGTATCAAACTGATAATTAATGACATCAGTGTTGCAATGAGTCGTAAAAAGGAGACATTTCATGCTTTAATGTCAGAATCAGAAGTGACAAATGTTTTGATGATGAGGAATTGACGACCAACCCCATTCTATACGGCATGTGCCTGGGAGGTCGTCTTCACTGATATTATACTGAGCAGCCACGACGCAGACTTCTTCTATGGTTATCATCACGCTCCCTCCCAACACATGCTTATGTTCTGTGTAAGTGGTCTTCTATAAACTCCTGGGAGTATTTTACAGCGTGTAACGCCGGTCAAGCCCGGGGAGGTGCAAATGGACCTGGCGTATCAGCCCACGGCGTATCGGGTTGCGCTGCACGCCGACATGTGAGCATGCACTAACAGACATGCACGCAGTATGTGGCGGCAAACATATCAGGCGACACGCATGTATACTGTATGTATGTGTGTCGCTTGATATCCGATATACTGCCTCTCCGCCAACATCAGCTGCTGAAAGACAAATGTACGCCACTTACTATTCTAAATAGTCTACTAGCGAGTCTGGATGAAAAAATGGATGCAAATTTAAAGTTTGTTTACCCAACTTTTCCCTTTTAACTCTAATACAAAATAATTGTTGTTAAACTAACTATAAAACTGCCCGCCCAAAACGGGGCCTAAAGTAAGTGGATCTTTTTGGTTGTAAAAAGGTAGCAGAGGATGCTAATACCCACTAACATAAAACTGGAAGATGTATTCTTTTCATAATGTTCAGACTCACAAATTTGACCTAAAATTAACTGCAATTTAAAAATTGTATCTTATATTTTCACTGGGTTTTTTCCTTTAAAAGGGTTGCCATCATTACTTTAGAGCAGTGGTCCCCAACCACCGGCCCGCGGCCCGGTACCGGTTCGTGGACCGATTAGTACCGGGCCGCAGAAAAAAATAAATAATTTTTATTAATTTAAAAAAATAAATATAAATGTTTTTATTTAATCAACATAAAAAACACAGTATATACATTATATATCAATATAGATCAATACAGTCTGCAGGAATACAGTCCCTAAGCACACATGATTGTATTTCTTTATAGCCAAAAAAAAAAAATTTAAAAAAATACCATAACCCCCCCCCCCCCCCCCCAAATATATTACCTCTGGTAATTTACAAGCGTTGACCACTGCTTTAGAGCATCCATCCATCCATTTTCTACCGCTTGTCCCGTTCTGGGTCGCGGGGTGTGCTGGAGCCTATCTCAGCTTTATTCGGGCGGAAGGCAGTGTACACCCTGGACAAGTCACCACCTCATCGCTGGGTCAACACAGATAGGCAGACAACATTCACACTCACATTCACACACTAGGGCCAATTTAGTGTTGCCAATCAACCTATCCCCAGGTGCATGTCTTTGGAGGTGAGAGGAAACCGGAGTACCCGGACGGAACCCACGCAGTCACGGGGAGAACATGCAAACTCCACACAAACATACCGAGCGCAGGATCGAACCCAAGACCTTTGTATTGTGAGGCAGATGTACTAACCCCTCTTCCACCATGCTGCTTTGCTTTAGAGCATCCATCCATTTTCCATCCATTTTCTACCGCTTATTCCCTTCGGGGTCGCGGGGGGTGCTGGAGCCTATCTCAGCTACAATCGGGCGGAAGGCGGGGTACACCCTGGACAAGTCGCCACCTCATCGCAGGGCCAACACAGATAGACAGACAATATTCACACTCACATTCACACACTAGGGTCAATTTTTAGTGTTGCCAATCAACCTATCCCCAGGTGCATGTCTTTTGGAGGTGGGAGGAAGCCGGAGTACCCGGACGGAACCCACGCAGTCACGGGGAGAACATGCAAACTCCACACAAACATACCGAGCGCAGGATCGAACCCAAGACCTTTGTATTGTGAGGCAGATGTACTAACCCCTCTTCCACCATGCTGCTTTGCTTTAGAGCAGTGCTTCTTAATTATTTTCAGTCACGCTCCTCTTGGAAGAAAACAACATTATACATCGTATCCATCATTTTACTATCATTTTTACACCTCTGCATAACATGGTATCCTTATTAACAAAGAAAACCAAAAAATGGTTTTAAAATTGTCATTATGGGGTATTGTGTGTAGAATTTTGAGGACAAAAATCAATGTATTCCATTTTGTAATAAGGCTTTAACATAAAATGTGGGAAAAAAAGAAAGCGCCGTGAATGCTTTCCGAATGCAGTTTATCTATTTTTTTGTGATTGTTCACATGAGTTAAATAGTTAGTTTTGACAGCCTTACTAAATAATACATCTCATGAAACTCAGTGTAACCGAGTAAACAACAAAAATAGTCAAGTAAAAGCCAAAAGTATGTTGCATTAAAAATGACTAAAAGCACAATTTATCCCCAAATTTACTGGAATAAATATAGCCTGTTACTACCCACCTCTGTTAATATCTAATAATTAAGGCTGTCAAATGATTCAATTTTTTAATTAGATTACCATTACTTACATTTTTTAATTTTGATTAATCACAATTAATCACATGCGATTAATCGCTTGCATAATTGAAATTAGCTTAAAAAAAAGACAAGTGAAATTTATTTTTTGGTAACAGATCTTGTACGATCAAAATATATTGCATGATTAATCTGAGTATGTACATGATTAATGTGATTTTTTTTTTGGTGATTACTCACACGAGTTAACAAGTTAATAATAAGTCTCATGAAACTCAATGCAACTGAGTAAAAGTAGTTTTTAATCTTCACCAAAATAGTCAGGTAAAAGTAAAAAGTAACCATTTATCCCAAAATCTACCGTAGTAAATGTAGCACTTAAGCACCCACCTCTGGTAATATGTAATAATTAGGGCTGTCAAATGACCCATTTTTAATCAGATGAATCACATATTTCAGAATTTTAATTAATCATGATCTATCATGTGAATAATCACTTGCACAATTGAAATTTGCTTAAATAAAAAGACAATGTTTTTATTTACATATTTTTAAGGTAAAAAATATTGTACGGTCAAAATTAATTGCATGATTAATCTAAATGTGCACATGATTGAAGCGTGATTTTTTTTGTGATTATTCACATGAATTAGGGCTCTCAAAAGATTTTTTTTTTACCTTTAATCACATTTTGGAATTTGTATTAATCATGATTAATCACTTGTGATTAATCACCTTGGGAGGTACAAGATCTTGTACGGTCAAAATAAATTGCATGATTAATATAAGTGTGTACATGATTAATGCAATAATTATTTGTGATAATTCACGAGTTAACTGGTTAATTTTGACAGCCCTACTAATATGTCTCATAAAACTCGATGTAACTGAGTAAAAGTAGCATTTAATCTTCACAAAAATAGTCAAGTAAAAGTAAAAAGTAACCATTTATCCCAAAATTTATCGTAATAAATGTACCCACCTCTGGTAATATAAAATAATTAGGGTTCTCAAATGATCCATTTTTAATCAGATTAATCACATATTTCAGAATGTGAATAATCATGATTAATCGTTTGTGAATAATCACTTGCATAATTTAAATTTGCCTAAAAAAAGAAAATTTTCTAATTATATTTTTTTAAGGTAAAAGAGCTTGTACGGTCAAAATAAATTGCATGATTAATCAGAGTTTGTACATGATTAAAGCGTGATTATTCACATGAATTAAGGCTCTCAAAAGATTACATTTTTTAAAATCAGGTTACTTTTAATCACATTTTGGAATTTGGATTAATCATGATAAATCACTTGTGATTAATTGCTTGCATAATTAAAATTAGCTTTAAAAAGTTTTAAGCTACTTTTGACAGCCCTACTAATATGTCTCATGAAACTATGTAACTGAGTAAAAGTAGTTTTTAATCTTCACAGAAATAGTCAAGTAAAAGTAAAAAGCAACCATTTATCCCAAAATATACCGTAGTAAATTTAGCACTAAAGCACCTACCTCTGGTAATATGTAATAATTGGGGCTGTCAAAATATTTTAAAAAATGTTTTATCACAATCACATTTTGGAATTTGGATTAATCATCATTAACCGCATGATTAATTGTTTGCATAATTAAACTTACCTTTAAAAAGTTTTTTTTGGGGGTAAAAGATCTTATACAGTCAAAATAAATTGCATGATTAATCTAAGTATGTACATGATTGATGCGATAACTCATGTAAGTAATCACAAAAAATTAACTCGTTAATTTTGACAGCCCTACTAATATCTCATGGAACTCGATGTAACTGAGTAAAAGTAGTTTTTAATCTTCACAAAAATAGTCAAGTAAAAGTAAAAAGTAACCATTTATCCCAAAATTTATCGTAATAAATGTACCCACCTCTGGTAATATAAAATAATTAGGGTTCTCAAATGATCCATTTTTAATCAGATTAATCACATATTTCAGAATGTGAATAATCATGATTAATCGTATGTGAATAATCACTTGCATAATTTAAATTTGCCTAAAAAAAGAAAATTTTCTAATTATATTTTTTTAAGGTAAAAGAGCTTGTACGGTCAAAATAAATTGCATGATTAATCAGAGTTTGTACATGATTAAAGCGTGATTATTCACATGAATTAAGGCTCTCAAAAGATTACATTTTTTAAAATCAGGTTACTTTTAATCACATTTTGGAATTTGGATTAATCATGATAAATCACTTGTGATTAATTGCTTGCATAATTAAAATTAGCTTTAAAAAGTTTTAAGCTACTTTTGACAGCCCTACTAATATGTCTCATGAAACTATGTAACTGAGTAAAAGTAGTTTTTAATCTTCACAGAAATAGTCAAGTAAAAGTAAAAAGCAACCATTTATTCCAAAATATACCGTAGTAAATTTAGCACTAAAGCACCTACCTCTGGTAATATGTAATAATTGGGGCTGTCAAAATATTTAAAAAAATGTTTTATCACAATCACATTTTGGAATTTGGATTAATCATCATTAACCACATGATTAATTGTTTGCATAATTAAAATTACCATTAAAAAGTTTTTATTTTATTTTTGGGGGTAAAAGATCTTATACAGTCAAAATAAATTGCATGATTAATCTAAGTATGTACATGATTGATGCGATAACTCATGTAAGTAATCACAAAAAATTAACTCGTTAATTTTGACAGCCCTACTAATATCTCATGGAACTCGATGTAACTGAGTAAAAGTAGTTTTTAATCTTCACAAAAATAGTCAAGTAAAAGTAAAAAGTAACCATTTATCCCAAAATTTACCGTAGTAAATGTAGCACTTAAGCACCCACCTCTGGTACTATGTAATAATTAGGGCTGTCAAAAGATAAACTTTTTTTGATTGTATTAAAAGCATTTTGGAATTTGGATTAATCATGATTGCAGCCCTACTAATGTCTCATGGAACTCGATGTAACTGAGTAAAAGTAGTTTTTAATTTTCACAAAAATAGTCAAGTAAAAGTAAAAAGTAACCATTTATACCAAAATTTCCGTAGTAAAAAGTCCTTGGCTACTAAGTCTGGTGTAAAAAGGAAGCATTTATCCCAAGATATAGCATTTAAGCACCCACCTCTGGTAATATGTAACAATTAGGGCTGTCAAAAGATTACTTCTTTTTTTTATCAGATTAATCAGTTTGGAATTTGGATTAATCATGATTAATCACATGTGATTAATCGTTTGCATGATTAAAATTAGCTTTAAAAAAAGTATTTTTTTTTCATTTTGGGGGGTAAGAGGTCTTGTACGGTCTTGTACATGATTAATGCGATCATTTTTTGTGATTACTCACATGAGTTAACTCATTAATTTTGACAGCCCTTCCAATACCACATCTCATATTATACAATACTTTTATTTAGGGTAAATAAGTGAAAATGGTTCCCAGGCTGCACTTTGAACACCTTTACGCAGGCTTCACTACCACACACAGTGTATATATATATATATATATATATATATATATATATATATATATATATATACACACACACACACACACACACACACACACACACACACACACACACACACACACACACACACACACACACACATTGTATATATATATATATATATGTATATATATATATATACATACACACACATATATATATACACATATATATATATATATACACACATACATACATACATACATACATACATATATATATATATATATATATATATATATATATATATATATAAATATATATGTGTTTAGCCTGTTTAACTTTGGGGTAAACAAGAGAACATTCTTACTTTAAAAAAAAAAAATTACCTAAAATGGTCATTAGAAAAATAACGGTACAAATAAATAATTTATATGACTTCCGTGCTCTTTTCTGCGGTAAGAACTATTGAGTCATGTGCCGGAGTACTGCAGGTCTCTAAGTACTGGCCGGGTGTAGTACAAAGACGTCCTTGGCTACTAAGTCTGGTGTCGGCTTTCTGATGAGGTATTGATGCACACCACTACTTTTGGCGGTGAGAAGGTTTTACACTGACAAGTAAAGCTGGGACAATTAGACCTCAACAAAGACCCTTTTTTTTCCATCAACATTATCCTGCTCCTTGTAAGTGGATCCCGTCTTAAGAAAAGGTCTCGGGAGTCAGGGGGGCCGAGAAGGGTCCCGCCCCATCCTGCTTGCCATCACATCCCTCATGAAACATTCACATCTTCACCGAGATCACGCCAGCCTCCGATTGGCTGAGACCGCATGGGCCCAGAAGAGGAGGCCGGCTTCTATTGGCGCACTCGGAGCGATACGGGAGAGGATGCCGAGGGTGCTCGGGGATCGATCGATCCTGCCCAGTCAGCCCACGCAGACGTGGGCCAAGGATGAGGAGAGGTGGGCGGCTGAAGCTACTTTTCATCATTTTGAGTGTGACACTGCATGTTGAGGAGCTGAGTGCAAAATAAACAATCATTATCTTTATTGTTTACTAAAATGTAATAAATAGGCCCATTTTTGTGAAAAAGTATGTGATCTCCTGTGGTTTCTAACTAATTATGTGTCTCCATGCACAGTGTGGAGCCGCTCCCCTAAGCTAATAATAATAACCTCCAATACGGAAAATAAACTGCATTCCTTAGTATCTGATGTACCATTATCATCTACCAATATCACTGGAGGACGAGGCTAAACATGTTGCACACCGAGAGCAAGCATGCTAATCGCTGAGCTAGCTTTAAAAAAAAAAAAAAAAAACACCAGGAAATAAGTGCTATGGAAAGTTTAGGAAATGTAAGTAAGTACAAAAGCAGCTATTAACAGGAAGTTGACAAAATAAGAGTCTAGCGAGAGGATGACAACTGTTGGAATGTCAGCATTGTCACAGTCAGTACGCGACACGTAAAAGGAGGGCAGATCGATCCATTAAATGGTGGTGTCGATACCAAGGTTGGTAACAGTATGGGATCGATAATAGGGTGATTAAGTCGATATTCTTATTTCCTCAAAATCATTCTTTGGCTATTCATGGTAATGTTTACAATGTCAGGGAATAATTCCCTATACACATGAGGACTTTGAGAGCATTGGTATCGGCCGATCTCACGCATGGATGATCGGTATCGGAACTGTCAACATAAAAACCTGATGGGAACATGCCTAGTTATAAATATATTTTTTATAAAAAGACCAATTTTGTAAAAATACATTTTGTTCAGTTAAAATGGCTGATTTTGCACATTTCCTGTTGACTATTTGACTCAGTTGTGCGTTTCATATTTCTTTCTTCACAGATATTTGTTTAAAAATAAAATAGATGTATTTGAATTAAAAGGTGGCGGATGACCATTATGAAACACTGCCAGTGTCAATGCAGCTAGTAAGTGTGCCACACACTCAATGAGGCGTCACTACTTTATACTACAGTGTACTATAGTTGTATGGTTAGTTATGTCTCTGTTCAATCCCTCCGTGACCAATTATTTCATAATCAATAGCCGGAATCTGCAAGTGAGGGTCCAGACTCACTTAAAACCGCGACTTCCTGTCGGCCCGCCGGGGATGTCGTGTAGTAATACACTTTGCTTTTATGTCAACAAACATGCCTATGGGTCAGGTTCTGCTGAGGTCAGCATATTGGAAGTAAGTAAATGTGACTTATTATCACACTCCCTGGCCTGTTTGGAGCAGAAGATTAAATAATTACTAGAGATGTCCGATAATATCGGACTGCCGATATAATTGGCCGATAAATGCTTTAAAATGTAATATCGGAAATTATTATTATTAAGAATGTGTTGTTGCCGGTGCTGTAGCCGTGGCTAACCAGCGAGCTCGCTCTGTGACTGACTAACGACACCATGTCTATGGTTTGGGATTATTTTAAAGTGTCTCTGACGGATAAAAAAAAATGGCAATTTGCGATGACTGCAAAAAGTTGGTTATGCGAGGAGGAACCAAGACGTCTTCCTTTAATACGAGCAATTTGATCTCCCACCTCTTCAAGAATCATAAGGAGATACATGATGAACACAAGCAGAAGATGGATGAAAAGCAAACACCGAAAAAAAGTAGTACCACACAGTTGTCGCTTAAAGACTCCGCCCAGAAAATACAACAAAAACCACCCCAAGGCGAAAGCCCACGTTGTTGTCAGGGACAACGCACGCAGTATGGCAAAAGCTACCGTGGAGTTTGGTGTGGCGAGTCTACCCTGTATGGCGCACACTTTGCAGCTTGCAGTGAACAGAGCTGCCTTGTCTCAACGCAGCATTTCAGAAGCTCTGACTGACTGCTAGGCCACTTCAAGCACTCACCACTAGCTTGCAGCACATTTGTGTTACTCATACAAATACGTTAGAGCAAAGCAGATTGAGCCCAGTTTATAATTTCATGTTATACAGTATGCCAGGCAGTCTTGCACTAAAGGAGGACTATGTTATTGTTTACTTTATGTTGTTTACTATGTTATTGTTTACTCTAGTATACTCTTATACAATGTGCCTTCATTGTTTTTGTAGATGTTTTGAGGCATGTTTAAAAAAAATAAAAAAATAATGCACTTTGTGAAAGTCAAAGTATAGTATTTCCCATAGTTGTAGTGGGTATCAGGATTATCTCAGGGAGAGCATGTCCCAAATTCCAAGCTTCTGTTTTTAGGCATTTAAGAAAAAATTATGCACTTTGTGACTTGAATAATAAATATGGCAGTGCCATGTTGGCACTTTTTTCCATAACTTGAGCTGATTTATTTTGGAAAACCTTGTTACATTGTTTAATGCATCTGGCGGGGCATCACAACAAAATTAGGCATAATAATGTGTTAATTCCACGACTGTATATATCGGTATCGGTTGATATCGGAATCGGTAATTAAGAGTTGGACAATATCGGAATTTCGGATATCGGCAAAAAAGTCATTATCGGACATCTCTAATAATTACTCTTCATTGGTTGCATCAGGAAGGACAGCCGACGTAACCAAAACCAAAGTGGAGTGAAAAAAATATGTAAAAATTAGATTTAGAATATATTTTTAAGTACAGTTCTTAATTATTTTTTATTTTCTTAACTATTTTATTTAATTTAGTTTTTCGAATTATGAAACATTTTTAATAATACAGTGGATTTTTACTGTAGAGTCGTACACAAGTAATTGGACAGGGGCATTGTGTAACGTTCATGATACACACACACCTGTGGTTTCTCTCTTCATGTACGCAAACACTTAATACAATGATTTTTTCTTTTTTTTTAAACTGCAAACCATTTGTGGTCCTAGCTTAATTTGCATGTTGAGTCGATGCACTCATCCTTCTTGTTTTAGCGCCTGAGCTGTGCTTCGTTGTAGAAAGATGGCAGCGACGGTGGATTTGTGCACTTGGCTGCTTCTTGAACAGGGTTCGTAACGCGAAAAGTTTGTATAGTGAAGCAAATGTCTCCTTAAGAAAAATTGCAAAAACTAATAATTGGTTCCAGCCTCGTCGAAAGTCCAAATTTTAGTCAAAGTTTGTACACTTTGAACTAGGGCTGGGCGATATATCGAATATACTCGATATATCGCGGGTTTGTCTCTGTGCAATATAGAAAATGACTATATCGTGATATTCGAGTATACGTTCTCACGCAGTTGCTTTTAGCTGCAGACATTAAACTTCAGGCTTTTCTCACTCTTTCTACTCTCTCCTTCTCACAGAGACTTAAAACAAGTGCACCTTTTTACATACGTCACATACTGACGCACGTGCAAGGTCACACGCTCTCGCGGAGCAGAGAATTAGCGGCATGGGTAACGTTAGCTGTGGTGCTAATGGTGCGGTGCGAGTGGTAATACGAGAGAAAGAAGGAATCTGGTAACAAATGAAGGAAGAATTAATTCCCAAAAAAAACAGCACGGGGTCCATCGTCTGGCGGTGGTTTGGCTTCAAGCGGGAAGATGTTGAACAGACAACCGTAATATGTCAAGTAGGCGGCAAAAGTGTTGCTACAAAAAGTAGCAGCACTGCTAATTTGTAGCATGCCTTGAAAAGTCACCCGCTAGAGAATGAAGAGTGCTTGAAACTCCGCATGTCAACATCTCCGGCCGGTGCCATACCAACAAAATGCCGTAGCAACAAACACCGTATGAAAAAAATAGTTAACAACAGAAGGAGATAACGTCCGCAGTAACCTACCACATAGCGAAGAACATACACTATTTGATTTCCTATTATGCAGTTCATTTTTATTTGACACTTGTTGAAATATATTGTGTGACATCATGCACAAAAGTGCACTTTATTAGTTTTAAACAAATGTAGCGGCGTTCTGTACAAAAACTGCACTTTAATTTAGTGTTGTTTTGATATGTCATCTTAGTGACATCATGCACAAAAGTGCACTCATAGCTTGTTTTAAAATGTCTGACAATCTTGCACTTTGTTTTGGAAATGACATGAATGTTTGTGCCACTGTTTAATAACTGTTTAATAAATACAGTTTTGGTAAATTGACTTAGTTGTGATTTCCCTCTCTGCATTAAAGAGAATATATTAATGCAGTATGAACAAGAATGTTTTAATGTAGACACATAGAATCATCATACTGCTGTGATTATATGCATTAAGTGTTCATTCAAGGCTAAGGCAAAATATCGAGATATATATCGTGTATCGTGACATGGCCTAAAAATATCGAGATATTAATAAAAGGCCATATCGCCCAGCCCTACTTTGAACACAATAGAAAGTGCTATACAGTACTGTATATCAATCAAACATAACTTTCTATTTAATAACAAGCCAAAACAACGACGACAAGCTGTGCTGTATGCACTGCTCTGCCAACATGCGCGCACACACAGAAGTCCCTATGGCGCCCTCACAAATGATCAGAAATCACACAAATAAGCAAAATACACTTTACACTGTTATCGGCAAATGAGCAGCTGATAAGAGGAGAGAAAGGAGCAGACAGAGAGGGAGAAGTGAAGGGAGGGGGGAGGAGGGGTCGTGTGTGTGTGCACGCTCTTGAAAGGACACAAGTCCGCTTTGGCATCTTTTTGCATATATATATATATATATACATATATATATATATATATACATATATATATATATATATACATATAGGTAAAAGCCAGTAAATTAGAATATTTTGAAAAACTTGATTTATTTCAGTAATTGCATTCAAAAGGTGTAACTTGTACATTATAGTTATTCATTGCACACAGACTGATGCATTCAAATGTTTATTTCATTTAATTTTGATGATTTGAAGTGGCAACAAATGAAAATCCAAAATTCCGTGTGTCACAAAATTAGAATATTACTTAAGGCTAATACAAAAAAGGGATTTTTAGAAATGTTGGCTAACTGAAAAGTATGAAAATGAAAAATATGAGCATGTACAATACTCAATACTTGGTTGGAGCTCCTTTTGCCTCAATTACTGCGTTAATGCGGCGTGGCATGGAGTCGATGAGTTTCTGGCACTGCTCAGGTGTTATGAGAGCCCAGGTTGCTCTGATAGTGGCCTTCAACTCTTCTGCGTTTTTGGGTCTGGCATTCTGCATCTTCCTTTTCACAATACCCCACAGATTTTCTATGGGGCTAAGGTCAGGGGAGTTGGCGGGCCAATTTAGAACAGAAATACCATGGTCCGTAAACCAGGCACGGGTAGATTTTGCGCTGTGTGCAGGCGCCAAGTCCTGTTGGAACTTGAAATCTCCATCTCCATAGAGCAGGTCAGCAGCAGGAAGCATGAAGTGCTCTAAAACTTGCTGGTAGACGGCTGCGTTGACCCTGGATCTCAGAAAACAGAGTGGACCGACACCAGCAGATGACATGGCACCCCAAACCATCACTGATGGTGGAAACTTTACACTAGACTTCAGGCAACGTGGATCCTGTGCCTCTCCTGTCTTCCTCCAGACTCTGGGACCTCGATTTCCAAAGGAAATGCAAAATTTGCATGGTTGGGTGATGGTTTGGGGTGCCATGTCATCTGCTGGTGTCGGTCCACTCTGTTTCCTGAGATCCAGGGTCAACGCAGCCGTCTACCAGCAAGTTTTAGAGCACTTCATGCTTCCTGCTGCTGACCTGCTCTATGGAGATGGAGATTTCAAGTTCCAACAGGACTTGGCGCCTGCACACAGCGCAAAATCTACCCGTGCCTGGTTTACGGACCATGGCATTTCTGTTCTAAATTGGCCCGCCAACTCCCCTGACCTTAGCCCCATAGAAAATCTGTGGGGTATTGTGAAAAGGAAGATGCAGAATGCCAGACCCAAAAACGCAGAAGAGTTGAAGGCCACTATCAGAGCAACCTGGGCTCTCATAACACCTGAGCAGTGCCAGAAACTCATCGACTCCATGCCACGCCGCATTAACGCAGTAATTGAGGCAAAAGGAGCTCCAACCAAGTATTGAGTATTGTACATGCTCATATTTTTCATTTTCATACTTTTCAGTTGGCCAACATTTCTAAAAATCCCTTTTTTGTATTAGCCCTAAGTAATATTCTAATTTTGTGACACACGGAATTTTGGATTTTCATTTGTTGCCACTTCAAATCATCAAAATTAAATGAAATAAACATTTGAATGCATCAGTCTGTGTGCAATGAATAAATATAATGTACAAGTTACACCTTTTGAATGCAATTACTGAAATAAATCAAGTTTTTCAAAATATTCTAATTTACTGGCTTTTACCTGTATACACACACACATACATATATACATACACATGTATACATATACATACACATATATATATATATATATATATATATATATATATATATATATATATATATATATATAAACATACACAGATATACATACACATACATACACATATATACACATACATTCATATATATATATATACATAGACATATACATATATATATATATATACACACATATGCATGTATGTGTGTATGTATATAGTATAAAACGTGATAAAATATATGTACATGTACAACGTTAATTTTAGTTATTCTCCAGTGTGGACGCCTCGAATGTGGCGTTTTACCTCAAATCCTCAGTGCCATGCCATATTTAGTTTTTGCCTCGTTTTTGTCAATAGTGCTGTGCGTGCGTGTTTGTTTTCTTCTATTATTGTTGTTTGTTTTGTCTTGTACAGCACTTTGTGCTTGCCACTTGCCTGTGCATGAAAAGTGCTACGTAAATAGTTTGATTTGATTTGATCTTTTCCCGGAAACGTCCAGTCTCATCACAATTGAAAAACTTGCTGTTTTTCCTCTTCAATACGAGCAAGCACAAAAGGGCCGCCAGCGGGACACAAAATGAATGAATGAAGCATTTGCACACAGAGGCATGGCCGGCTTGATGTTATAGTTTGTAAATGGAAAAAGGGGTTCATGGACTGCATTTTACTTTCTGATTAGCAAGAATGACGACGTCACACTTTCGTGAAGTACACAACAAAATGTTTCAGCAAAATACACATCATATGGGCGACAGGCTGACAGAAAGGTGAGTTAGGCAAATGAGCTTAACTTGTGTGGTGTTCATATTGTTGTTACTCAGCCAGCGTTTGTGGGTCTGATGGACCCGTTGCATTTTGTGGCTTTTAATGCCTCGCAATCAAACACTTTTATGTTAAAATACTGAACAGATGTTTACCTTATCCCAATAAACATCTGTTCAGTATTTTAACATAAAAGTGTTTGATTGCGAGGCATTAAAAGCCACAAAATGCAACGGGTCCATCAGACCCACAAACGCTGGCTGAGTAACCACAATATGAATGTTGCACAGAAAATTTCTCTGCCAGTTTCTGCATCCCACAGGGATTCTTCTTTTGTGTTTCTGCACCTGCGGTTCCCACACAAGGTTGCAACATTGTTTGCCAACACAGTCTGCTCTCATTTTCTCGCACATTTGACCCTACACTCTGTCCTCCTCCTGTCTAGGCCTGCTGTGTGTGTTCTGGCAATGCTTACTTAATGGGGACATCGCTCTGTTTACACAGTCACCTTTAGAGGTATCTGACGGTATGGGGACAAAAAAACAGGTCCCCTAAAGGGGAAACTTTTTAAATGATAGTCAGATCCATTCTGAAGATGCCTAAGTGATTTTTAAGCTTTGGCCCATAAAACATGTAGGGTTAGGGTTAACCCTAACACGTACAAATGTGTGTGAATTAGGCAAAACTATTTAAATTTGGTCCCCATGAACCATATTAACTCTTTTTCCCCCAGAGCCCCCAGTAAGAATGATCAGCACATTACTTAATCAATCCAGAGATTTAAAGACATGTATGAGCTAACTGGGCAGTGGCCATTTTACCTATTTTTTTTTTTTAATGCCTCCACAACAGTGGTTCTTTACCTTGTTGGAGGTACCGAACCCCACCAGTTTCATATGTGCATTCACCGAACCCTTCTTTAGTGAAAAATAAAATGGTTTTTTTTTTTTCCAAATTCAAGACAAAGTTACCGGTATATGTTTTTGGTAACACTTTAGTATGGGGAACATATTCTAAGTAACAAAGACTTAATTTAGAGTTATTTGGTTAGGGTTAGGGCCAGAGGTATAATAAGGCCATGCCGAATAAGGCATTAATAAGTACTTAATAATGACAAGTTAAGAGCCAATATGTTACTAATTTGCATGTTAATAAGCAACTAATTAATGGTGAATATTTCCCCCATACTAAAGTTTTACCATGTTTTTATACTGGTGCACAAAATGAACCGTGCATGAACATCACCTTGTTCAAAGAACAAAACCAACACAGTGCATAAACTCACAACAAATGACACACCTGCAAATCAGTCTGACTTCTGCTGTTGCCGTATCCGTAATACGCCGATAGGGAGAAGTTTGTATTTACACGATGAGTCGGGTGTGTCTTGACCTCCGCTGAACCCCTGAGCCCGACTCACCGAACCCCTAGTTCCATCGAACCCAGGTTAAGAACCACTGCTCCACAACCTGTAGAAAGGGTGGTCCCCACAAGTGATGATCAAAAACTTGGTCCCCATTCCTAAGGATAACCTCTGTGTGTGTGTGTGTGTGTGTGTGTGTGTGTGTGTGTGTGTGTGTTATACACAGAACATCAATTTCCACACTTCTATTAGCCAGTGGACCCGGACACATACTTGCCAACCCTACCGGATTTTCCGGGAGACTCCCGAAATTCAGCGCCTCTACCGAAAACCTCCCGGGACACATTTTCTTCCGAAAATCTCCCGAAATTCAGGCGGACCTGAGTGACGTGTCGACAGCCTGTTTTCACGTCCGCTTTCCCACAATATAAACAGCGTGCCTGCCCAATCACGTTATAACTGTAGAATGATCGAGGGCGAGTTCTTGGTTTCTTATGTGGGTTTATTGTTAGGCAGTTTCATTAACGTGCTCCCAGCGCGGGAACAACACACAACAACAGCAGTCACGTTTTCGTCTGCCGTAAACAGCAATTTTGTGACACTCTTAAACAGGACAATACTGCCATCTACTGTACATGCATATGTGACAATAACATCGAGGGCTTTTAGAGAGTGCAGTGCACAACTGCGCACACAACAAGGAGACGAAGCAGAATGCATCATCAGAGAGGGTGTTCAGCATGGTTAGGAAAATAGTGACAGAGAATAGAACAAGGATGGACAATTCAACCCTTAACTCAACAATGAGTAGATGAGTGTTATGTGTGTATATGTGTAAATAAATGAACACTGAAATTCAAGTATTTCTCTTATTTATATATATATATATATATATAGCTAAAATTCACTGAAAGTCAAGTATTTCTTATATATATATATATATATATATATATATATATGAAATACTTGACTTGGTGAATTATAGCTGTAAATATACTCCTCCCCTCTTAACCACGCCCCCCACCCCACCTCCCGAAATCGGAGGTCTCAAGGTTGGCAAGTATGCCGGACATCTTATATGTAATAGAAATGTGTACGGGGTGTATGGTGTGTGGTCATTAAATATGTATTCTGATATATGTTCTTCACAGAAAATGAGCCAAAGTCCGTGAGTCTCAGTTTGAAAAATGTATTAATTGTATAATTTTTCTTTTAATAAAAAATTAAAACGGGTCCCACAGACCCGAACACCACAGAGGGGTTAAGTCTGGAATTACTAACTCGCATCATTGAAACTGATAATTGAAAGAAAAAGTCCTTATCTGTTGTCGTGATCCGAGCAGGCAGAAGCGGCGAGCAGGCAGGAGGTCGTTTGATTAGGAAGCAGCCATTAGAACGGCAACACAACACTTTGGTATACACAACAAACATAACGAGGCTGGAACTAATTAGCAGTGATTACTGAGTAACAGGTGTGCTGGCGGGGCAAGGAACAAAAAAGTGAAGGCGCTGTAAAACACAGACACCAAACAGGAAGCAATGACAAAACAAAAGCACCGGCACCGGAAGTGACTCCGAAACCATAAAAATACCTGATGGTGTTAGGAGTTGTGTTTAGTACACACGTTTGTGTTGATAGATGCGACGTTACTTATATATTTTATATTGATTAGTCAGAATTCATTGATCACGGTCCAGATGCATTAAAAAAACGTCTGTTAGTACCCGGATGTTCAAACACGGCAGATATTCACTCACAAAATGTGCTTTTTATTTAATTTCATTTTTTTTAAATTAAATACAGAGCGGCGTTATGGCCCTTTTTGCCCCCAGGTGTCTCAATTGAAGCGGTGGGAATAGATTTTGATCGTTTTCTTCATCTTTTTTTTATCATGTGTGGCGTACATTGCGTTCAGGCGCAATATAGTGTTTCACTTGTTTGCAACATGTACACAGATGCTAACTTTCCAATGTATTTATTTCCACGGTCTATCCCGCCCTCCTACTGCTTTATGACGTGGTTGTGCGCCTGCGTGACACGTGCACGCGCATAAGCCTTGCGCACGTGCACATACAGAGTTTTTGATTGATTGAGACTTTTATTAGTAGATTGCACAGTTCAGTACATATTCCGTACAATTGACCACTAAATGGTAACACCCGAATACGTTTTTCAACTTGTTTAAGTCGGGGTCCACCGTATATCATGATACAGATATACGGTATACTGGTCGATATATACTATACGAGTCACCCAACTGGACAATGAGTCAAATGAAATAGCATTTGGATTCACTTTTTTTTTTTAAATTATGAATTATAATTGTTTTTATTTACTGTAGCCACTTTTCTGACGTGTCATCTAATTCAGGCGTGTACACAGTCACATTTTTATTACGTCTTTTGGTACATGTAAACCAGAGGTGTCAAACGTACGGCCCGCGGGATGAGTTTGCTAAGTACCGTATATAAATGAGCCGACATTTTTGAATGAAAGAAACTGCTGTTCTAAATGTGTCCACTAGATGTCACAATAGCAATTCTTTGAATCTTTGTAGATGATGCTACATTTGTACAAAATAAACCACGTTAGTACATCAGTCGAGGAAAATAAGCAAACTACATAAATAACACCCTGTAATTTGATTTTATTTGTTTATCTCGATAGATTGAAAATGAACACCAATGAGTTGACTGATGAACATTATCACAATTTATTCAGAAAGTATAAATCACGACAAATAAGGATAGAATAATATTAACTGCAACATGTAAGTGTAAAAAACAAACAAACCCAACAAACATTATTATTTGTACATTTTCAGAATGTGCTTGTTCTATTTTAAACAAAGAAAACAATCTGAAGTTGTCTTTATTTTTAAGTTATCGTGCCGTGATTTCACTAGTCCGGCCCCACTTGGGAGTAGATGTTTCTCCATGTGGCCCCCGATCTAAAATGAGTTCGCTCCTGCAAATGCAAATGCGAATGCTCCTGCACTGCAAAGTCTTTTAGACAGGGAAAGTTCCAAATAATGTCGCCGTCAAAGCATCTGGCGCCGTCTTAAGGAATGTTTACAGTGACAACCAAACAAATAAAGTCATAGTAAGGCCAATATTTCAGAATAATGTTTGGTTTAAATTTAAATGATTCTGTCCCACGTCTTAGTGATTTATTGGTAAAAAAAATAAATAAAAATAAAGTATAATAACAAACCAATTTTTTGAACGGCTCTTTGAAAGGAACGGCCTCTTAAAGGGGAACTGCACTTATTATTATTTTTATTTTGCCTATCGTTCACAATCATGAGAGTAAAGAACACGAGTCCTTTTTTAAACTATTTTAAAGATGAGAAAATCAAGCAGTAGAGGGTCATCGTTGTAGCCTTCAAAGCCCTCCATCAATGTTTTATATACACACTGCAAAAAAATAAAAAATAAAAAAATAATAATATATATATATATATATATATATATATATATATATATATATATATATATATAATGTAGTAACAGACACATTCATAACAATATGTACTATATTCAATATTTACCATATTTTAGGCATTTTAAACATTGCCGGAACAAATTATTTGGCGCATTTATTTCCATTTCCATAGCATCGCACTTCCGACAATGTGTGTTCCGACTTCCGGATGCAAAACGCGAGTGTGTTGTAATCATGGCAGACATGCTAACAAACAACGAAGACGTCTATTTTTGGACAAATGAGGATTCACAACCTTCTCTTTTTGAAGCTGAACATACGGAGGATGAACTGCTGCTTCTAGGTGTGAGCACGAAGGAAGGCTGAGACGTTGGAACGGACAGAAGCCGAGAGAGTGAGGTGAAAGCGACTCGAAGCTGCAACATGTGGAACTTGAAGCTTAAAGTTATTTCGATATGTTTGTGGAAGGTCAACTAAGAAATGCACGCTAAAATACAGAGATTTTAAAAAAACAATTGAAGATCTGAAGTGAATTATGATATGAATTTTTGTTGCATGTGATTTTTTTTGCTGCTGTGTAAATTGTGACGTTTCGGAGCAAGTGACCTCAGGGTCTTCTTAAAGTTAAAGTTAAAGTAGCAATGATTGTCACACACACACACACACACACACACACACACTAGGTGTGGTGAAATTTGTCCTCTGCATTTGACCCATCCTCTTGTTCATATTTGGTGACCTTACATTGTTCTTTTTTCTCTGTGTGTGTGCACATTGAAAAAAGTTGGCACATGGGTATTTTTTACCACTGCGTTACATAGCCTTTCCTTTTAACAACACTCAGTAAACGTTTGGGAACTGAGGAGACCAATTTTTGAAGCTTTTCAGTTGGAATTCTTTCCCATTCTTGCTTGATGTACAGCTTAAGTTGTTCAACAGTCCGGGGGTCTCCGTTGTGGTATTTTAGGCTTCACAATGCGCCACACATTTTCAATGGGAGACAGGTCTGGACTACAGGCAGGCCAGTTTAGTACCCGCGCTCTTTTACTACGAAGCCACGCTGTTGTAACACGTTCAGAATGTGGCTTGGAATTGTCTTGCTGAAATAAGCAGGGGCGTCCATGATTGCTTGGATGGCAACATATATTGCTCCAAAACCTGTATGTACCTTTCAGCATTAATGGCGCCTTCACAGATGTGTAAGTTACCCATGTCTTGGGCACTAATACACCCCCATACCATCACAGATGCTGGCTTGTCAACTTTGCGTGTAGAACAATCCGGATGGTTCTTTTCCTCTTTGGTCCGGAGGACACGACGTCCAGTTTCCAAAAACAATTTGAAATGTGGACTCGTCAGACCACAGAACACTTTTCCACTTTGAATCAGTCCATCTTAGATAAGCTCGGGCCCAGCGAAGCCGGCGGCGTTTCTGGGTGTTGTTGATAAATGGCTTTTGCTTTGCATAGTAGAGTTTTAACTTGCACTTACAGATGTAGCGACCAACTGTAGTTACTGACAGTGGTTTTCTGAAGTGTTCTTGAGCCCATGTGGTGATATCCTTTACGCACTGATGTCGCTTGTTGATGCAGTACCGGGATCGAAGGTCCGTAATATCATCGCTTACGTGCAGTGATTTCTCCAGATTCTCTGAACCTTTTGATGAAATCCCTAAATTCCTTGCAATAGCTTGTTGAGAAATGTCGTTCTTAAACTGTTGGACAATTTGCTTACGCATTTGTTGAAAAAGTGGTAATCCTCGCCCCATCCTTGTTTGTGAATGACTGAGCATTTCATGGAAGCTGCTATTATACCCAATCATGGCACTAACCTATTCCCAATTAGCCTGTTCACCTGTAGGATGTTCCAAGTAAGTGTTTGATGAGCATTCCTCAACTTTCTCAGTCTTTTTTGCCACTTGTGCCAGCTTTTTTGAAACATGTTGCAGGCATCACATTCCAAATGAGCTAATATTTGCCAAAAATGACAAAGTTTTCCAATTCGAACATTAATTATCTTGTCTTCGCAGTCTATTCAATTGAATATAGGTTGAAAAAGATTTGCAAATCATTGTATTCTGTTTTTATTTACCATTTACACAACGTGCCAACTTCACTGGTTTTGGGTTTTGTAATTCTAAGGAAACAGTTTCGGGTTAGAAATTTACCTTTTTGTTTGAGCTAGTCTGTGCGGAACTCCAAATATCACAAGCGTGATGAGAAAGTGTCAAAAGAGCTTTAATAAGGGCCCATGAAACATTCACGAAAAGCTTTCCTTTGTACAAAAACCATATAGAATGAAAAATATGCATATTCAGTTTTTAAACCAGCAGTGATGCCGCTTGAATTCTTTATTTTTGCTGCGTCCCGTGAAACAGAAAATATGATGATGGTCTTACATGGTGTGGAAAAAAAGGGGGCGGGGTTGAAACTTTTTCTTTTTTTTTCTTTCTTTCCCGTGTGGACTGAGTTGGTAACTGAAACAAAGACAGCTGCAGGCTCGCTGCAGCAAACATGGTCTCCTTGGTTAAAGCCGTGAAACCCAACATTTGACCCGACAAGACGTCCACATTCGCGACGCGGAAAAAAAGCACCGCGGTGGACAAGTGTCTTTTCATCTCCATCCCGAAAGCAAAGCGAGACAAGGAAAGCACTTTACTAAGGCGAATAAAACACGCCACAATACAACACAGTTGTTTTTTTTTTTTTTTGTTTTTTTTTTTTTTAAAGAGTTACTCGTGAAAACAAACCAAAAAAAGCATAAAAAGATGACAACTCATGACACAAATAATGCATGATTGGTTACATTAAGGCACCTGAAACAGAAAGGGTTTAATGACGGGCTTAGAAATGGCTTTTAAGGCCGAAATAACTATTGACTGTTTAGCTATGAAAAGTCGGATATGAGTCTGGATGAAATCAAAGCATTTTTTTTTTTAATTAAAAAAGAAAACAAACAAACCATTTTTAAACCCTTCAAAAAAGTCCTTCATGGGTGGTACCTCACTGTAAAGGTTCTTAACTGTGGGCCTGTTGACGCTTTATAAAACCTTCCTATTTCCACTGGCATAAATAAAAGGAATGGCGTTGTAAAAAAAATAATATTACTCATAATAACAATAATAATAATAATAATAATAAAAATGTGTGACTCGTCTTAAGTTACTTATTTCAAATATACACAGCGACTCCTCCTTTTTTTTTTTTTTTTGTATTTACAAATATGTACAGAGTGTTCATTTCTGTTCGGATCAAATACCTTGAATGGCGTTGCTGTGAAATGGAACTCTTTAAATGTCCAAAGCGAGGAGGTCAAACTGGGCAGCGCGACTTGGAGTGAGAAAGGCACTTGCTACCAACTCAAATACTGCAAAAAAAATAAAAATAAAATGAATATGGTAAAAAAAAAAAAAAAGAGCTCAGACGACTGAGAAGACGGGATAAAATGACTGAAGGCCACAAAGTAGGCACTGTGGGGTTTCTTGGCCGGAGCGACAAAGAGCAGGGGTAAGGTTTTTCCTTCCTGGCCCGGGACGTCCAACAGAAGTCTGATGGGACCACAAGTCATAACAGTCTGGAACGCAAAAAACAAAAATCAGAATACGGATTTTTCTCCTTGTTTCTTATCTGGTACATCAACGTAAATCGCAGCGAGCTTCTTTTACCGCCTGACAAAGAACTGAGGGTGTCCACTGTGCTGCCTGAACCTAAACATCACGTCAGGTGACGAAAACTAAATAAAAATGGCTTATTTAAAAAACAAAGCCTTTTTAGTCCCAAAAGACTTAAAAAAAAAAAAAAAAAAAAAAAAAAAAAAAAAAAAAAAGGCCGCCTCATGGCGAGTCTTTCCTTGAAATGTCTCATACGCAATGATCTCGGACGTCCTTCTGGCCCGTCGTGACGGCGCTGACATTTTTCCAGCGGTTGTCTTTGGGGTTGTAGCCGGGGGTCCGGTGTGGTGCCTTTAGGGGCGAACTGGAAGTGTGCGTGGTGCAGATCAGACCCGCGCTCGACTGCACGGCAGTCTTGGAGTTCTTAGGAGACGCCTCCGCCCCGCACATCTCATCCTCCTCCTCTTCCTCCTCCTCCTCCTCCTCCAGCTCCTGCTCGCCTTCCGTCTCCTCCTCCTCCTCTCCTTCATCACACGTCCGATAAGAAGGCTCCATGAGCTTTTTGCGCTCCTGCTCCGCCTCCCTGTTGCTCTCTTTCAGCTGCGACTGCGGCTGCGGACGCCCTCCGACGAGCCGAAGAGGCTCCCAGTGGTTGTTGACGTCGGACGGGAGGTGCGCATTCCTTTCGCGCGCTTTTCTCCGTTTGCGAGTCCACCAGACGCAAACGATGACGCAGGAAAGGCAGAGTAAGCTGGAGATGCCGCAGAGGAGAGGCAGCAGGTAATCTGTGGACATGAGAGGAGACGTTAGCCTGGGAGGACTGACCATCAGCCATCAGTATCGTTTTGCTGGGTATTGTGGCCAAACAGCTTCATTTTTGTTTCATCTGACATCGCATGGTCAAAGATAAAACCTTTTGGAGGAAAGTTCTGTGGTCAGATAAAACCAAAAAATGGGATGTTTGGCAACGATACCCAGCAATATGTTTGGAGGAAAAAAAGTGAGGCCTTCAATCCCAGGATCACCAGGCCTACCGTCAAGCATGGTGGTGGTAGTATTATGCTCTGGGCCTGTTTTGCTGTCAATGGAACTGGTGCTTTACAGAGAGTAAATGGGACAATGAAAAAGGAGGATTACCTCCAAATTCTTCAGGACAACCTAAAATCATCAGCCCGGAGGTTGGGTCTTGGGAGAAGTTGTGTGTTCCAACAGGACAATGACCCCAAACACACGTCAAAAGTGGTAAAGGAATGGCTAAATCAGGCCAGAATTAAAGTTTTAGAATGGCCTTCCCAAAGGCCTGACTTAAACGTGTGGACAATGCTGAAGAAACAAGTCCATGTCAGAAAACCAACAAATTTAGCTGAATGGCACCAATCTTGTCAAGAGGAGTGGTCAAAAATTCAACCAGAAGCTTGTGGATGGCTATCAATAGTGCCTTTTTGCAGTGAAACTTGCCAAGGGACATGTAACCAAATATTAACATTGCTGTATGTATACTTTTGACCCAGCAGATTTGCTCACATTTTCAGTAGACCCATAATAAATTCATAAAAGAACCAAACTTCATGAATGTTTTTTGTGGCCAACAAGTATGTGCTCCAATCACTCTATTACAAATAAATAAGAGTTGTAGAAATTATTGGAAACTCAAGACAGCCATGACATTATGTTCTTTACAAGTGTATGTAAACTTTTGATCGCGACTGTATATACACATACATATTTATATACATACATTACATACACATATATACATACATATATATTTACACATATATACATACATTTTAATATATACACATAACATACATACACATACATACAGTATATACATATATACCATACACTTATATACGTACATACATTTATACCATACATATATACATATACACACATACATACATACTGTACATATATACCATACATATATATATGTATGTATACACACATACATATATACCATACACATATACCATACACATATATGGTATATATGTGTATGGTATATACACACACACACACACACACACACATATATGGTATATATGTGTATGGTATATACACACACACACACACATATATATATACATACACACACACACACATATATATACACACACGTACATACATATATTTACACATACATATATACATACATACATACACGTACATACATACATACATACACATACGTACATACATACATACATACACACACACATATATATATATATATATATATATATATATATATATATATATATATATATATATATATATATACGTACATACATATATACATACATACATACATACATACGTACATACATACATACATACATACGTACATACATGCGTACATACATACGTACATACATACATACGTGCATACATACATACATACATACATACGTACATACATGCGTACATACATACGTACATACATACATACATACATACGTGCATACATACGTACATATGTATATACATACATACACACACATTTTTACACATACATACATATATACACATACATATATACACACATATATGTACATATTTACATACATACATATATACACACATATGTACACACATATATACACATATTTACATACATACACATATACACATACATATATACACACATACGTACATACATATATACACATATTTACATACATACATAAATATATCACTGGATGTGGAGGCTAAAATGTCACACACCAAGAAAGAGCAAGCCAGAGGAAGAGTGACAGTCGGTACACAACACTGAAGAGGAGGGCGGATCCATGCATAAATTGGTGGTGTGGATACCAAAGTTAGTATCGATACAGGAGTAATTTATTCGATATTTTTATTCTCTGTGAATATATATCATTTTGTTAATGTTTACAAACTCTGAAAAAAATCACTGGATACAGGAAGACTTTAAGGGGAAAAGTGAAAATATTTAAAAGTAGTAGACAGTAGTTTTATCTTTTGTTTACTTCTTGTGTACTATTGACTTTGTTTTGATCCAGCTATTGTATGCAATACATGAGAATACTAGACGAAATACTGTGTTGATATTGTTACACTGACAACAGCACTCAATCGAAATAAATAGAAATACTTTGAGTTAGTAGATGCAATCTCACTCAAACACATAAAACCTGATGGATCACTGATCACTACTGAATATACCGTACATAAAGTCACCATAATAGTTTAAAGGGGTCGGATTAAATAAACTCTGCTTCTTCCTACTCCTTTTCGGACAAGTGTCACAATCCTCACAACAAGCAGAGCTGCTTCAGATGTGAAGAAAAATTCATGCAGAGCAGTGACGAGTGTTCTTGAAGTGGCACAAACCATGTCGTTGCTCACCTAATGAAGCAGACGTGACCTGCGTCTCCACCTTCACCTCAATGACTGCCAACATGATGGTGCTGTTGTGGCGCTTGGACAAGGTGCCCACGATGGCGTTGGCCGTCTCCTGAATCAGACTGTGGTCCGCAAGATCCTCGGGCTGGAAGGACTGGAAAGCAAGTCAGAAGAGATGGGAGGAGTTGGGAATCAGCATTAGTGACATTTTATCGTCTGACAAATATAAATCAAGTGATCTCGAAAGGATATCAAAGGACGGTGCTATTCAACTGGCGGCCCGGGAATGACACCAGACCGGCACACCAGCTAAGTCCAAAAAACTTGGAAGAGACTGATATCTTTGCAGCAGATCCTTAAAAATGCTAGAGCACGGTCATATAGATCAGGGGTGTCCAAACTTTTTGACTAGGGGGGGGGTGGGGGTCGCATAGGGCTTAAAAAATTTGGCCGGCGGCCGAAAATATTACACATACATACATATATATGTGTGTATACATACATACATATATATATCTACATATACACAGTGTTGGGTTAGTTACTGAAAACCAGTAACTAGTTACAGTTACTTTATTTCAAAAGTAACTCAGTTACTAACTCAGTTACTTACACCAAAAAGTAATGCATTACTGTGAAAAGTAACTATTTAGTTACTTCTTTTTTTTTTTTTTAAGGCTCCCATTAATGGCCTTTTAGCCTTCATTTCAGTACTGTTATTGCACTGGAGAATAATACAATCTGTTGATCAACTTGACATGCATTTGCATCACTGAACTCAGAAAGCAATGCGGTCTACATACAACACACAAAGACAAAGATATGTTTCAAAGGGCCAATTTATTTCAGGCCAGAACAAATTGACAAAACTATTTTAAATAGCTGCAACATAATGGCACTTTAACTTTAACTATAAGTAGATAGGATCTTTGATCCGAGACACAACTTACATTTAACTAAAATGTTATTTTCTCTGTGCTCGACAAAAGAAAAGTATTGAGAATGTCTCCATGTTAAAAAACTCGATTTCTGGCTTCGCCATGATGTCTTGTTGTTCGTTGTTATGAGAGTAGCGTATGTGCGTGGCCCTTTAAGATATGACAGCATGTGAGGTGAGTGACGTCAGTGAGTGAGTGGGCGAGAGAAGTGAGGGAGCGCAACAGTGAGTGCGTGCAGGTGATCTAGCTTGGTGGATCTCCTGCCTGTGAGGCCAACATTTGCTTCCTCACATATTTGCAATTTTATTTTCTCTGCTTAAAATTGCAAATCATTTGATTCCCTATGGTAAATCAAATCGAAAGTGGTTGAGTGTCGCTTATCCACAAGAAAGAAGCGAGTGCTATGGCCATGAAATCAGCAGCAGAGGGTGCTGTTTCACAAGTCAATTTTACTCAACATTTTCCAGCAGGAAGATATTTTGACAAGACGTGTAAAAACAACATACAGAAGCATCAATGTATCACAGTATTAGTGCAGTGTCGATACAGGTAGTGATTGTGCAATACACTCACTGAGGCATATGTATGCCTCTAATTGTTTCTTAATGTATAAATCTGAATTTAAGATACATTTAGCCACTTTAAGAGGCATATTATAGGAATTTTAAGGGATATAAACGTGCCCATTCATGTTTTGTCACTGCAAATAGCAATGATCTACTAACATTAAAAACAACCTTTCTTCCTGTAGAGAACAAAAAGAGCAAACTAACATTTCTTGCTCTACTATTAGTCTTATTTTGTGTATTCTGAAGAACCGGGGTCCTCTACAGTGGACACTCGATTTTGGTTTATTTATTTTGTCAGAGTTACGGGAGCACTCGGCTGTTCTTAAGGACCTTCTGCAAAAAAGCTAGTCAAAGATCATCTCCATGACAGCACTCTAGTGTTTTTAGGAATCTGCTGCAAAAATTTGAGTCTATCACACGTTTTTTCTTTCCCCTGACCTCGCGGGCCACCAGTAAAATAACCTAAATCAGGGGTGCTCATTACGTCGATCGCGAGCTACCGGTCGATCGCGGAGGGTGTGGTGTGTCAGTCGATCACCAGCCAAGCATGAAAAAAATAGTCCTAAAAATGAGCGATCATAAATCTTCACTATGACGTCACTTTCGTCACTTGATTGACATTCACGGCACCCGAGGGTCTTCTGAGATGACGCTGGCTGCTGCCAGCTCATTAAAATTACCGACTGGAAGGCGATAAACACTTTATTTCAACAGACTCTGGCGCCGTACCTGTCGTCAAAACTCCAAAGACCGACTGCACAGTTGCACAGTTGCGCTAACAAAAAAAGAGTCTCAGAAAGCTGGCGTGCACAAGCTAGCAAGCTACGGAGTTTGCCGACAATGTATTTCTTGTAAAGTGTATACAAAGGAGTACGGAAGCTGGATAAATAAGATGCCAAAAACCAACCACTTTAATGTGGTATTGGACAGAAAGGAGGACTTTTTTTCTCCTCCATTCAAAAATGCGGACGTTATCAGCACTACTGTCTGATTAGAATCAATGCAAGTCATCAGAATCAGGAAATACACCAACTTATATTCTTGTCTTCATGAAAGAAAATAATCTATATGTGTTAAACATGCTTGTATTATCTTTAAACACCTTTAACTTATTAACAATATTAACTAAATGTATTAAACATGCTTGTATTATCATTAAACACCTTTAACTTGTTAACAATATTAACTATATGTGTTAAACATGCTTGTATTATCTTTAAACACCTTTAACTTGTTAACAATATTAACTATATGTGTTAAACATGCTTGTATTATCATTAAACACCTTTAACTTGTTAACAATATTAACTGTGTGTTAAACATGCTTGTATTATCTTTAAACACCTTTAACTTGTTAACAATATTAACTATAAGTGTTAAACATGCTTGTATTATCTTTAAACACCTTTAACTTGTTAACAATATTAACTATATGTGTTAAACATGCTTGTATTATCTTTAAACACCTTTAACTTGTTAACAATATTAACTATAAGTGTTAAACATGCTTGTATTATCTTTAAACACCTTTAAGTTGTTAACAATATTAACTATATGTATTAAACATTCTTGTATTATCATTAAACACCTTTAATGTTTTAACAATATTAACTATATGTGTTAAACATGCTTGCATTATCATTAAACACCTTTAACTTGTTAACAAAAACATATATTTCATAAATAAGTAAATATAAATTATATATATGAATGAGGTAGATCCTCACGACTTGATCAATTGAAAAGTAGCTCGCCTGCAGAAAAAGTGTGAGCACCCCTGACATAAATGATGAGAAAGAGAGGACTTAAGATGGAACCTTGAGGAACACCACTAGTAAACTAAAGAAGTTGAACAAATAATTACTGGCTGTATATGAAGTAAACAAGCTACGGCAACACCTTAGTAATGTAAATCTCATTATGAAAAAAAATGCTAAAAAGGAGAGGACTTAAAGAGATGCCTTGAGGTAGGGCTGGGCGATATATCGATATGCGCGATAATCGCGGGTTTGTCTCTGTGCGATATAGAAAATGACTATATCGTGATATCGGAGTATACGTTCTCACTCATTTGCTTTTAGCTGCTGGCATTACACGACAGGCTCTTCTTACTCTTTCTTGTGTCTCCTTCTCACAGACAGCAAGCGCAGCTTCTACATCGTCACATACTGTCACGACATACGTCACATACGTATACGCCCTCGCGCAGCATGGCTAACGTTAGCTGTGATGCTAGCGGTAATACGAGTGAAAGAAGGTGCGAATCTGGTAACAAATGAAGGAATAATTAATTCCCCAAAAAACAGCAGGGGGTCCATCGTCTGGCGGTGGTTTGGCTTCAAGTGGGAATATGTCGAACAGACAACCGTAATTTGTCAAGTGTGGGGCGAAAGCGTTGCTATAAAAGTAGCATTACTGCTAATATGTAGCATCATTTGAAAAGTCAACTGCTAGAGAATGAACAGTGCTTACTCCGCATGTCAACATCTCCGTTCGGTGCCACACGCCCACACCATCAAAATGCCGAGGCAAACATTTCCACATCAACACCGTATGAAAAAAATAGTGATTTTTTTTGTTGTGATTTCCTTCTCTGCACGAAAGTTTTAAAGTAGCATATATTAATGCAGTATGAAGAAGAATGTTTTAATGTAGACACATAGAATCATCATACTGCTGTGATTATATGCATCAAGTGTTCATTCAAGCCTAAGGCAAAATATCGAGATATATATCGTGTATCGCGATATGGCCTTAAAATATCGCGATATTAAAAAAAGGCCATATCGCCCAGCCCTACCTTGAGGAACGCCAAAATTAAGTAAATCACAAGTTTGGACCTTAGTGTTTGCTAGCAAGGTTAAAATGTCAATGTAAGGCTTTTAGTGTTTTTATAGTGGTCCAAGTTCTTCCAGCACTCTGGTGTTTTTATAATCTGAACTCGGGGGCCAGTATGGTGTCATTTCCGGACCGGATTTGGCCCCCGTGCCGCCAGTTGACTCGGTCTGATACAAACGTTTGGAAAGCGTCTGCTAATCACATCTAAATGACAAGGCCAGGATGTGATGGTGTGACTTACTACGGCCACTTCCACAGCGTCCTGAGTGGAACGAGACAAGTCGCAAAGCAGCAGGAGATTGTGGTCTTTGGCCAAAGTCCGGGTGTCAGGAAGATACCTCAGCTCAAAGCAGATGTTCTCCACTGTGGTCCCCTGAGAAAGTATTCGTCAGTGATGATGATGATGATGATGAGACGGGGAAATATGAGTGTACGATTAAGAACTCACTGGCGGGACTTTGTCTTTGTTGAAAACCAAGGTGACGCGGCCGCAGTTGTTGTCCAGGTGCCCGCCGTTCGGCTGGCACTTGGTGCTGGTGGTCTGTGTGAGAGCCAGCGACGTTCTACCCACAGAGCAAACCCCCCACTGATGGCAAGGAGGGGCGAAGCACGTCAGGTATCTGTGGGGAACACACTTCCGTCCGGCAGGGCAGGACTGCTCCGACTGGTCCTGGTCTGATGACAGGAGGCGGCAGGGCCGGCGACCGCACAGCACCTGGGGTCAAAGGGTCAAATGAAGAATTCCGATCTGATCTTGTATGTTGACGTCACTATAACAGAGTTTATCTTTTATTTTTATTTTTTAAAGGTATTAATTAATTTCAATTTTCATGTGAACAACTTAAATCAATAATAAAATAAAGAACACATTGCAATACGGCCTTAATTTCATGTTTATACATGCATATATATTTTATAGAATATGCTGCATAGAAAACTTCTATACCATGTCTACATATGTATATACACAAATACATGTACATTAACACACATACAGCACAGACCTTCTCGTTTCAATGCGTTTTCTTTATTTTCATGACTATTTACATTGTAGATTGTCACTGAAAGCATCAAAACTATGACACCTGTGAAGTGAAAACCATTTCAGGTGACTACCTCTTGAAGCTCATGGAGAGAATGCCAAGCAGTAATCAGAGCAAAGGGTGGCTATTTTGAAGAAACTAGAATATAAAACATGTTTTCAGTTATTTCACCTTTTTTTGTTAAGTACATAACTCCACATGTGTTCATTCATAGTTTTGATGCCTTCACATCAGTGACAAACTGCAATGTAAATAGTCATGAAAATAAAGAAAATGCATTGAATGAAGTGTGTCCAAACTTTTGGCCTGTACTGTACATATACATACACATAAATACAGACACATATATACAGTCGTGGTCAAAAGTTGACATACACTTGTAAAGAACAATGTCAGGGCTGTCTTGAGTTTCCAATAATTTCTACAACTCTTACTTTTTTATAATAGAGTGATTGGAGCACATACTTGTTTGTCACAAGAAGTTTGTTTCTTTAATGAATTTATTATGGATCTACTGAAAATGTGACCAAATCTGCTGCGTCAAAAGTATACATACAGCAACATACATTATCCATTTTGGTGATGTAGAAAAGTTACAATCAAATCAAATTAGCTTCATGGCATGGCCTCTTAACTTCATGTGAGTGATTATGATTGACGACAGCTGTTGACTTCTCTGAGCCCATTTAAATAGGGCTCATGTGATGCAGGCATTAGACTCGGTTACAAACGCGACGATGGGAATGTCAAAGGAACTCAGCACAGATCTGAAAGAACGAATCATTGACTTGAACAAGTCAGGAAAGTCACTTGAAACCATTTCAAAGCAGCTTAAGGTACCAAGAGCAACTGTGCAGACATATGCCCGTAAGTATAAAGTGCATGGCACAGTTTTGTCACTGCCACGATCAGGAAGAAAACGCAAGCTATCACCTGCTGCTGAACCGAGAACCACCAAAAAGCAGGTCTGCAATGAATTAGAAGCTGCTGGAACACAGGTGTCAGTGTCCACAGTCAAGCTTGTTTTGCATCGCCATGGACTGATAGGCTACCATGCAAGAAGGAAGCTCTTGCTCCAGAAGCGACACCTTAAGGCTCCTCTAAAGTTTGCTGCAGATCACATGGACAAAGACAAGACCTTCTGGAGGAAATTTCTGTGGTCAGATGAAACAAAAATTGAGCTGTTTGGCCACAATACACAGCAATATGTTTGGAGGAGAAAAGGGGGGGCCTTTAATCCCAGGATCACCATCCTACAGTCAAGCATGGTGGTGGTAGTATTATGCTCTGGGCCTGTTTTGCTGCCAATGGAACTGGTGCTTTACAGAGAGTACATTGGACAATGAAAAAGAAGGATTACCTCCAAATTCTTCAGTACAACCTAAAATCATCAGCCCGGAGGTTGAGTCTTGAGCGCAGTTCGGTGTTCCAACAGGACAATGACCCCAAACACACATCAAAAGTGGTAAAGGAATGGCCAAATTAAGGTTCTAGATTGGCGTTCCCAAAGTCCTGACTCAAACCCCATTGAGAACATGTGGACAATGCTGAAGAAACAAGTCCATGTCAGAAAACCAACAAATTTAGCTGAACTGCACCAATTTTGTCAAGAGGAGTGGTCAAAAATTCAACCAGAAGCTTGTGGATGGCTACCAAAAGCGCCTTATTGCAGTAAAACTTGCCAAGGGACATGTAACCAAATATTAACATTGTTGTATGTATACTTTTGACCCAGCAGATTTGGTCACATTTTCAGTAGACCCATAATAAATTCATAAAAGAACCAAACTTCATGAATGTTTTTTTTTGTGACAAACAAGTATGTGCTCCAATCACTCTATCACAAAAACACAAGAGTTGGAGAAATGATTGGAAACTGACAGTATGTTCTTTACAAGTGTATGTAAACTTTTGACCACGACTGTACATATATACCTTTATTAGCAGACTTGTGATTAACAAATAACATGAGTAATTTCACTGCATTACATTTTTTAAATGCCTCTGGACATCAAATTTAATGCTTTTAGATGCCAATTAAGGCCTTAATTTTTTGTCAAATTTAATGACTTTCAATGCTTTTTAGTGGCCCGCAGATATATTGTATTTCAACTTAATACTTCATTGGTGTAAAAAAAACTTTTTTTTGTTGATGTGGCGGCCATTTTCAGCATTGTATCCAAGTTATTAAAAAACATGTTCTAAGGCGAATCATTGCATTCATATTAGTTATAACATTTGAGATGTTAAAAAAAACGACATGAAATCAAACACTACCTTTGTGCAGTCCACTTTTCCGTTGCTGCAATGGCAGCTGTTGCACTCTTCCTCCCAGCGGCTGCCGTGAGGAAACTGCAGATCGACGTACTGACAAGACTTCCCAATACCTATGACTTAACATACAGGAAAACAGCCATCAAATATAATAATAATAATGATAATAATACTACAAATACATTAATCATAGTTATTATTGTATGATTCAAATAAATCAACAAAATATTAATATTATTTATAATAACAATAATAATTATTATTACTACTATTCTTACACTATTGTAATAATAATTCTTAATAAAATTATAATATTAATAATGTCTTAATCAGGCCTATGCAAAACTCCAATTAAATTTCATAAATTTGAAGTAAGCTTTCAAACAGGAAATAGAATTCAAATTGAAGAAAGTAGAATAAAAAATCCATGAATTAATAATTTTAGCGTATTCCAGAAGCATGTTTTACAGCATATTCCATACTGTTTTACATATTACTAAGAAATATTCATATAAACCTCATGTAATCTTTATATGTTCAGTTTCTTATATATTTTAAGTATAATACATGGAGTTTTTTTTACTCTATACTTGACATTATATTTTAATAGAAGCACATTATTTAATCAACAAACAATAATTACAAAACATTATTTTATTTGACGTATTATCAACTTTCATCAACTTTCATCCGTCGCGAGGGGTGCTGGAGCCTATCCCAGCTGCATTTGGGCGATAGGTGGGCTACACTTTCAAATAATGGAAAATGGTGAAAATATACTTAATTTCCCAGAATGCTTTACAATATAAACCGTATTTTTCGGAGTATAAGTCGCACCGGAGTATAAGTCGCACTGGCCGAAAATGCATGATAAAGAAGGAAAAAAACATATATAAGTCGCACTGGAGTATAAGTCACATTTTTTGGGGAAATTTATTTGATAAAACCCAACACCAAGAATAGACATTTAAGAGGCAATTTAAAATAAATAAAGAATAGTGAACAACAGGCTGAATAAGTGTACATTATATGAGGCATAAATAACCAACTGAGAAGGTGCCTGGTATGTTAACGTAACATATTATGGTAAGAGTCATTCAAATAACTATAACATATAGAACATGCTATACGTTTACCAAACAATCTGTCACTCCTAATCGCTAAATCCTATGAAATCTTATACGTCTAGTCTCTTACGTGAATGAGCTAAATAATATTATTTGATATTTTACGCTAATGTGTTAATAATTTCACACATAAGTCGCTCCTGAGTATAAGTCGCACCCCCGACCAAACTATGAAAAAAACTGCGACTTATAGTCCGAAAAATACGGTATATGCTTTAATGCTTTTTTTTTCAAAATAGAGGCCATTTCTGTTTAATTTTAGTGTTTAAAAACTTTTTTACTTTTTTTTAATGAGCCAAAGTGACACTTTCTTCCTGTTACTTGGCTGTACGGTAAACTCTTGTTTATTGCTATTAAATTAAGGCATTTCCGCAAGTGTGGAATAATGAATCATAAGTCAAATATTTTCCAAGCTAGAGCATAGGCAACCTGTTAACTAGCTTTTAAATACATTTTAAAACAACGTGAGAGCCCTCTAAACATACAAAATAACATCGACATACACTCTTTTAATCAAATATAATAATGCTGCCTGAGGCTAAGCCAATCAGTGGACAAGATACTGAACAGCCTGCTCGGATTGATTTGATCTCTTTAAGTGGCCAATGCTATTGTATTATTGATATTTATAGTACATTTAGACACTTGTCTGCTGGGGAATGATTAATTTACGCCAAAAATATGTAGAATATGCATTTGACAAGACATGATTAATTGCAATTAATTAATTGACAAGATTAAATTAATTGCATTTCAATATGCAATTAACCTAATTACAGTTGAAATTCTTCAAATGTATTATTTTGAAAATTCCAAATTTGTAATTTAGTACAAACCTGCTCTAAATATGAGTACCTTTGAAAAATGAAATATTTATAATGATAACAACACAAAAGTATTTACACTCTTGACATCTGACTCCAGTTCTGCCAAGTGGACAAACGCAGCGGAAGCCGTTGATCTCGTCCACACAGGTGGCGCCGTAGGCACAGGGTGATGACTGGCACTCGTTGATGTCTAAAAGAAATGTAGAAAGTTAGACAGAATGTTTGTTTCATGAGTAGGGATTGTACAAACCCCGTTTCCAAATGAGTTGGGAAATTGTGTTAGATGTAAATATAAACGGAATACAATGATTTGCAAATCCTTTTCAACCCATATTCAATTTAATGCACTACAAAGACAAGATATTTGATGTTCAAACTCATAAACTTTTTTTTTTTTTTGCAAATAATAATTAACTTTGAATTTCATGGCTGCAACACGTGCCAAAATAGTTGGGAAAGGGCATGTTCACCACTGTGTTACATGGCCTTTCCTTTTAACAACACTCCGTAAACATTTGGGAACTGAGAAGACACATTTTTTAAGCTTCTCAGGTGGAATTCTTTCTCATTCTTGCTTGATGTACAGCTTAAGTTGTTCAACAGTCCGGGGGTCTCCGTTGGGGTATTTTAGGCTTCATAATGCGCCACACATTTTCAATGGGAGACAGGTCTGGACTACAGGCAGGCCAGTCTTGTACCCACACTCTTACTATGAAGCCACGTTGATGTAACACGTGGCTTGGCATTGTCTTGCTGAAATAAGCAGGGGCGTCCATGGTAACGTTGCTTGGATGGCAACATATGTTGCTCCAAAACCCGTATGTACCGTTCAGCATTAATGGCGCCTTCACAGATGTGTAAGTTACCCATGTCTTAGGCACTAATACACCCCCATACCATCACAGATGCTGGTTTTTCAACTTTGCGCCTATAACAATCCGGATGGTTCTTTTCCTCTTTGGTCTGGAGGACACGACGTCCACAGTTTCCAAAAACAATTTGAAATGTGGACTCGTCAGACCACAGAACACTTTTCCACTTTGTATCAGTCCATCTTAGATGAGCTCAGGCCCAGCGAAGCCGACGGTGTTTCTGGGTGTTGTTGATAAACGGTTTTCGCCTTGCATAGGAGAGTTTTAACTTGCACTTACAGATGTAGCGACCAACTGTAGTTACTGACAGTGGGTTTCTGAAATGTTCCTGAGCCCATGTGGTGATATCCTTTACACACTGATGTCGCTGGTTGATGCAGTACAGCCTGAGGGATCGAAGGTCACAGGCTTAGCTGCTTACGTGCAGTGATTTCTACAGATTCTCTGAACCCTTTGATGATATTACGGACCGTAGATGGTGAAATCCCTAAATTCCTTGCAATAGCTGGTTGAGAAAGGTTTTTCTTAAACTGTTCAACAATTTGCTCACGCATTTGTTGACAAAGTGGTGACCCTCGCCCCATCCTTGTTTGTGAATGACTGAGCATTTCATGGAATCCACTTTCATACCCAATCATGGCACCCACCTGTTCCCAATTTGCCTGTTCACCTGTGGGATGTTCTAAATAAGTGTTTGATGAGCATTCCTCAACTTTATCAGTATTTATTGCCACCTTTCCCAACTTCTTTGTCACGTGTTGCTGGCATCAAATTCTAAAGTTAATGATTATTTGCAAAAAAAAAAGGTTTATCAGTTTGAACATCAAATATGTTGTCTTTGTAGCATATTCAACTGAATATGGGTTAAAAATGATTTGCAAATCATTGTATTCTGTTTATATTTACATCTAACACAATTTCCCAACTCATATGGAAACGGGGTTTGTAACCTGAACATTTCACAATATTCACGATTACAGTGACCGAAGTTACCATGGTCCTCACAGTATTGTTGAATGTGCTCAAAACGTACTAATACACACACTGACATCTTTTAACCATGTTTTATTTTTTAATAAAAAAATAGCTAACTAGGGATTAGTACACTAGCCACTAGCTAGCTATTATAATTAAGAAACGCTCTAAAACCTTTAACATTTAAACACTTAAATAACAAAAAATATGGCTCTTAAGAAGTCTAAAAATATTTCAAGTTTATTCTTCCAAGGAAAGCCTTATTTAAATATTGCATACAGTGGTACCTCAACTTAAAAGTACCCCGAGTGAAGAGTGTTTAAAAATAAGAGCTATCTCAGGCAAATGTCACAGTGAACCCTGTAAGATACAACCAAAGCTTCTGGTCTTACTCGCTAGCATTAGCTTATAGCTAGAGAACGACATAACTTTGTTGTCCAACCATGGGAAGGAAGAAATAAAAAGAGAAATCATTTGGTGTATCACTGCTAGTTTGCACCGGACTGAAGCAGAATGGGCCTAATGTCAGCCAAGTAAGTTAAAATAATATCTAAATGGCAGACATTTAACCATGAAAATATAGTGAAGCTGCTGATGGTGTGTTTGACAGAGAAGAAGCTGAGAGGAGATAGAAGTCCACTCTCCAAGGTAGATGCTATACATTATTAACACATTACTTCATAAAACTACCATAGTTGCACTTACTATACTTTCTATTGGAAAGGTTTTTATCCAACATATCTTATATAAACGTTTGCTTTTCTATTAGGCTTGTAAGTTGAAATACTCCTGGACAGTACTACTGTATTATGTGTTTGTTGTTTACTTATTGAAAAAATGGTCAACAGATTTCAGTGTACACATTTTGAGCACATACCAGCTAATCATCTAATATAAATGGAAAAATATTTGTATCTTCTAAAATTTAGTGGGTGCGGCTTGTATACACGCTCTATAGTCCAAAAATATGTTTTTTTTTAACAATTGTTGAAAATTAGGAATCGAGTTAGAAACGGGTGATCTGCATCAATTTAGTCACGTGTCATCAAAAAGTAAAAATGCATTTCTTTCAATATGCATCATAACAAAAACGGTAATTTAAAAAAAATGGATAGATGTTGATAGTCCAACTCATACTGACTGGTATACACAAGCTATGGAGATAATGTCAGCAGAAAAAAATGCATTTAGTTCAGATAATAATGAGTCTCGTATTGGAATATGGGATCCATTATTTAAATATGTTTTAACTATTAAATTAACCTAAAACATGACTTATTTTATCTTTGTGGAAAATATTGGACACAAACCTATGAGATGCGATGCAAGTGTAAGCCACTGTGACATTATTGTTCTTTTTTATTTTTTTAATGTTTTTATTTTATTTTTTATAAATGGCTGTGATGATAATGTTAATGAGGGATTTCTAATCACTGCTATGTTGGAATTCTTCTTAATATTGATACTGTTGTAGTGTTGTACCGGTACCAAAATTATTTTGATACTTTTCGGTACTTTTCTAAATAGAGGGGACCACAAAAAATTGCAATATTGGCTTTATTTTAACAAAAAATCTTAGGGTATATTATAATGACAAATGATAAATGGGTTGTACTTGTATAGCGCTTTTCTACCTTCAAGGTACTCAAAGCGCTTTGACACTACTTCCACATTTACCCATTCACACACACATTCACACACTGATGGCGGGAGCTGCCATGCAAGGCGCTAACCAGCAGCCATCAGGAGCAAGGGGTGAAGTGTCTTGCCCAAGGACACAACGGACATGACGAGGTTGGTACTAGGTGGGGATTGAACCAGGGACCCTCGGGTCGCGCACGGCCATTCTTCCACTGCGCCACGCCGTAAACATGTTTCTTATTGCAAGTTTGTCCTTAAATAAAATAGTGAACATACAAGACAACTTGTCTTTTAGTAGTAAGTAAGCAAGCAAAGGCTCCTAATTTAGCTGCTGACATATGCAGTAACATATTGTGTCATTTATCATTCTATTATTTTGTCAAAATTATTAATGACAAGTGGTAGAAAATGAATTATTAATCTACTTGTTAATTTACTGTTAATATCTGCTTACTTTCTCTTTTAACATGTTCCATCTACACTTCTGTTAAAATGTAATAATCACTTATTCTTCTGATGTTTGATACTTTACATTAGTTTTGGATGATACCACTAATTTGGGTATCAATCCGATACCAAGTAGTTACAGGATCATACATTAGTCATATTCAAAGTCCTCATGTGTCCAGGGACATATTTCCTGAGTGTATAAACTTAATATACATTTAAAAAAAAGAAAGAAAAAGAAGTTGTGATGCCAAAAAATATTGGCGTAATCATATTAGTATCGACTAGATACGCTACTGTACTTGGTATCATTACAGTGGATGTTAGGTGTAGATCCAGCAATGGTGTTTGTTTACATTTTGACGCCGGTGAGCTACGGTGTGTAGTGAAGCATGTTTAGCTATTCCTTGTCCTGCAGGGATGATACTTGTAAGAAACTTACTTTATTTGTCGCCATGGAGGCGAGGATTAGTGATTTAGAAGTAGCTAAAACACTGCCGACTGGGGCTGGACTTTAGCCGCGAGCTCGCGAGCCATGTCTTAAAGCACCTCTTCTGGCGGGTGTTTCAGTGTTATAACTTCACCTTTATCTTTAGTTTTTAAGCCAAAATGCGCCGTTCTCCCTTTTCTGTCTACACACTGTGTCTGTTTGTAAGTACTCTGTGATTGTGCACTGCCGAACATGCTCCTCTGCTTGTAAACCAACAATGACACAATGTGATGACGACCGGGTTGCGGGGCCGGTACTTTTCAGAAGCGGTATAGTATCGAATATGATTCATTAGTATTGCGGTACTATACTAATACTGGTATACTGTACAACCCTTTACTGTTGATATCAGTGACGTGCAGTCAGGGGAGGCAGGTGAGGCGGGGCCTCACGTGCCATCATGGAAAGAAAACAAATATAAAAAGAAAAACAAAAATTAAATTGTTATATGTATCCAGTGATTATACTATAAAGTTATTTTCCATTTAACTTCACCAGTTTTAGATCATTTTTATTCAAAATCGCTGAATTTTCACATTTCCCGTTCAAATACTGAGAATAGACTTGCGGTGATCAGCAGCCAGTTGAACCTCACCATGGATTGCGCAATGACTCGGCTAACTGCTGGCCTGCTGTGCAGTGAGACCGTATTGCTTTATGAATTATATTATACATTTCCATAGTTTAGTTAGCTGAGGTATATAATGTACAGTGTATTTTGTCAACAACTGTATGTGTGTAACATATTTCTTGTGCTGAGCAATCATAAAACGGCTGCGAAGACGCACTGGCTGAGGCTCGCAGTCATCCCGCCTCATGGTGGTAGAGGGCGCTAGTGATCCCAGCGATCATTTTTGTGACTACTCGGCTGCAGAATAAGTGACAACAAGCAGCAACAGTTAGCGATCGTTTATTTATTCCTCTCGCCTGGGCTTTTAACATGGAGGATTACATATCTAAAATAAAACAGTTTTCTAAACTGGACTTTCAATCGAAGCAGGAGGTAATAATTAAAGGAAGATCTCCATCGAGACAGAGAGACTTTTAAAACTGTAGAAAAAAGACTTCTATAAACAAGTTATCGATGCTTTTGTTCAGAGGGAGCGGCGCATGGACTTCATTTATAAGTAAAGGTAAGACCATAATAAAGTTTTTTTTATTAAATGTGCTTTTTTGTGTGCTACAGTTTGTATGTGTAAAGTTAAGTTAAAGTACCAATGATTGTCACACACACACTAGGTGTGGTGAAATTTGTCCTCTGCATTTGACCCATCCCCTTGATCACACCCTGGGAGGTGAGGGGAGCAGTGGGCAGCAGCGGCGCCGCGCCCGGGAATAATTTTTGGTGATTTAACCCCCAATTCCAACCCTTGATGCTGAGTGCCAAGCAGGGAAGAATGCTGGTATGAGCTTTTAAACATAACCCGTTAACTGCTGCCAATCAAATGGTGAATAAGATACTCTTTAGGGTTCATATGTTTGTAAATCTGACTGTGATGAAGTCAGTGCCTCACCAGTGATGAACCTCACCGCACGATACTGGTTGATATTATTCATTTTTGTTTAACTACTTTTAGATTGTTTTGTGTCATGTTTGTGTGTCCTCTCAATTGCTCTGTTGGTTGGTATTCTGAATGTTGCTGGGTTTTGGAATTGGAATTGTATTATTATTGTATATTATTTTGTTGGATTGATTGAAAAAATATATTAAAAAAATAAATAAATAAAAGAAACGGGATGAATAAGAATTGTTTTTTATTTAAAAAAAAATTTGTGCACCCCCTATAAATAACTTGTCCTTTCCTAAGACGGGCGGCCATTGTCATCTGAGATTCCCGCAAACAGAAAGCTCAAATTTAAGCCGGACAGAAAAGGTGAAGACTTTCAGACCAAAACAAAGGCGAGAAGAAGAAGAATTTCAGGGTCACTGGTTAATTTGTCTCCTGTGGGCGTTTGTGTGACGGTGTGAGTACAGAGGAGGGGTGACCTATGACCCCAGCGAGACGTTTAAGGACGGAAGGAAAAAAAAAAAAAGAGGTCGAGAGGGCGGCGTCGTCTTGGCTCTTGCATGTCGGCGTTTTTGTGTTTGAAGCGCGCGGCTGAGTGTGTTGCATAATGAGGCAAGCCCCACGTCGGTACTCACTGATCCTGCAGTCGGGACCGGCGAACCCGGGGGCGCACTCGCAGCGGAACCAGTTGACTCCGTCCACGCAGATACCGCCGTTATAGCTGAGGGACAGGGAGACATAAAAGATGATTAGATGAGGGGGCGTAAAAATAAAACACATCCTTTCCAGCTGCAACAAAGCACAATGTGTGTGTGTGTGTGTGTGTGTTGGGAAGGGGGGGGGGTTACAAAGCTCAATTCAACTCATCAATACAAGCTTCCACCTTTCAGATGCTAATAGGCGTGTCCACTGCCTCCCCTCATCCAACCCAGCATCCAGAAAGAAAAAGGACTTATGCACCCCCCCGCATTCACCACAGGGTAGTTGCCATTACTCCACCTCTCCCTGTCCCATTCAATTCCCTGCCCCGCGAGATTCCCCTTTGAGGCTTGATTTAAGGACAACTTCCACTCCTTTTCGGGAGTCCCTGCAACCCCCCCTTTGCGAGCCCGTGTGAAGTGTGGTGCAGGAGGGAGGAAGGGTGCGGGAGGTCGGACTACAGTGTGAGGCAGGAAGCGATACGCACCATGGATGAGGGTTGCAGTCGTTGATATCTGTTAAAGAAGCACAGGGGATATTGCGTGAAAATCCTCGCATCCCGTCACACGTTTTACCATGCAAGTTTGACCTTGATTTAGCGATAGAACTACACACGTGATGTACTGAGTACTCAAAAGTGCCAAAAAGAGCTTTTGGCTGGCCCGATAGAAAAACGTACTTTGGCCGCAGGTGGGACCTTCCCAGCCCTCTTTGCAGATACAAGAAAAGGTGTCTCCTCCTCCCACGCAGGTTCCACCGTTGGAGCACGGACTGGAGGCGCATGTGCTGTTCTTGGCTGGGAAAGCACCATCCAGAGAGCAAAGAGTGTTTGTCAGAGAGGAAAATTTAGAACAAAAAAAAAAAAAGAAATCACACCCATACTGTATTGACTTCAGCAAGCTTATTTTAATCACTGTTAGTGCTGTCAAAGTTAACGTAATATATATATATATATATATATATATATATATATATATATATATATATATATATATATATATATATATATATATATATATATATATGTCTTAATAAGGTTATCCAAAAAATAGTGCTCGATACCGTAGTAGAGCGCAATATATGTATGTGTGGGAAAAAAAATCACAAGACTACTTCATCTCTACAGGCCTGTTTCATGAGGGGTTCCCTCAATCATCAGGAGATTTTTTGATATATATATATATATATATATATATATATATATACACACACACACACACACACACACACACACACACACACACACACACACACACACACACACACACACATACTAGAGCTGTCAAATGATTATTTTTTTTAAATCAGATTAATCACATTTTGTAATTTGTATTAATCATGATTAACCACAGGTGATTACTCGCTTGCATTATTTTATTTAGCTTAAGAAAAGGCCCCAATATATGTGCACAAATGCAATTTTATTGTCACAATGTCATCCAAGGACAGTTTTAAATGTTTTACTCGGATGCATGTCATTTATTTGCACAAAACTTGGTAACTGTTTTATCGAAAGTTCTTTCAGGGTGTATTTTGGGGTAAAATGCTCTCATGTTGGTACTGATGTATCCATTGATCAGATCACTGGCCATTTAGCGGTAAATAAGATTACATGATTAATTTAAGTGTGTACATGATTCATGCGATAATGTTTTGGGATTAATCACATGAGTTAACTCGTTAATTTTGACAACACACATACAAATATACTGTATATATATATACACACACACAGTACATACATATACACATACATATGTACATGTATACATACATATACACACATTTATATACACACAAACATATATACACATACATATATACACATTTACACACATATACATACATACATACACACGTATATATATATATACACACATAAATACATATATACATATATATATATATATACACATATATATATACATATTATTATACACACATATATATATATACATACACACATATTTTATATATATATATACACACATAAATACATATATACATATATATATACACATATATACACATATATATATACATATACACACACACACACACACATATATATACAAACCCCATTTCCTTATGAGTTGGGAAATTGTGTTAGATGTAAATATAAACGGAATACGATGATTTGCAAATCCTTTTCAACCCATATTCAGTTGAATATGCTACAAAGACAACATATTTGATGTTCAAACTCATGAACTTTTTTTTTTTTTGCAAATAATAATTAACTTAGAATTTCATGGCTGCAACACGTGCCAAAGTAGTTGGGAAAGGGCATGTTCACCACTGCGTTACATCACCTTTTCTTTTAACAACACTCAATAAACGATTGGGAACAGAGGAAACTAATTGTTGAAGCTTTGAAAGTGGAATTCTTTCCCATTCTTGTTTTATGTAGAGCTTCAGTCGTTCAACAGTCCGGGGTCTCCGCTGTCGTATTTTACGCTTCATAATGCGGCACACATTTTCGACGGGAGACAGGTCTGGACTGCAGGCGGGCCAGGAAAGTACCCGCACTCTTTTTTTTTGAAGCCACGCTGTTGTAACACGTGCTGAATGTGGCTTGGCATTGTCTTGCTGAAATAAGCAGGGGCGTCCATGAAAAAGACGGCGCTTAGATGGCAGCATATGTTGTTCCAAAACCTGTATGTACCTTTCAGCATTAATGGTGCCTTCACAGATGTGTAAGTTACCCATGCCTTGGGCACTAATGCACCCCCATACCATCACAGATGCTGGCTTTTGAACTTTGCGTCGATAACAGTCTGGATGGTTCGCTTCCCCTTTGGTCCGGATGACACGATGTCGAATATTTCCAAAAACAATTTGAAATGTGGACTCGTCAGACCACAGAACACTTTTCCACTTTGCATGAATCCATCTTAGATGATCTCAGGCCCAGAGAAGCCGGCAGCGTTTCTGGATGTTGTCGATGAATGGCTTTCGCTTTGCATAGTAGAGCTTTAACTTGCACTTACAGATGTAGCGACAAACTGTATTTAGTGACAGTGGTTTTCTGAAGTGTTCCTGAGCCCATGTGGAGATATCCTTTAGAGATTGATGTCGGTTTTTGATACAGTGCCGTCTGAGGGATCGAAGGTCACGGCCATTCAATGTTGGTTTCCGGCCATGCCGCTTACGTGGAGTGATTTCTCCAGATTCTCTGAACCTTTTGATGATATTATGGACCGTAGATGTTGAAATCCCTAAATTTCTTGCAATTGCGCTTTGAGAAACGTTGTTCTTAAACTGTTTGACTATTTGCTCACGCAGTTGTGGACAAAGGGGTGTACCTCGCCCCATCCTTTCTTGTGAAAGACTGAGCATTTTTTGGGAAGCTGTTTTTATACCCAATCATGTCACCCACCTGTTCCCAATTTGCCTGTTCCCCTGTGGGATGTTCCAAATAAGTGTTTGAAGAGCATTCCTCAACTTTATCAGTATTTATTGCCACCTTTCCCAACTTCTTTGTCACGTGTTGCTGGCATCAAATTCTAAAGTTAATGATTATTTGCAACAAAAAAAAAAGTTTATCAGTTTGAACATCAGATATGTTGTCTTTGTAGCATATTCAACTGAATATGGGTTGAAAATGATTTGCAAATCATTGTATTCCGTTTATATTTACATCTAACACAATTTCCCAACTCATATGGAAACGGGGTTTGTACAGACATATACAAATACACACACACATATATATATATATATACATATATATGTATGTATAAATATATATACACAAACATATACACACACACACACACATAAATATACACACATTTACACACATATATACATACATACACATACATATATATATATATATATATATATATATATATATATACACATTGTCAGGCTTGTCACTGACAGTTTGGTTATGTTTTAGTTTTCCCTCAGTTTGTGTTTTATTTCCTGTCAGCACTCTTATTTTTGTTCAGTTTCCTGCTTGCCTCCCTTAGCGCTGTTTCCCCTCAGCTGCGGCTGATTGGCACCTGGCCACACCTGGTGTCAATCAGTCGGCTGCTATTTATACCTGCCTTGCCCTCCAGTCAGGGCTGGAGTATTGTGTGCTGTATGCTGTGGACTGCTTGCTGTCTCCAGTTCTCCCTGTTTCTTGTATGATGTGAGCTATTTCCTTTGTTCCTGTTTGCCGTTTCCTGCCTCCTGGTTCGTGTTTTACAAGCATTTTTTGGACATTAAAACCATGTTTTCCTGCACCGAGCCTGCCATCTCTGCATCTTGGGGTTTGTCACCACCACTTCGTGACATACATACACACACACACACACACATATACACACACATATATACTGCATGCATATATACACACATATACAAATACACACATATAAATATTTTTAATTTCAATATATTTTTTGAAAAGTCACACAATGACTGTTATAATGCTAACAATGATATGACAGACCACCTCAAAAAACAGAATAGAAGTTTACAGTTTTTTGACTGAATAAAACACCCAGAATATACATGAAAATAAGAATGTGGGATTTACAATATTAATTATGAACAATAAAACACTGAATATTAAGAACATATGAACATCGTTTGTCTTTTACTTCCAATATGACCTCCTCGATCAAGCAAAACAACTTAAATGCAATAAACACGGCAAAACATGAACACGATGGCTAAAAAAAAAGTCCACAATCTGATGTTTTATGCCTAAAACAAGTGATTTACAAAAGTACACCTTCACTAATTGCTCAGCAATATTATTCCAAAATAGCAGAGCTATGTTGACAAAGAAAAGCCCCTTCACTGTTGACTGTGAAAATTCCTTGCACCAACACGCAATGTGTGCAAAAGAACAATTAAACTGAGGCTCTGTGTATTTATCATTAGCAAGAACGTTTCCCAACTCCAAATAAACACAGCCTACAAACACTGGCGGCCTTTAGAGTAGCAGTGGTGGTAAATAATGTTTAAATGAGTATTTGTATACACCCGATTATGGCCGTAACTATCATTGAGGACACCGACGTCATGTCCTCTGTACTTTTTAAGTGACAAAAAGAACATGATATGACTGGCTGCAAATGTACTTTGTGTGCGCTGTGCATCACCTTACGGGAGATCATCCTCTCTCAATATACAAAATATTTGGTCATTCGCAGCCTGCTACAAGTAAGTCCAGATAAGGTAACGCAATGAAATCCACTTTTACAGTAAACATAATTCAATCCGATCCAAAATGTGCTGTCAACATAAGGAAAACCGGAGTAAAACCGTTCTGTTCACAGAGATAGAAGAAATGTTGGCAAACATGAGACGGGAAGGGGATGGGAAATATGGACAGTGACACAGAAAGAAGTCAAGCACAGTGCACCACGTACACAAACTGTAGTAAAGATTCGTTTTAACAATGATTCCATTCAGAATATGAAGTTGCCGATACGATTCAGGGACAATATTAGTTTATCCATAACAATAAGAATGAGATTCAGTGGGTTGAAATCTATTCAGTAACTTTTTAGCAAAAAAAATTAACCAATGTGACTGAAAAAGAAATACTGAATATTTAATAAATTAGATTTCTCTCTGGGTGGCTGGGGCCGTACTCTGGCTTCCGCACATACTGGGAGTCAAATATATTGTACATACAAATACACATATATACTCACATACACACAATTATTCATACATATACACATGCACACATAGGTACCTACGCTCCCACATACATACACAAATACAGTACATACTGTACCTACACACTCAAAGTTCGTACATCCACATGCACACTCACTGTACAAACATACATATACACATACTGTACATATACATTCACTGTACAAACATACATATACACATTCTGTACATATACATTCACTGTACAAACATACATATACACATACTGTACATATACATTCACTGTACAAACATACATATACACATACTGTACATATACATTCACTGTACAGACATATATACATACTGTACATATACATTCACAGTACAAATATTCATATACACATACTGTACATATACAAGTACATATACACGCATACACTCATGCATATATTCACAATTCATCAAACATATATTAACGTTGTTGCCCTACGGGAAACTGGGTAACACAGGGCACACTGACAAAGTTTAACCTATTGTTACTATAACAATCTACAAGTTTAATATAGTTGGCTTCTCTTTCTTCCCCTCTGCTTTTTTTTGTATTTCAAGTTATCATTATGTATATGTATTGTTGC
>NC_084573.2:22585000-22587500 GCF_033978685.3 Nerophis lumbriciformis
GGATGTGGGCGTGCCCAAGTTAACTTTTGGTTTCGATCTCCGCCAAGGTGGGGCAGCAATGTAGACAGCTCTGTCTCCTCCCCAGCACTGGCATTGCCATTTTGTTCTTTTTCTTTTGTATAAATTGTTAATATTTAGTTGTAGACCGCCTTAGATGGAAATAATCTTCCCTGAAAAAGGGGGAGGGTCCTGTACTCTACATACTCTCATGACAGTAGATGCCGCTGAACCCCGGGTCACAGATGCACGTGAAGTTGCCGGCCGGCCCGCTCACACAGCGCCCCCGAGGCCCGCAGACGTTGGAGGAGATGTGCCGCACTTCTGCCGAGTCGTTGGTCGCAACAGCAACGGTGCAGCTGTCGATAACTGAAGGCAATAAAGGCATTATTACTTCCTCTATTGCACGAACGCAAGGAAATAGTCCTAGCTGGGGATTGTCCTTGCCTTGACATGGGGTGGTCTTGCAGTCCTCTTTGGGGCGATCGCAGGTCTTTCCCTCGAAGCCTTCAGGACACGCACAGTAGAAGTCCTGGCCCATGCTGTGGCACTTGGCCCGGTTCTCGCACGGGTTCGCTTCGCAAGCATCCGAAGGGGACAAGATCTGGATCTTTGTGGGTAGAAGAAGCGGAGTTAGGGTTGTTGTGGCTTCGTTTAACGAGTCGGTCGGCCCATATCATGGCCAGTGAGCCGCTTAGCCTCGCTCATGCCAACCTTCCTCATCAAGGTCTGATGCTAAGCTCATCAAGAAGAGCCACGCTTTTGTTTTCTCAGAGGCGGACGACATCAGAGTCAAAATAAACGACCAGTACGGTATACCACTACTAATAAAGTAATAATTTTAAAAAAGGTACTATACTGTCTTTCAAAAACACCGTTGTTTTTTTTTTCATGGACATTTGCTGGTAATATGAGCCAAGGCGCATGGGAGTCAACACACACACACACAACACTTGCAGGCGGAAACAGAGTGGAGAAAGAAGAGGGAGAATGGACATATTTTGACTTCCAAACTAACGATAAAGGTGGAGCGATACACACTCGTCCTGCAAGCGGTGCTTTAAAACATAGATAGCTATCGGCTAACATCTCTCCACTGTGTTTTAGCTACTTGTAAATCACTAAACCTCGCCTCCACGGCGACAAATACACTACGGTAAGTATCATCCCTGCAGGACGAGGAATAGCTGGAACATGCTTCAGATACAATAGCTAACCGCTAACAGCAAGTGTAGCTCGCGCTCCTAAATGTAAACAAATGGGTGGATCTATACAAATATCAACTGTAAAGATGGCAAGTACAAGAGTCGTATATAGTTGATACGACAATGATTACATCAATATTCTTTTGTCATTTTTTTATTGTTTAGAAACTCAGGAAAAACGTCCCTGAATTATGACCAATGTATTTCCCTGTAACTACCGTATTTTTCGGAGTATAAGTCGCTCCGGAGTATAAGTCGCTCCGGAGTATAAGTCGCACCGGCCGAAAATGCATAATAAAGAAGGAAAAAAACATATATAAATCGTACTGGAGTATAAGTCGCATTTTAGGGGGAAATTTATTTGATAAAACCCAACACCAAGAATAGACATTTGAAAGGCAATTTAAAATAAATAAAGAATAGTAAACAACAGGCTGAATAAGAGTACGTTATATGAGGCATAAATAACCAACTGAGAACGTGCCTGGTATGTTAACGTAACATATTATGGTAAGAGTCATTCAAATAACTATAACATATAGAACATGCTATACGTTTACCAAACAATCTGTCACTCCTAATCGCTAAATCCCATGAAACCTTATACGTCTAGTCTCTTACGTGAATGAGCTAAATAATATTATTTGATATTTTACGGTAATGTGTTAATAATTTCACACATAAGTCGCTCCTGAGTATAAGTCGCACCCCCGGCCAAACTATGAAAAAAACTGCGACTTATAGTCCGAAAAATACGGTACTTGGTATCGATTCGATACGCAAATTTGTAGACTCACCCAAAACTTATGTAAAGTTTGGATAAGTGCTTATTACATTTGAAAAGAAGTGTAGCTGTTAAAACAGAGAGTAAGCAGATATTAACAGCAAATTAACAAGTAGATTAAAAATCTATTTTCTACAGCTTGTCCCTCATAATTTTGACAATATAATACAGTCAGAAATGACAATGTTACTGCATATATCAGCAGACAAATTAGGAGCCTTTGTAACCCATTTGCGTACTTAATACTAAAAAAGAAGTTGCCTGGTATGTTCACTGTGTTATTTAATGCCAAAATTGTTCTTTGAGTGCAGTAAAAACATGTTTATTGTATCATATGTCTGTTAAAATAAAGCCAATATTTAAAAAATGTTGTGGTCCCTTTATTTTGAAAAGTATCGGAATACATACAAAATATTGGCATCAAAACAACACTACGACGCGGTTTGTTTGGCTTTTTCCTGAACGCAAGGAAAAACTACTGGGCTGCACCCTTTTAGCCATTTAAGGTGCTGAA
>NC_084573.2:22595000-22607500 GCF_033978685.3 Nerophis lumbriciformis
TGCAAGAATAAGCGTTCACGCATGGCTTTCTTGCACACTCATTAGCATCTGTGAAAGCAAGGTAGAAGGAGCCCATAACAGGGGACAAAGCAAAGGAAGCAAAAAAGAAGGAACCACAAAACCATATTTGAGTAAAAATTAAATGACAGGGTGCCTAATCAGTAGTGTGATTAAATATGGTCATCAGAACATATCCCAGCCTGCAGGCCAAGATCTTCTGTATGGATAACATAAATGCTCAATGCACCCTCAGGAAGTGAAAAAGAAAGCACAAATATGGATCTGCAGCATTTTTTACTGGGGGCCGCAGACTGAAAGGATGCCGAGGCCCTTTTGACATTTTTCACTTCCAAAACCAGTACACTATGTCGATTTTATTTACAATTATATTACACCTATTTGCTCCTTCATTTGTAAAAAAAAAAAAACATGTTTTTTTCAGTAATAGAATTATTAGAATGTGCCGTAAGCCGCTAAAACGTTTACTGCGGCCGTACTGGCAGGATTTTGACAAACTGAATTTTTAAATGCACACACTTTGCTCAGAAATGTATATTCAATGAAATAGTCAGCATATTTTGATCTGAAAAAAATTCAGTGTACAAAATTCAAAACCAAAAAATGTAGTTACCAGTACATAAATTCAGAGTACCAAAAAAATTGTTCGTAATAAAAACAAAAATTAACCTCCATACTCGTTGCTCAGTAAAATATGGCTAGAGAGCCTATAGGTAAATAATTAGTAGTACAAGTATAAGTAGTGGTGTCAAACGACTGATTTTCTAAATTAGATTAATTACACATTTTAATTAATCGCGATTAATTACACATTCTTGCCTAATTTGAATTACGACATTTGTACACACATGCAATTCCATTGCCAGAATGTCAAACACAAACATAATTTTTTACTTGAAGACACGCCATTTATTCGCTCAAATCTTAGCTACCCACGCCGCCTTTCAGGTAACCATTCGCAAAATTAATGTGTGGGAAAAATCTGTGATGAATGCGATATTTGTGATTAATCGCATTGCGTCCGCATTGACAGCCCCAGTTAAAAGCGCAAATCATTATATGATGGTGACGGTTTGACGCTGGAACAGACCATTTCTTGTTGACTTGAACAACATTCGATTGTTTTCACCCCACAAGGGTGGATAAAGTAAATTATAAGCCCAATGCTCCAAAAATACACTCGGTTAGTCATTGATATAATATTGGTAGTTATTAACAGAAACAATGATGAAGTACTTGATAAACAGGAACATACAGTATATAATGACTGAATTTTGGAGTACTTAGAATACAACAGAGTAAGATTGCAAAATGTACTTCTACTAATCCACAACGAGTCAGTTTTGCGGTACAAAGATTACGTATGCACACTGTGCGTTTTGACTCGTGTCAAATTTGGCTCCATAAAGTGTCTCCAAAGGGCTTTAAAGAAACAAACAGAAGAAAGATTGAAATGAGATGCAAACAACGGACGCCCACCACCTTCCACAGACATCTAAAGTGTTACAACAAAGCACTGCTGCTCAAATATCTACAGGCAGGGCGAGGCAGACCGCAGGGGGTCCAGTTGTGCGCGCACACACCACACACACACACCCGCACTTGTCTCCTTTCTGAAACCCAACACTTATCACACACATGCACAGACACTCAACGCCAGGTAAGACAGGAAGCTGATTACTGCTTGTAAACTGAGATCCAAGCTGGTAAAATGAGACTGACTCTTGAGGTCTTTTTTCCGACAACCCGTCCCCCAAACCCACACATACCCCAACTTCATTCACCACGCCATGTCCATACTTTGACAGAAACAACCATAAATGAGAGCTCATAAGACAAACTAAATTTCATGGCTCAGGGTCATGAAAACACTACAGGATATACTTTTACGCACAGGTGCACGTCCCTGGATGTAAAAGATGTCACTCACCTATCTGGCAGGTCTTTCCTTCCCACTCTGGAGGACAGGCACACTCAAAGCCATCCTCCAGGTCGATGCACGTTCCACCTCGGGCACATGGATTGGAGGCGCACTCGTCCAGATCTGCGCAGACGTCAACGTGGCATCAGATTGGGCCGACACTTTTACAGCGCGTTAAACAATGCCAAAGCATCAAATCAGAAGGTTTATGCATGTGGGTGTGAGCTTGCACGCAGTTTTGGAGTATTACTTTGACAGTGGGCAATTTGTGACATCGCAGATTGACGGATGTACATATGTGGGCATTCTTGGACATATGTTGTCCCTCACCCCCGCCTGAGACTGTTGACCCTTCTGTATAATTCTTCTTGTTCCATGCCATCCGGCCTGTTGTATTTCTATAAAATAAATACTCCCGCGATTATTTGGGCAACTGCAAAATTGGATTAGCCGTTGAACTCGGATGGGAAAACAATCAAAATTAGAATGTTTGTGTGTTTGAGCGAGCAAAAACTGATTTAAACTTTTCGCTCTAATTGTCCAATTTGCGTTAATCCAAAATCGCAAAAGCCTGAGTGTCCAGAGTTCTGCCTGCATCCTCCAATCATTTGTGGCAGCTTTAGAGGAACCTTGAACGGCTGCCAGCATCTTCCAATTTGCCTCAACACCAGGATAACGCTTACTCCAACTAGCAGATGTCCTGGTATCATGATGTAGTTATCTTCCGAGACTGAAAGGGTCGCTAGGCACACGGGACTCCTCTTCTTTAGAGAGGTGTAAAAGAAAGTGCATTTCTACCCTCCTTCAAAACCGCACTAAAAGAACACCTCCAGGCAACTACAACCCTCGACTAACACCCTCCCCCCACCACATCCCACCTCCCCGGATTGTAAATAATCAAATGTAAACAATCAAATGTATATACTTGTTCTTATGCTTTCTGAGCTCACTATGTTCACTGCTCGATGTACATATCCTACCAAGTCAGACCTACACTGTTTCAATGTCCATTTCTCAGATGATATTATTGTTGATGACTGAAGTGCTGATATCAACCAAACCTAACCCCCCCACCCCAACCCCCTCCACATCCCACCCCCCGGATTGTAAATAATGTAAATAATTCAATGTATATACTCTGATGATTAACTTGTGTGATGACTGATAGTATATATTTATACCATGAATTGATTAACGTGGACCCCGACTTAAACAAGTTGAAAAACTTATTCGGGTGTTACCATTTAGTGGTCAATTGTACGGAATATGTACTGTATTGTGCAATCTACTAATAAAAGTCTCAATCAATCAATCAAAAAGTCAGTCGCGTTCCAACAGAACAGGCAGGTTCCCCCGAACCAGAGAGCTTGTCAATTTTGTTGAGATGCCAGTTGATTAATTCCATTGTTTAGATTTTGGAAGTCAGTGCAAAAAAAAAGCCAACAATAAATTCAAACAAGACACAAACAGGAAAGCAGGGCAGACACTGAGAAGGGAGGGAGTGTGACCGCCTTTTCCAAGAGCCAAGAAAGAAATCTTGGATGTCAAGATGTAGGTTTACAATTATGATACTTTTGGAGGGGGCAGTCTTTTTGAATACGATGCCACAAGCTTGGCACAGCTATCTTTGGGCAGTATCTCTTTGCAGCACCTCTCAAGCTCCATCAGGTTGGATGGGAAGCATTGTTTTTTATCCAGGATCCCTGTGACCATTGCTGCAATTTTCTTAGTCTAGTCATGGAGGTGACCAAGAACTTGATGGTTACTCTGTCAGAGCTACAGCATTCCTCTGTGGGGAGAGGAGAAGCTTCCAGAAGGACAACCATCTCTGCAGCAATCATGCCTGTATGGTATAGCAGCCAGGCGGAAGCCATTTCTAGGTAAAAAGTTTGCCAAAATGCACCTGAAACACTCTCAGGCCATGAGAAACAAAATGATCTGGCCTGATTATACAAAGATTGAACTCTTTGGCATGAATGCTAGACCTCATGTTTGGAGGAAACCAGGCACCGCTCATCACCAGGCCAATACCATCCCAACAGTGCAGCATGGTGGTGGCAGCATCATGCTGTGGGGTTGCTTTTTCAGCGGCAATAAAGGGAAATATGAATGCAGCAATGTACAGAGACATCCTGGATGAAAACCAACACAAACTCATCCAACCATGATGGAGCTTGAGAGGTGCTGCAAAGAGGAAAGGGTAAAACTGCCCAAAGATAGGTGTGCCAAGCTTGTGGCATCGTATTCAAAAATACTTCTGCCAAAAGTGCATCATCAAAGTATTGAGCAAATACTTGTGTGATTTTTTTAGCTTTGCAACATTTAAATAAAAAAATAAAAAAACTTTTCATATTGTTATTATGTGGTATTGTGTGTAGCATTTTGAAAATGAAAATGAATGTATTCCATTTTGGAAGAGGCTGTAACATGAAATGTGGAAAAAGTGAAGCGCTGTGAGTACTATCCGGATGCGCTGTAGATATTGCTGTGAATCTTTGGGCACCACAAGATTATTGGGGGCAACAATTTGATTAAGAGTCGATGCTCAAATCAAATCGATTCTCGGTTCAAAAACAAAACTTTTTTTTTTTTTTTTTTTTTTTTTTTAATAACACTGGATGCCAGTTCTATGATTAACTAAATTACTTCATGAAATAGATAAACAGCTCTAGTAAATGTCTATATAACTTAAAAGGAAACTGGTTTTGTTTAGTCAAATTCAACCCAAATATTTATTAACATCAAATAAATACCAATAAGGCAACAAGAGAAGTATCCTACACTTCTCTTATCTAAAGTAAATCAGTACAGCAGATATGATCATCTACATCATGGGTGTTAAACTCTGGCCCGCGGGCCAAATTTGGCCCGCCGTGTAATTTCACTTGGCCCTTGAGGCGATATCAAATTAACACTAAAGCTGGCCCGCCGATCCTCCCGGGAGTCTTCCAGCCAGCCAGCCAGCCAGCCAGCCAGCCAGCCAGCCAGCCGCTGGCCCAGTCACATAACATGTGCGGCTTCTGCACGCACACACATTAGAATGCAACGCATACTTCATCAACAGCGATACAGGTTACACTGAGGGTAGCCGAATAAAAAACTTTAACACTGTTAGAAATATACGCCACACTGTGAATCCACACCAAACCAGAACCCTTTGCAGCACTAACTCTTCCGGGACGCTACAAGGTGTGTGTGTTTGGGGGGGGGTTTGGTGGTAGCGGGGGTGTATTTTGTAGCGTCCCGGAAGAGTTAGTGCTGCAAAGGATTCTGGGTATTTGTTATGTTGTGTTTATGTTGTGTTACGGTGCGGATGTTCTCCCGAAATGTGTTTGTCATTCTTGTTTGGTGTGTGGCGTATATTTCTAACAGTGTTAAAGTTTTTTATACTGGCACCCTCAGTGTAACCTGTATCGCTGTTGATGAAATATGCGTTGCATTCGCTCGTGTGTGCGTACAGAAGCCGCACATATCTTGTGACTGGGTCTGAACGATGTTAGAATGGATGAAAAGCGGACGTGACGATAGCTCGTAGAGTACGTTAAAGGTTAATTTGTTCAACCTTGGCCCGCGGCTTTGTTCAGTTTTAAATTTTGGCCCACTCTGTATTTGAGTTTGACACCCCTGATCTACATCAACAAGATGATTTTTCTGAGTGGCTGGACAGGACAGATAAAAAAAAAATTAAAAAAATGTATCGATTAAGAATGATTACAAATTAGAATTGCAATTAATTAGACAATAGATTTTTTTTTCACCCCTAGTAGATACAATTATATTTTTAGCTGCATTTAAAATGTATCAGTAAACTATGTAAAATGTATCACAATATATCGCCATAAACATCATTTCTGTATCGTTTTTTCTACAAATGAAGACAGACAGTTTAAGCTCATGTTGAGATCTCAAGGACTGAGAACCAAAATAATCCGTGACCTGTGATCTGCTTACACACAAACAGATTGAACAACTGCGCGCCCCCCGAGTGGCACACAATAAAAGATATGTGTGGAGAAACTCACTGTGTGCACAGGTCGGACCCTCCCAGCCCGGCGGACACTGGCACTCGAACCCTGAGGGAGCTTCATGGCATGTCCCGCCGTTTGCACAAGGACTGGAAACACAGGAGTGCTCGGCTAATGGAGGCAGCCAACACAAAAGATTAATTCGGTTCTTCCAAGCCTATTTTTTTATAGTAATACTACATTAAAAATGAATTATTCTCTTCCATTATGATGTCCATTTTAAAGAAAAACAGCAAGTTTTTTGTAATTTTGCCCTTCATCCACAATCCTTATGTAAGGCAAGAACACGTCTGTCCCTTTTCTGTGCGTTATAGTGAAAACTTACCTAGCACAATGCAGGAAATTGGAATTTGACTGTTTTGCCTATAAAGCACTCTAATAAAACACTGCCAACAATGCTTCATTTATATGCAATGACCAGCATATTAACCAAAAGCTATAGCAACATTGTTATTGTAAGTGCTAAGACAGGAACTACTTTTCCGCAGTAGTGACAAAGCGACTGCTGACACTGCTCCTCCATCCACTAGCAAGAAGTATGCTAGCTACTCGAGCTGTTTCTGCTGCTGTATCGCCTTTGAGTTAGTTAACGGTAATGCTGCGTTATACTGTATATCGTGCAACTCATCTGATTAGCAAAAGGTTGTGGCACCAAGACAAGGAGTTGGTCAACTTAAAATCTGGACCGACTGAGGCAGTGGATACTGGCTCTCATTGCTCGACAAAATTGCGAGGAAGACTCCGGGAGATGCTCATTTCCTCTCACTATTCTAATTTACCAGCTCACAGAGACCATAGGTCTCGTGCCGAAAGATACAACCATTCCATTAGCCGGCATCCCAGTGAGAGTAACTGTTTTGTTATGTTCTTCTTTGAAACTAGAGATGTCCGATAACATCGGCCTGCCGATATTATCGGCCGATAAATGCGTTAAAATGTAATATCGGAAATTATCGGTATTTTTATTATCGGTATCATTTTTTTATTTTTTATTTTATTAAATCAACATAAAAAACACAAGATACACTTACAATTAGTGCACCAACCCAAAAAAACTCCCTCCCCCATTTACACTCATTCACACAAAAGAGTTGTTTCTTTCTATTATTAATATTCTGGTTCCTACATTATACATCAATATATATCAATAAAGTCTGCAAGGGATACAGTCCGTAAGCACACATGATTGTGCGTGCTGCTGGTCCACTAATAGTACTAACCTTTAACAGTTAATTTTACTAATTTTCATTAATTACTGGTTTCTATGTAACTGTTTTTATATTGTTTTACTTTCTTTTTTATTCAAGAAAATGTTTTCAATTTATTTATCTTAATTTATTAATTTTTAAAAAAAAGTACCTTATCTTCACCATACCTGGTTGTCCAAATTAGGCATAATAATGTGTTAATTCCACGACTGCATATATCGGTATCGGTTGATATCGGTATCGGTAATTAAAGAGTTGGACAATATCGGAATATCGGATATCGGCAAAAAGCCATTATCGGACATCCCTATTTGAAACGAACAATAGCGCTACATAATAACCTTTCAAGGCTTGGACGAAGTCTGCCATGGTCAGTGGTAGCAAACATAGAATCGAACTTTCTAAGCTGTTGTTGTTGTTGACGGAAATAGCGTTAGTTGATTTGCACTCTGTGACATCAATGCGCCAAGAAAAGAAGTTATGACTATGCTGAAAATGACCAAAATACTGTAAATAGTGCATTATCATGAATGGAGGTTTTTGAATGTTTTTTGAGGAACTTTATAGGTGATATAGTTCATCCAGATTACGTGCATTGTTAGCCACCTCATGCTAGCAGTTTTTCGCTATTTAGAATGTATAGATTTAAAAAAAAAAAAAAAGAAGTGTTCTTGTCTCACATCAGGATTGTGGATGATAGCCCCCATTCTGAGAAAAGTGCAGTTTTCCTTTAAAGTAATAAACACAGTAGGCTGGTAGTATTGAATACATAGGAGTAAAAGCAAAGACAACCATTTGACTGACCATAATACACTCACCGATCTCACAGGTCTTGCCTGAGTAGCCTTGTGGACACGCGCAGTGGTACTCGTCTGGTTCGGTGTTCATGCACGTGCCTCTGTTGACGCACGGCTGGTGGCGGCCGCAGTAATTCAAATCTGGAGACACATATGTCGAAAATGATTTTGATTCATGTATAAGGACAAAAAAGTCACACCTTCACAATTTTCAGCGGCAAGTTATTGCTTATTCATGTATAAGGACAAAAAAGTCACACCTTCACAATTTTCAGCGGCAAGTTATTGCTTGACTTTTGGTGCTTCTATGTATCAAAAAGGATGAAAACATGCAGTATGTCATTGACTATTTGCTAAATTGCATGTCCTTGGTTTGTACAATCGTAATGGAAGAAGCCCCCTCAAAGAACTATATATATATATATATATATATATATATATATATATATATATATACACACACACACACACATATACATACATACACATACATGTACATATATAACTATACATAATCTATATATATATATAATATAATAATGTAAATAATTAGTTATATATGTATGTGTATGTACGGTATGTATATGTGTGTGTGTGTGTGTATATTTTTATATATATATATATATATATATATATATATAACTATATATATAAAACTATATATATATATATATATATACACCGTATATTAGGGCTGCAATTAACGATTAATTTGATAATCGATTAATCTGTCGATTATTACTTCGATTAATCGATTAATAATCGGATAAAAGAGACAAACTACATTTATATCCTTTCCAGTATTTTATTGAAAAAAACAGCATACTGGCACCATACTTATTTTGATTATTGTTTCTCAGCTGTTTGTACATGTTGCAGTTTAGAAATGTTTATTAAAAAAAAGAAAAGAAAAAAAGAAGAAATGCCTCTGCGCATGCGCCGAGCATAGATCCAACGAATCGATGACAAAATTAATCGGCAACTATTTTTATAATCGATTTTAATCGATTAGTTGTTGCAGCCCTACCGTATATATATATATATATATATATATATATATATATATATATATATATATATATATATATATATATATATAGTTATATATAAATATAAAAATATACATTTACATATATAGTTATATGTACACATAATACATATATACACATTAATACATTTACATATATACATACATACACATATACATACATTTATACACATCCACACACAAACACACATACATATGATACACATACATATTTACACAAACATACACATCTATACTATATATACAGTATATACATATATATATACAGACATATATAGATATATACCTTTGAAATATATATAATATATGATACATATATTATATATAAATATATATTAAAAATATACATATTTTTAATTAATTGAATTAGCTTCTAATTCATTTTCAGTAACAAATGCATACATTCAGACATTTGCTTTGTATACACTCATCATGCAGTTAAAGAAACAATATGTATTACTACGAATAGCAGCTTTTGTATAAATTTAACGGCCCACTGGCTTATAAACAAGAGAACAATGTACAGCATTCCCTCGTTTTCCAGTTCGACCGTTAAATATCTTGTCTTTGCAGTCTATTCAATTGAATATAAGTTGAAAAGGATTTGCAAATCATTGTATTCTGTTTTTATTTACCATTTACACAACATGCCAACTGCACTGGTTTTGGGTTTTGTAAGATATTTTGGAGGATACTTAATTTGAGAATTGCAAGTTGAATAAAGCTTGTCTTCAGAATAAAATTCTTTCTATTTTATAAATCCTGCTAATTTCTAGACATAAAAATCTTAAATTAGGATGTCTCATCAAGTAAAATTAACAAGCTGCAAGGACATCATTTCACTAGTTTTTAGTATTTTCATTATATTTTGCCAGCTATTTTTCTGCAGTGTAAGTACTTTCTGTACAGAAATGTGAAGAACTAGAAAAGTGTTATTGTGAGGCCGAAGGAGACAAGTTCTTGGAGCGAATATCAGCTTGCACCACGTCCTCAACTTTGCTAATTGGCTGCCAACATTCATCCCGCCGGTGCCAGGAGTTCCCGGGAAGCTTGTCGGCGTCTTGGTCTCGGCTGGAGAGCACCAGCTGTCACTTTGAAGGGAAGCACTGAGCGTTTCCCCCAGCACTCACGAAAGGGAGGCTTACAGTATTTACATCTACGTGTCTATCTTTTCAATTATTCATCAGCCGTGGACTCGCAAAACAGATCCTGTCATTTTTTTTTTTTGTGTGTGTCCCCACTTACTAAACACTTCAAGCGGTCCTTAGAAACCAGCTTGAGCCTGAAGGGCAGGTCACACTGAAGGCTGCTCGATAAATAAATGAACAGGGACGAGTCTCCGCTGGGGATCTTTAGGAGCGACTCTCATCCCCCAAAGTGCACTCAAGTGACGGGGAGGATGTGAGGGGGATCCAGTGTCCCTTCTGCTGCTCAAATCGCACCGGCAGTAAAACTATACAGCTGCCGGTTTCCAGTCCGAGAATGGGGAAAGACGTCTGTGAACTGATTTGAAAAATAAAAAAAATAAAAAAAGTGCACTGGCACAAAAGTGAGTACACCCCTCACACTTTAGCAATTACCGTATTTTTCGGACTATAAGTCGCAGTTTTTTTCATAGTTTGGCCGGGGGTGCGACTTATACTCAGGAGCGACTTATGCGTGACATTATTAACACATTACCGTAAAATATCAAATAATATCATTCACGTAAGAGACTAGACGTATAAGATTTCATGGGATTTAGCGATTAGGAGTGACAGATTGTTTGGTAAACGTATAGCATGTTCTATACGTTATAGTTATTTGAATGACTCTTACCATAATATGTTACGTTAACATACCAGGCACGTTCTCAGTTGGTTATTTATGCCTCATATAACGTACACTTATTCAGCCTGTTGCTCACTATTCTTTATTTATTTTAAATTGCCTTTCAAATGTCCATTCTTGGTGTTGGGTTTTATCAAATAAATTTCCCCCAAAAATGCGACTTATACTCCAGTGCGACTTATATGTTTTTTTCTTCTTTATTATGCATTTTCGGTGATAGCGGGGGTGTATATTGTAGCGTCCCGGAAGAGTTAGTGCTGCAAGGGGTTCTTGGTATTTCTTCTTTTGTGTTTATGTTGTGTTACGGTGCGGATGTTCTCCCGAAATGTGTTTGTCATTGTTGTTTGGTGTGGGTTCACAGTGTGGCGCATATTTGTAACAGTGTTAAAGTTGTTTATACGGCCACCCTCAGTGTGACCTGTATGGCTGTTGACCAAGTATGATTGCATTCACTTTTGAGTCTGTCAAAAGCTGTAGATATTATGTGACTGGGCCGGCACGCAAAGGCAGTGCCTTCAAGGTTTATTGGCGCTCTGTATTTCTTCCTACGTCCGTGTACACAGCGGCGTTTTAAAAAGTCATACATTTTACTTTTTGAAACCGATACCGATAATTTCCGATATTACATTTTAAAGCATTTATCGGCCGATAATATCGGCAGTCCGATATTATCGGACATCCCTAATGATAACTCTTTTTAGCTAATTCAGCAGCAGTACACCTTAGAGTCATATGACTAGGTAGTTGACACATGCTAACTTTTTTAGCTATTTTTGCAACCGTACACCTCAGAGTCATTTACCTTGGTACTTGACACATGCTAACCTTTTTAGTTAATTTTGCAGCCGTTCACTTCAGGAATTGTAACATGGTACTTGACACGTGCTAACTTTTTTTGCTATTTTTGCAACCGTACACCTCAGAGTCATTGACACATGCAAATCTTTTTAGATATTTTTGCAGCCGTACACCTCAGGGTTATATAACATGGTATTTGAAACATGCTAACTTTTTTAGCTAATTTTGCAACCGTACACCTCAAAGTTATTTACCTTGGTACTTGACACATGCTAACCTTTTAATTAATTTTGCAGCAAGACATCTTAAAGTCATACAACTTGGTATTTGACTTATGCTAACTTTTATAGCTAATTTTGCAGCCATACACCCCAGAATCCTTTAACTTGACACATGCTAACCTTTTTAGCTAATTTTGCAGCCATACAATGGAGAGTCGTATAACTTAGTACTCGACACATGCTAACTTTTCTAGCTAATTTGGCAGCCGTACACCTCAGAGTCATTCAACTTGGTACATGACATATGCTAACTTTTATAGCTAATTTTTCAGTCATACACGGCAGAGTCGTATAACTTAGTAGTTGACACATGCTAACTTTTTTAGTTTATTTGGCAGCCATACCACCTCAGAGTCATATAACTTGGGACTTGACGTATACTAACTTTTTAAACTAATTTTGCACCTCAGTGTCATGTAACTTGGTACGTGACAAATGCCAACTTTTTAGGCTAATTTCGCAACCATACACCTCAGTCATATAACTTGGTACTTGACACATACTATTATATGCTAATGTTAACTCGCTAACATTAACATGCTAGCTTTTTTTTTTAGCTAATTTAACAGCTGTA
>NC_084573.2:22610000-22715000 GCF_033978685.3 Nerophis lumbriciformis
ACCTTTACAGCTAAACTTTTCAATGCACACGTCACACTCTTTACTGTTGCAGTACTTTTTGCACGACTTGATGTTATCTAACTAGAGGCGCCACATTCACTAAAAAAAGGAATGATCCATGAATTGACCAATAAATGACCTGCTTTAATTGGTATTAATATGTATCTGTCGTAGTTCATAGTGAATTGTAAGTTCATCCGGAAAGTTCAGCTTTCATTAAAAAAAAAAAACTTTGAAAACCGAGTCCCGCCGGTCCTACCAGCACTGATTGACGTAAAATCCACGGTGCCATATTACGATACCTAGGTTGCTGACTATTAGCCAGACTCTTCGCACTTGGCGATCACTCCAGCAGCACTGAGAGCGGACCTAGCCAAACTACCTAAAGAAATTGACTCAGAAAAATGCTCCGACGTAAGTTGAGTCAGGCTCCACTTTTCTGAAAATTCACTAGCTTGATGCTAATATACATTAGCTTTGCTATTGACATGCTACTGATCAGCATTAGCGATTTTACATGGCGATTTCAACACCTCCGAATTTGTTAACGAAAACCTTACAATCAAAAATCTGGTAGGTAATATACAAACCTCGATTCCATATGAGTTGGAAAATTGTGTTAGATGTAAATATAAATGGAAGACAATGATTTGCAAATCATTTCCAACCCATATTCAGTAGAATATGCTACAAAGACAACATATTTGATATTCAAACTGATAAACATTTTTTTTTTTTTGCAAATAATCATTAACTTTAGAATTTGATGCCAGCAACACGTGACAAAGAAGTTGGGAAAGATGGCAATAAATACTGATAAAGTTGAGGAATGCTCATCAAACACTTATTTGGAACATCCCACAGGTGAACAGGCAAATTGGGAACAGGTGGGTGCCATGATTGGGTATAAAAGTAGATTCCATGAAATGCTCAGTCGTTCACAAACAAGGATGGGGCGAGGGTCAACACTTTGTCAACAAATGCATGAGCAAATTGTTGAACACTTTTAGAAAAACCTTTTTCAACCAGCTAATGCAAGGAATTTAGGGATTTCACCATCTACGGTCCGTAATATCATCAAAAGGTTCAGAGAATCTGGAGAAATCACTGCACGTAAGCAGCTAAGCCCGTGACCTTCGATCCCTCAGGCTGTACTGCATCAACAAGCGACATCAGTGTGTAAAGGATATCACCACATGGGCTCGGGAACACTTCAGAAACCCACTGTCAGTAACTACAGTTGGTCGCTACATCTGTAAGTGCAAGTTAAAACTCTCTTATGCAAGGCGAAAACTGTTTATCAACAACACCCAGAAATGGCGTAGGTTTCGCTGGGCCTGAGCTCATCTAACATGGACTGATACAAAGTGGAAAAGTGTTCTGTGGTCTGACGAGTCCACATTTCAAATTGTTTTTGGAAACTGTGGACATCGTGTCCTCCGAACCAAAGAGGAAAAGAACCATCCGGATTGTTATAGGCGCAAAGTTGAAAAGCCAGCATGTGTGATGGTATGGGGGTGTATTAGTGCCCAAGACATGGGTAACTTACACATCTGTGAAGGCGCTATTAATGCTGAAAGGTACATACAGGTATTGGAGCAACATATGCTGCCATCCAAGCAACGTTACCTTGGACACCCCTGCTTATTTCAGCAAGACAATGCCAAGCCACGTGTTACATCAGCGTGGCTTCATAGTAAACGAGTGCGGGTACTAGACTGGCCTGCCTGTAGTCCAGACCTGTCTCCCATTGAAAATGTGTGGCGCATTATGAAGCCTAAAATACCACAACGGAGACCCTGAACTGTTGAACAACTTAAGCTGTACATCAAGCAAGAATGGGAAAGAATTCCACCTGAGAAGCTTAAAAAATGTGTCTCCTCAGTTCCCAAACGTTTACTGAGTGTTGTTAAAAGGAAAGGCCATGTAACACAGTGGTGAACATGCCCTTTCCCAACTACTTTGGCACGTGTTGCAGTCATGAAATTCAAAGTTAATTATTATTTGCAAAAAAAAAAAAAGTTTATGAGTTTGAACATCAAATATCTTGTCTTTGTAGTGCATTCAACTGAATATGGGTTGAAAATGATTTTCAAATCATTGTATTCCGTTTATATTTACATCTAACACAATTTCCCAACTCATATGGAAATGGGGTTTGTATTAACACTTGGCAGGGCTTTAAAAAACAAAACAAAACAAAAAACACACTACATCTAATGTCTTGGACTTGCAACTTAATGTAATACTTGGATAATATGATGATAATAAAAGAAGATATAACAACTGGACAGCAGTTATTATAATACTAAAAATAATATTTACTAACACACAATAGTACCGAAAATTGATAACGTTGAGTACCGGTATCGATTCCCAGGTACCGGGAATTGGTACCGTATTGGTTCAAATGTGAACAGTACCGATTCGTAGTTGATATATAAGGTTTACTCACTATTTATATAGCATTACATTACTACTACATTATTACGCAGCCCATTTAGTCGAGTTTGAATGACTTGTGCCCTTCGCTGTTAGATTTGTTCACCCGCTGCTGAAGAAAGACAAGGTGAAGCGTTAAAAAAGGCCTTTACCAGAACCCGTTTCCCATGGGTCGCTGGAATAATTCCAGGGATTTGTGAACGTGTGACAAGCAAGCCTTCTTTGGGAAGAGAAAAAATACTTTCAGTTTCTAAATAGGAGCTTTCTTGTTTGAAATGGATGTCAATGGATTCAATTAGACACTGCTGACTTTCCTATGGCTGAATTCTGATAAAATGGGTCATTTGTCTACATTAAAACACTTTCCTTGTGGTCTCCATAACATGTAATGGTGGTTCTTTGGTCAAAATGTTGCATTGATTCTGATTTACAGACCGTTTAAGCTGATTTCTGACCGTCTCTTCAGGAAGCGCCATTAGGTGGGTGGTCTTTTTAACATAGCTCCACTAGAACGGTGTCTTCTTTCCCCGTCAGCCATGTTGTAAATGTTTGCCCTTTCTCCTGACAGCTATAAGTTGGAGCTATACGCTACTTTGTATTACAAATGGGAACAGCGGAGGATGCACGTGCACGTACGAGCCGGTCTGCGCCACGACATAAGGATAGAGAAAAAGAAGGAATTTATTGACTACACCTGGATTAAAATGGCGCAAAGGTCTTCGGGTAAACCGCTACCATATATGGAAATATCCGCTGACGCAACTAACGCAAAATACTCACTCAATAAAGTCCTACAGTCTTAACGCTTCCATGGTTTCAAGTTTTCTGTAGTTGTGGGGATCCCGAATACACAAAAACAAGTACTAGAGATGTCCGATAATGGCTTTTTTGCCGATATCCGATATTGTCCATCTCTTAATTACCGATTCCGATATCAACCGATACCGATATATACAGTCGTGGAATTAACACATTATTATGCCTAATTTTGTTGTGATGCATTAAACAATGTAACAAGGTTTTCCAAAATAAATCAACTCAATTTATGGAAAAAAATGCCAACATGGCACTGCCATATTTATTATTGAAGTCACAAAGTGCATTATTTTTTTTAACATGCCTCAAAACAGCAGCTTGGAATTTGGGACATGCTCTCCCTGAGAGAGCATGAGGAGGTTGGGGTGGCCGGGGTTGGGGGCGGTTGTATTGTAGCGTGCCGGAAGAGTTAGTGCTGCAAGGGGTTCTGGGTATTTGTTCTGTTGTGTTTATGTTGTGTTCTCCCGAAATGTGTTTGTCATTCTTGTTTGGTGTGGGTTCACAGTGTGGCGCATATTTATAACAGCGTTAAAGTTGTTTATACGGCCACCCTCAGTGTGACCTGTATGGCTGTTGATCAAGTATGCCTTGCATTCACTTGTGTGTGTAAAAAGCCGTAGATATTATGTGACTGGGCCGGCATGCAAAGGCAGTGCCTTTAAGGTTTATTGGCGCTCTGTACTTATCCCTACGTCCGTGTACACAGCCGCATTTGAAAAAGTCCTGAATTCTACTTTTTGAAACCGATATCGATCATTTTGAAACCGATACCGATAATTTCTGATATTACATTTTAAAGCATTTATCGGCCGATAATATTGGCAGTCCGATATTATCGGACATCTCTAACAAGTACCAATAGGTAAGTAAAGTTGGTTTTGTATAATTAGACCCCTTTAAAAGGGAAATTGCTCTTTCAATATATACGGTAAGTACGAGGTGGCTAACAATTAAGCTAATTTCATCATTGTTTATTGCACCCATAAAGCTCTCTTAAACATTTTAAAAACCGCCAACAACATTCCATAACAGTGATATTGTTGTTATTATTAGCGCCAACGCCGAGGAACTACTTTTAGCGATGCCATGATCACAAAGGGGCTAATTAGCTTATGCAGCTATTGGCATATTGCGCCTCTCAGTTGATGAAAGTTCATTCTAAGTTATAAATCATGCCTCTCACCTGGATAGTAGAAGGTTGCGGGCATTATTCGAGAAGTTGGTCAACTTAGACATTCAACTTAGACCCAGAGATGGCGAGAAAGACACAGAAAGACGCTCGTTTGTGGAAGCTTTCCCCCCCTACCCCCATTTAAACAGGAAGATATAAACATCCCACCAGTCGTAGATTGTTTTATTATGTTCGTTGTTTGTATTTCTTGTTTAGCACTTAGCAATAATGCTACTTGCTGGATCTGCTTATCACGCCGCTTCTAAAACTTGTAACTCATCTTCTTTATATTCAGGCTCAAAAATATACAGTTGTGGATTATCATTTGTCCTAAAATAGTCTCGGATTTAGTCTGCCATGGTTAGTAGTAGTTGTTGTTGAAGGAAATGTGATGAGTCTGTGAAATGAATACGCCTCTGTATGCTTAAAATTACAAAAATACGTAAATATGTTATTATGAATGTGCATGTTGCTACATTACATCTATACTTACAGCGTGTATATACTGTAAAACCTAGATGGAGGCTTTTTTTTTTTTTAAGAGGGCTTTATTGGCGGAATAGAGCGAGTTCCATTACCTCAATTGTTAGCTGACTTTTGCTCGCTTTTATTTACAATTGGTTGTGGCCATTATTCGAGAAGTTGGTCAATTTAGACAATCAACTTAGACCCGGAGATGGCGAGAAAGACACGGAAAGACGCTCGTTTGTGGAACACCCCCCCATCTAAACGGGAAGATATAAACATCCCACCAGTCATAGATTGTTTTATTATGTTCGTTGTTTGTATTTCTTGTTTAGCACTTAGCAATAATGCTACTTACTGGATCTGCTTATCACTCCGGTTCTAAAACTTGTAACTCATCTTCTTTATATTCAGGCTCAAAAATATAAAGTTGTGGATCATCATTTGTCCTAAAGTAGTCTCGGATAAAGTCTGCCATGGTTAGTAGCAGTTGTTGTTGAAGTAAATAGAGAACGTTGTGATGCATCTGTGAAATTAATACGCCTCTGTATGCTTAAAACGACAAAAATACGTAAATATGTTATTATGAATGTGCCTGTTGCTACATTACATATATACTTACAGCGTGTATATAAAACCTTGATGGAGGCTTTTTTAGAGCGCTTTAAAGGCGGAATAGAGCGAGTTCCATTACCTCCATTGTAAGCTGACTTTTGCTAACTTATATTTATGATTTAGAATGCATTAAAAAAAAAGTTTTTGTCTTACATAAAAATTGTGAATGATTGGCAAATAAAAAAAAAAAGTGCAGCTTCCTTTTAAGACTGCAAACGAGCGGAGACTGAATCAACAGCGCCTCTGTTGGTTGCAGCTAAGTTGTGCAAGTGTAAAAAAAATAATTAAAAAAAATAAAAATCCTGTGTCAGGGCTTTTGTCAACCCATCCCCAAAGCGCCCTTGCCAACTAATCTGAGTGGTGGGTTACATTCCAGGGCAGGAGAGGTTAAGAATACTTCCAGCAAGCTCCTGTCTGGACTGGGCTGGGGGGATCTCAGAGCAAGCGTCTGGAGACGGCCGTGTGTTTACAGAGGCTACGTGCACGCGCTCGGCTATTCCGAGGCTGCTACGTCGTCCAGCCAGCTGTCTTGTCAATTGGCTCCTATTTTGAGCCGGGTCCTCCTTCAGACGGCACCGCGAGCATTCAGGGGTCCTTGAACGTCTCACTGGATACCGTACATGCTTGCTTACTCGGGCTGCGAACCTTTGGGCACCACACCATTCCATTCGATTCTTGGGGGTAACGATTCTCAATTCAAAATCTCTACTTTTAAAAACAAAAAAACATTGGGTTTTAGTTCTATGATTAACTACATCTATTCATCCATTTCCTACCGCTTACCTGTTTCTCCTCCATAAAATAAATAAACAGCTCTAACAAACACTTAGATTACTTAAAGAAAAACTTAGTTTGATAAAGTCAAATACAAATAAGGCAACAAGAGAAGTATCCAACACTTCTCTTTTGTAAAATAAATCTGTACAGCCGATATGATAATTTATATCAGGGGTATCAAACTCATTTTACCTTAAGGGCCGCATGGAGGAAAATGTATTCCCAAGTGGGCCGTATTGGTCAAATCATGGCATGATAACTTAAAAATAAAGACAACTCCATGTTGTTTTCTTTGTTTTACTTAGGCCAAAAATAGAACAAGCACATTATGAAAACGTACAAATCACAACTAATCCCCTGGACAAAACACTTCCAGTTTGTTGAAAATTCTGAGGAAATTGGTGCAGCTTCAAAAACACAATGCGCTTAGAATTGGTGTCAGTGTATCTACAAAGCCAGGATTAAACTTTAAGTCACAGTCTTTCTGGGATTGAACAAAAAACACAACATGTAAACTCTGCCTGCTCAGTGGCCTTGTGGTTAGAGTGTCGGCCCTGTGAGGTTGTGAGTTCAAACCCCGGCCGAATCATACCAAAGACTATAAAAATGGGACCCATTACCTCCCTGCTTGGCACTAAGCATCAAGGGCTGAAATTGGGAGTTAAATCACCCAAATAATTATTCCCGAGCGCGGCCACCGCTGCTGCTCACTGCTCCCCTCACCTCCCAGGGGTTGGAACAAGGGGATGGGTCAAATGCAGAGGGTAATTTCACCACACCTAGTGTGTGTGTGACTACCAGTGGTACTTTAACTTGAACTCTTCTCGGTATCAAATACCTCCTTTGTCATGTCCACGTATCAATCCAGTGCTAACTCAACAAATCGTAAGAAACGGAGGTAAAAACTATTCAAAAGGGTTAAGTTCATTTTTCCTGAGACATTTTGGGGCAACGATGGTGCCAAGTGACGATGTGTTCGAAGCAGAAGACATAAAACGGCAGGTTTTAAGTTTCATGTGGGTCGAGTAGGAGGAGGAGCCACAGTCACCCTTTACTGTGTACCTCTTGCTTGGCCCCGGTATAAACCATTTGCTTGCCTAACAGAATTGCTATTGTGACATCCAGTGGACACATTTAGAACAGCAGTTTATTTCGTAAAAAAAAAAAAAAAAAAAAAAAAAAAAAAAAAGCAGCTCATTTTTATACTTGGCGGGCTGAGAAAAACACTTTTTTTCGCGGGCCGTACGTTTGATACCCCTGATCTACATCAACAATATGAATAGCCTGAGTGGCTGGACAGGACAGTTGTATTAATAATAAAAAAATTTAAAAAAGAGTATTTTTTTTTAGTCGTTTAAGAATTTGATAAGCTATTTTTTTGACAACCCTATTGCTTACATGGTGTAACTGCCTGATAACTCTAAGAGTGTCAGGATGGTTCAATCAAGGGTGATGGAGTCTGGGCCAAGTCGGGGGGAGTGCGCTTCCTGCGTCGTGACACCTTGACACGTCAAAGGGTTGCCAAATGATCGGCGGTCACATTCCACCATGTACTTTTCCTCAGGACATGGCAAGCCTGCGATAAATTTGTCAGAACAAGCCTGATGTGTACTGATATAAAACCCTTAACGCCGCAACCTCACAACCAGAAGCCTGTGGCTAAATGGGTCGGCGTAAAGCCCGCAGAATGGACGGAATAAAGGCAATGAGATCACAAGGGCTTTATTGCTGTCGTTCCGTGACCTGAGGCTTCATTAAATTCGTGCCACAGCAAGAGGAATCTTTACTGCTGCTCTTTTACTCGTATCACTTTTCCGGTCTGTCAGGACCTGACATTTCAGGAGAAGATGCCTCCCTCTGATAACTGGAGTCAGGCTGCCAAAATATGGACAAATTCTGCCCCTCCCACCAGTCAATCAGTATGCCAAACACATCACGGTAAATTGTTTTTCTTTGGAAACGTCACAGTATGTAGTTTTCCCTGCCTTGGCCTTGAGGACCGCATTGCAGGCGGCAAGGAGGGCATGACGATTCCCGGCACGTTGACAGCACGCACGCTGACAAAACAAAAACAAAAAAAAACGATGAGGTCCTTGGTATTCTGTGTGGGATTTTTGGCTTCGAAAAAATACCAGCCAGGCACTGCATGTTCTAAAAACAGCTAGAGACGCCCGCAAGAAAGGAACAAAGTCTGTGTGTGGCATCCACTATCCATACCAATTATGGGTAGTCATGGTTAATTGATCGATTCATTCCATTGTGAGTGTTGGCTAATTGCGTTTTAAAGCAATTGTGGAAAGATTGCAAAGCATCACGTATAAAGGTTAATTTGTGTCTTTATTACAAAAGCTTTTTTTTTGACAATGGATTTATGTAACTGATTTTTTTGCATTTGAATGAAATTATGCTGACAATTTCATTGAAAAAAAAATTGTTAGCAAAATGCGTGTTTAAAAATTTAGTGTATGGAAGAAGCCGTGCTGAAAAATTCAGTGGCGCAAAATTTGCTGCTTCTTTTTTTTTTTTTTTTGTCCTGTCCAGCTTCTCAGGCAAATCATATAGTTGATGTAGATGCCCATGTCGGCTGTTCAGATTTACTTTACAAAAGAGAATTGTAGGATAGAAAATTTGCTGCTTCAAAAAGCAAGATCCGATAAATTAAGACTGAAGCAATCAATGCCGTCCCAGAACCAGCCAATGAGGTGTCAAGTTACGTGACATGGATCTTGCAAAACAGCATAAAAAAAGGCAGTTAACTGGGCTGCCTGGGCATAATACAACATAATTAACATTTCAATGCGGTCCGCTGGATGTTTTCAAACTGTCGAAATGATTCCAATGGTTAGAATCTGCACTTTTGAGTGACCTATGGGTTACTATGGTGACCATAAGACGCACGGGGAAGAGTGGGCGGGGCAGCAACAAGCCTGACCGTCAGGCGGAAGCAGATTTCTACAACCAAGTTCTGCAGAACAGTGTTGTTATATCAAATAAGTGGATGTTCGAACCATTAGAATAATTTCTATAATTTGAAAATATCCAGTGGGCCGCATTGAAATGTTAATTAACCAGCTCAGTGGCCTTGTGGTTAGAGTGTCCGCCCTGAGACTCGGAGGTTGTGAGTTCAAACCCCGGCCGAGTCATACCAAAGTCTACAAAAAATGGGACGCATTACCTCTCGGCTTGGCACTCAGCATCAAGGGTTGGAATTGGGGGTTAAATCACCAAAATGATTCCAGAGCGCGGCGCACGCTGCTGCTGCTCCCCTCACCTCCCAGGGGGTGAACATGGGGATGGAGCAGAGAGGTAGCGGCATAGGTAACGTTAGCTGTGGTGCAAGCGGAGCGGTGGTAATACGAGAGAAAGAAGGTGCGAATCGGGTAACAAATGAAGGAAGAAGAATTAATTCCCAAGAAAAACAGCACGGGGTCCAGCGTCTGGCGGTGCTTTGGCTTCAAGCGGGAAAATGTTGAACAGACAACCGTAATATGTCAAGTATGCGGTAAAAGCGTTGCTACAAAAAGTACCGCACTACTATTTTGTAGCATCATTTGAAAAGTCACCCGCTAGAGAATGAAGAGTGCTTGAAACTCCGCATGTCAACATCTACGGCCGGTGCCATACCAACAAAATGCCGACGCAACCAGCACTGACCCAATTGAGCCTGGCGTCTTCCATTTCCAGATCAACACCGTATGAAAAAAATAGTCAACAACAGAAGGAGATAACGTCCGCAGGAACCTACCACATAGCAAAGGACATACACTATTTGATTTCCTATTAAGCAGCTCATTTTTGTTTGACACTTATTGAAATATCTTGTGTGACATCATGCACAAAAGTGCACTTTATTAGTTTTAAACTATTGTAGTGGCGTTCTGTACAAAAAGTGCACTTTAATTTAGTGTTGTTTTGATTTGTCATCTTAGTGACATCGTGCACAAAAGTGCACTAATACCTTGTTTTAAAATGTCTCTGACAATCTTGCACTTTCTGTTTTGGAAATTACATTAGTTTGTGCCACTGCTTAATAACTGTTTAATAAATACAGTTTTGGTAAATTGACTTAGTTGTGATTTCCCTCTCTGCATGAAAGTTTAAAATGAGCATATATTAATGCAGTATGAACAAGAATGTTTTAATGTAGACACATAGAATCATCATACTGGTTATTATATGCATCAAGTGTTCATTCAAGGCTAAGGCAAAATATCGAGATATATATCGTGTATCGTGATATGGCCTAAAAATATCGAGACATTAATAAAAGGCCATATCGCCCAGCCCTAAATGCAATCCCAATAAAGAGTGTCAGAAAACCTTACGTGCACTCCCCTGGAACCGTGCAGCCACCCTGCTCCAGATTACAGCCTTGCTTGCAGATTGCTAAAGAAGAAAGAGAGAAGACAATAAAAATATTGTAAATGTGAAAAAATAAGAGAAACAGGACGTCATGATTCATGGCCCCCTCGACCAGAGTTGGGGCACAAAAGAGGAATCGTGCCAATCAAAATGCAACAAGATGACAAAATAATGTATGTGCCTGCTGGCTGGTGCCTCACCTGTCTGACATTTAGGACCCATCCATCCCTCCAGGCACACCTTGTCGCCCGACTGGTCACAGCGATAGTGGCCAAAGTAGTTGTCGCGAGGAACACACAGCTTATTGCACTTGTTGCCGTAGTAATTGTCATCGCACCGCACCCGGATACGGTAGACTATGCGGGCCACGGGCCCGTTGTAGGTATTGGTCTTCCACGGGTCACCGGGGTTGACCATGCCCGTGTGGGCCGTGCGCTCGATCAGCAGCTCCTCGTCGTCTGAAACGGACAATAAGATAGTTACCAAAAATGACAACTTTCGGATCAATGTTTGCATGAGATGAAATGAAAAATAATTGATTATTTGTGCATGCAGTGCTATTTTATACTGTATAGGAGAATCTTGGACGTTCTGAACCCCTGTTTCAATGCAGGGGGGTATTCTTATTTTGTACAGTGCAAGGTTATTTAATATTCATATTTTTTACCTCACTCAATGGCTTATTAGTCCTTCAGGATTTTTTTGTGATTGTTGCGGCCGAAAATGCCTGACTTTTTTTTTTTTTTATCAACTTGTGATTTGATGCATTTATCATGAATGTTTTAGGTGTTCATTGCAACCTTAACCTCGAAAAGTAAAGAATTTCAAACTAACTTAAAAATATATACATATTTTGTTGATGTTTTGCTCTTTTTCTAATGAAAAGAAGACTAAATGGCAATGGTGCTCATTGTTAAACTACCGTACTGTTTGTTTTAACTAATTGTAGTAATAATTAATTATAATTACAGAAAGAACCACCACCAAAGGCTTACTTAGGCCCAATACAAATGTTCACCCACTCCCACTACTGCCTCGAAACAAAGCAACAAGGGGTAGAGCTTTGTAATCTTCCCTAGGAATTGGGACACCACTTGCTGCTAATTACATTTGCACATACAGTACAGGCCAAAAGTTTGGACACACCTTCTCATTCAATGCATTTTCTTTATTTTCATGACTATTTACATTGTAGATAGTCACTGAAGGCATCAAAACTATGAATGAACACATGTGGAGTTACGTACTTAACAAAAAAAGGTGATATAACTGAAATAATGTTTTATATTCTAGTTTCTTCAAAATAGCCACCCTTTGCTCGGATTACTGCTTTGCACACTCTTGGCATTCTCTCGATAAGCTTCAAGAGGTAGTCACCTGAAATGGTTTTCACTTCACATGTGCCATAGTTTTGATGCCTTCAGTGACAACAGTCATGAAAATAAAGAAAACGCATTGAAAAGAGAAGGTGTGTTCAAACTTTTGGCCTGTACTGTACGTCCCACCAAGGGGTGTCCTGATACCAATCTTTTGGTAGCGGTACCCGTACCAAAATGTATATCGATATGTATTTCGATACGTTTCAAAATAAAGGGGAGCACAAAAAGTCATGATCGACTTCATTTTAACAGGAAAATCTTACAATACATTAGATTAGAAAGCATTGTTGACATTGTATGAGCATTAACTGACTCTAAGACAAACCAAACAGTCCAGTTGCGATAGATTGAATGACCTGAGATTACAATGAGCTGGATGAATGAGAACTAGAGATGTCCGATAAATGCGTTAAAATGTAATATCGGAAATTATCGGTATCGGTTTTTTTATTATCGTTTTTTTTTTTAAATTAAATCAACATAAAAAACACAAGATACACTTACAATTAGTGCACCAACCCAAAAAAACCTCCCTCCCCCATTCACACAAAAGGGTTGTTTCTTTCTGTTATTAATATTCTGGTTCCTACATTATATATCAATATATATCAATACAGTCTGCAAGGGATACAGTCCGTAAGCACACATGATTGTGCGTGCTGCTGGTCCACTAATAGTACTAACCTACAACAGTTAATTTTACTCATTTTCATTAATTACTAGTTTCTATGTAACTGTTTTTATATTGTTTTACTTTCTTTTTTATTCAAGAAAATGTTTTTAATTTATTTATCTTATTTTATTCATCTTTTAAAAAGTACCTTATCTTCACCATACCTGGTTGTCCAAATCAGGCATAATAATGTGTTAATTCCACGACTGCATATATCGGTTGATATCGGTATCGGTAATTGAAGAGTTGGACAATATTGGAATATTGGATATCGGCAAAAAGCCATTATCGGACATCCCTAGTGAGAACATTCATAGACTTAATCTAACATGCTTTCATATTATTTGACACGTTTTATCCTGTTAAACTGCATATAGGTTTGATATAATTGTTGAATATGATCAAAATCAAGCGTGAGATTAGTAATTCAGTGTTAATAACTCGGTTAATAACCCCTGTTTTAGCCTGTACACTACTGAGTCCAATTGAACTTTTCTGTCAAAAACTGTATCCTGGTCTCTCAGCAGTATGTGCAAAAGATGATGTATGCATATATTGAGGGCTCACTGTAGTCCAGAGCTTCCACAGAGAATGTCCATGAATCAAAGTGGGATTGAAACTGGTAAACAATCTTTGTGGAAATGGAGGGGCTGTGATTTCCTTTCCGCCATAGCTTTGCACTATAGACCGCATTGAAGTGAGCACGCACACACATACACCTTCCTCTGCCGGGGACTGACACAATGTCAGACAGAATCAAGCAACAATAACAAATATATCCCCCGGCGGTTGCCAGATAGAGAACAATGGGCTGCGGGCCCGAGCCGGGCTCCGCTACCTCGGTGTCTAAACAGCAAACCCAGCCACCCAGTCCACTCCACTTCCTGCTCGATAAACACAAGGAAAACAGCCGGCTGCCTTTCCTGAGGACGCGGGTGTGTTGGAGGGGGGGGGTAAACTGTAGGATGTGATGCTGGAGGAGAGGAATCTAATGGACACACTGGCGAGCTCTTGCACAGGACAAGACAGGAGGCGGATGCTGACTAAGGCCAGGATTGCACTCTGATGTGTCACGGATAAAGAATACGTTCATGCGTGCAAAGGTATACAACTTGTTTGTCCCACTCCTGAGTTAAAAAAATATCTGTAAAAGCCCCCTATTGTGGGAACAATTACTTTTTACTGATGTTCCAACAAGGGGTGCACGATCAATAACGGACCGATATTAGGAATCTGATAACATAAAAAAATTGCTGTGATTAAAATGTAATGGATGCTCCAATAAGGTGAGATTACCTGAATACAATACAATACCTGAAAAAATGCCACAGTGTGTAAAATGAAGTGGCAGGAATGTTTAGAATAATAATAAAATGGATTAGATTTACAAACCCCAAAACCAGTGAAGTTGGCACGTTGGGTAAATGGTGAATAAAAACAGAATACAATGATTTGCAAATCCTTTTCAACTTATATTCAATTGAATAGACTGCAAAGACAAGATACTTAACGTTGTTAAGTTGATTTCACCACATACGGTCCGTAATATCATCAAAAGGTTCAGAGAATCTGGAGAAATCACTGCATGTAAGCGGCAAGGCCGAAAACCAACATTGAATGTCCCGTGACCGTCGATCCCTCAGGCGGTACTGCATCAAAAAAGCGACATCGGTGTGTAAAGGATATCACCACATGGGCTCAGGAACACTTCAGAAAACCACTGTCAGTAACGACAGTGCGTCGCTACATCTGTAAGTGCAAGTTAAAACTTTACTATGCAAAGCGAAAGCCATTTATCAACAACACCCAGAAACGACGCCGGCTTCGCTGGGCCCGAGCTCATCTAAGATGGACTCATGCAAAGTGGAAAAGTGTTCTGTGGTCTGACGAGTTCACATTTCAAATTGTTTTTGGAAACTGCGGAAGTCGTGTCCGCCGGACCAAAGAGAAAAATAATTGTTATAGGCGCAAAGTTCAAAAAGCATTTATGATGGTATGGGGGTGTATTAGTGCCCAAGGCATGGGTAACTTACACATCTCTGAAGGCACCATTAATGCTGAAAGGCTTTGTAATAAAAGAGTGTGGGTACTAGACTGGCTTGCCTGTAGTCCAGACCCGTTTCCCATTGAAAATGTGTACCACATTATGAAGCCTAAAATACCACAACGGAGACCCCGGACTGTTGAACAACTTAAGCTGTACATCAAGCAAGAATGGGAAAGAATTCCACCTGAAAAGCTTCAAAAAATGGTCTCCTCAGTTCCCAAACGTTTACTGAGTGTAGATGAAAGGAAAGGCCATGTAACACAGTGGTAAAAATGCCTCTGTGCCAAGTTTTCTGCAATGTGCTGCTGCCATTAAATTCTAAGTTAATAACTATTTGCAAAAAAAAAAAAAAAGTTTCTTAGTTCGGACATTAAAAATATCTTGTCTTTGCAGTCTATTCAATTGAATATAAGTTGAAAAGGATTTTCAAATCATTGTATTCCATTTTTATTTGCGATTTACACAACGTGCCAACTTCACTGGTTTTGTAATATATATATATATATATATATATATATATATATATATATGTATATATACATATATATACATGTGTATACATATACATACACATACCGCATCCCTACTATTTACTAATGCAGTATCTTGTTTGATTGGGGTAATATATGCTAACAGCTGATCATTGTAATCAAACTCAAATTGATGAACAATCACGATCATATAATCGCTCAGGCCTAAGGGGACTTATGATGAACTCAGTCTTTTCTGACTTAAATGTTGCTACAATGTTGAATACTCACGTTAAACAATGCCAAAGCATCCAATCTTAAGTACATGTATTTATGCGTGAGCTTGCACGCAGCTTTATATGCCACTCATCTAATCTTGGTATGTGCATAATAACACAGACCTGCGACTTGCAGTGACAAAAATGCTGGTAAAAACATGTTTATGCACATTGTGAATCAATCGGCGAGTGTGCAGGTATACTAATTGTTGTGACCGGGTGAATCTATATATTGTTTTTTTTCTTTTCGACCGTGCCCAAGGAAAAAAATAGCAGTAACAACTTTAAGACATATATTTAAACAGTGTACATTTTCGAAAGATACAATTATTAAAATTTTGGAAAAGGTGGGGACAGTGGTTTCATTCGCAATCTGGAAACACCTCCAGAATCGAACATCTTGCAGACATACTTAAAAACTGGTTATAAATGTGAATGTGGAGCAAAATATACATCAAAACATATCCAATACATGTTAGACCAGTGATTTTCAAACTAGTACACCAAATAAGTGTGTAAATATGTACTTTATATGGAGTATCATTGTGGATGATGTTTGTGCATTGTGTGCTATGTTACACTAGCCAAAAATGTCAAATAAACTTGTTAAATAAAACCTCTGCTTTGTTTTTAATGAATACTAAGGCCTACAATGCTACTGAATTTTAATGTCAGCTATTATGGTGGTACTTGGAGAGACAATTATTTTCTGAGGTGGTACTTGGTGAACAATGTTCGATAAACACTGTTTCAGACGACAAGGAAGTGTTTTCAATAGATATTAAAATTATCATAGGCCTCCTTTAAGTTTGTTTTAAAGGTAAAGCTTCCTTTTAAAAAAAAAAAAAATACATTATTGTTTGCCTGATTAATATTTAGGTAAAATATCAGTGACACAAATCAGAGCCTTGAGGTTTGGCCATCATGAGTTCCCTCAAAAAACAAGAATTACAAAAGTTCCCTAAGCAAAGTGAATTTCTAACCTTAAAAAGGCACAAATCCAATGCTGTACATGTTGATTTGTTACGACACCGTTAAAAGTGAAATAAGCCGAGCCAATCGATGCACTTAACGCTCGGACAATCGTAAATCAACATTACGAGTGTGACCAGGCTATCCCACCTGTCAAACAGGAGCTATAAAACGTAATATGCAACTTTCTGCCACTACAAGCTGAACCGCTTTAAGATCGTGACAGGGGGAGGCGCATTTGTTCCAGATGCTCGTGTCTTCAACCCGTGACGCTAGGGCTGAAGTGGGCTGATGTCGGTGATGTCATCATGCACAAGGCAGCAACGATCACTATTTCAAATTTCATCACTTGGCATGAAAAGTGAATGATTATTGGGCTGAGAATATGATTTATTCTGTTCTTAGACCCAAATACCTGTATGTGTATCATGTAAAAAAAAAAAAATAATAATAAAAAAAAAAATATATATATATATATATATATATATATCCCTGTTCACACAGACCTGCAAAAACATAAACTTTCCGCACTATAAGGCGCGCCTAAAAACCTCCAATTTTCTCAAAAGCTGACAGTGCGCCTTATAATCAATCCGGTGCGCCTTATATATGGACCAATATTGAGCCACAACAAACCTAAACTTCATTTTCATGAAGTTTAGGTCTCGCAACTACGGTAAACAGCCGCCAACTTATTTTTCCCCCGTAGAAGAAGAAACGCTTCTTCTTCTACGGTAAGCAGCTGCCGAGTTAATTTTCCCCCGTAGAAGAAGAAGCGCTTCTAACCCAAAAATGGCTCCTATTAAGAGACACGCTTACGACGCAGAGTTTAAACTTAAGACGATCAGTCACGCAGTAGAACACGGGTATAGAGCAGCAGCGAGAGAATTTAACATAAACGAATCAATGGTGTTTAATTCGGACACTGTAGAAGAAGAATTCGAGGGATTCGTGGATGAGGAATAACTTCATAAAGTGAGCTTCACATGTTTATTTTGTGTGTTGTGTTGTGTGACATTAACGTTTGAGCAACGTTGAGTTATTGATATATTGTTATTGCTCTGCACTATTTGGAGTGTTACTATATTGTGATTGCACTAACTTTTGATTTACCGTAACAGTATCAGACTGTTTTTTACGTGTTTATTGATTCAGGGAAAAGTTCCCCTCCACTATGTGATATAAATGTTGCACTATATGTTATACATTGCTGTTGTTAAAAGATAAACAAAACACCACGTCACTGACTTTACCTCTGGGAAAATAATAAAACAGCTGTTTATTCATTTTTGGAGTGATTAGAGTTGTCAGAACGCTGGTTTGTAATCTATTAATAAAGTTTGACTGACCCATCTGACTGTTTTGTTGACATTCCCTTTAGCGCAGCTCCATCTAATGGATGCATAGGTGCGCCTTATAATCCGGTGCGCCTTATATATGAACGAAGTTTTGAAATATGCCATTCATTGAAGGTGCGCCTTATAATCCGGTGCGCCTTATAGTACGGAAAATACGGTAAAAACAAAGTGCTGTGCATGCCAGGCCAGTGGGATGGGACATCATACTTTTTAATTATCATATAGTGGGGAAATTAATTAAGTAAAGTACAGTTGCGCGATATAGACAATATACGATATAAATTACGTTGTGATATTTCATGTTGATTGGGGGTGCACAACATTTTTTTATTCTGTATCACCATTCTTATGCTGCGTTCATGGCACACACCTGATCCCAATTAGCCTGTTCACCTGTGGGATGTTCCAAATAAATGTTTGATGAGCATTCCTCAACTTTCTCAGTCTTTTTCGCCACTTTTGCCAGCTTTTTTGAAACATGTTGCAGGCGTCAAATTCCAAGTGAGCTAATATTCGCAAAAAATAACAAACTTTTCCAGTTTAAACGTTAAATATTTTATCTTTGCGGTGTATTCAATTGAATATAGGTTGAAAAGGATTTACAATTCATTGTATTCTTTTTTATTATTTACAATTTACACAACGTGCCAACTTTACTGGTTTTGGGGTTTGTAAATCAAATACATTTTATTATTATTATAAACATTCCTGCCATTTCATTTTACACACTATGGCATTTTTACAAAGTAATTTTTTGGGGGGAAATTCCACAAAAATATTGTACTGTGGCCTTAAAACCGTGATAAAATGGTACTGTGCGGTTTTGATATTGTTGCATCCCTACTATTTAGCATATCATTTAGAATAAAACCATTTCAAAACGGGTTACAAAGGCTCCTTATTTGGCTTAAGGCATACTTGCAGAAAAAAACTAGATCATGTCAACATGCATTATCACGCACGGTATGATAGTTAAAAGTTATATCATTTATATCGTATATCGTCTATATTGCAGAACCCTAAAGGGAAGGGAAAAAAGCCTACCAATCACAGCTCTATAATTTTTTTGGAGGCGCGCATATAGGTCCGCCGGAGGCTTCGGAGCCAACAGGCGTCAGTCATGCAAGCTATGCGAGCGCACATTTCAGCCTTCAGAATGGTGTCAAAACAGTGCCAAAATTAGCGAGCATAAAAATCTGACTCCGTTTGCCAAGTGTTTTGAGATAAGAGCGGTCTCTCTAATTGTTATGCTTTGATCTACAAGCAAAACTTTAAGTTAAGAGTAGCAAATGCCACAATGAAGCCTGTAAGATCCGCCCAAAATATATGGTTTTATTCGCTAGCATTAGCTTGTAGCTAGAGATTGCCATAACTTTCTTATTCCAAGCATGGGACAGAAAACAAGTGGGTGTGAAGGACAATGCTGAGAGAAAAAAAAGTGGATGATATTCATTGAACTAAAGAAATATCCATCCATCAATCTTCTTCCGCTAATCCGAGGTCGGGTCGCGGGTGCAGCAGCCTAAGCAGGGAAGCCCAGACTTCCCTCTCCCCAGCATCTTCGTCCAGCTCCTCCCGGGGGATCCCGAGGCGTTCCCAGGCCAGCCGGGAGAGATAGTCTTCCCAACGTGTCCTGGGTCTTCCTTGTGGCCTCCTACCGGTCGGACGTGCCCGAACCACCTCATCTGGCTCTTCTCGATGTGGAGGAGCAGCGGTTTTACTTTGAGCTCCTCCCGGATGACAGATTTTCTCATCCTATCTCTAAGGGAGAGCCCCGCCACCCGGCGGAGGAAACTCATTTCGGCCGCTTGTACCCGTGATCTTGTCCTTTCGGTCATAACCCAAAGCTCATGACCATAGGTGAGGATGGAAACCTAGATCAACCGGTAAATCGAGAGCTTTGCCTTCCGGCTCAGCTCCTTCTTCATCACAACGGATCGATACAGCGTCAGCATTACTGAAGACGCCGCACCGATCCGCCTGTCGATCTCACGATCCACTCTTCCCTCACTCGTGAACAAGACTCAGAGGTACTTGAACTCCTCCACTTAGAAATAAATAATCAAAAACATGACAGACTTGGTGCAGCAATTTGAGCGAATCACTGCCAGTCCGCACCATACTAAAGCAAAATGAGTCGAATGTTAAAATAATGTCTAAACAGCAGACTTTTATCCACAAAACTATTAAAAAGCTGCTGATGGTGTGTTTAACGGTGAAGCAGTATAAGTAAAAGTTGTACATTATTATTAAATTACTTCATAAAACTACTGTGCTTGTTAGCAGTACATTCGATTGGATTGTTTGTATACATCATTATCTAAAAGTTGTTTTATTAAAATTGGTAAAGTGATTCTAATTCATTACAATGGGAGACGCTGATTTGAGGGAAAAAAATAATTTTCTGAGTTAACAGCTCCGTCTCAGAACCAATTAGGCTCGTAAGTTGACATACTACTGTATTTGAATAATTATTCTACCACAAAAAAAAACTTACCACAATAAAAGGCGCAAACACACACAAACACACAAGGAGCAACTTCTGTTAAGCAAGATAAAGTCTCCTTGAGAAGCCAACAGTGTCAAAATATATCATATTCACATTTATAATGACTTGAGGCCTATTATACATCAGGGTCACTTCCTCTGCTGGCAGAAGTTGTTAAATTTAAATGTGGTAAAAACGTGACTCTAAAGTGAATACCTTGTGGGGACCACAGCGGCGCACAGTTAAATTGAGTTTGAGGTCAGTTGTCAATTTAGTTCAGTTCAGTTCAGTTTCAGTTTATTTCGAACATGCATCCGATACAATGTAATGTATCACACAATTCCAGTTGTTTCATTACAGGACGTCCGAAAAGGAGTAGGAAGAAGCGGAGCTTATTTAATCCTACCCCTTTTCATATCATAGCAATTATATCCAATTTCCTTGTTCTCTGTAACAGAACAGTGAACAAATAAATAATACATAAATAATATACCATAGTAAGCAAACAAATATTAAATACATAAATAATTTGTCTCCAAAAAAAATAAAAAAATAAAAAGTTATTAATTTGAGGTGCACAAAAATCTTGATTCTTATTCAATCAATCAATCAATCAATGTTTATTTATATAGCCCTAAATCACAAGTGTCTCAAAGGGCTGTACAAGCCACAACGACATCCTCGGTACAGAGCCCACATAAGGGCAAGGAAAAACTCACCCCAGTGGGACGTCTATGTGAATGACTATGAGAAACCTTGGAGAGGACTGCATATGTGGGTAACCCCCCCACTCCCACCCCCTCTAGGGGAGACCGAAAGCAATGGATGTCGAGTGGGTCTGACATAGTATTGTGAAAGTCCAGTAGTGGATCTAACATATTAGTGAAAGCCCAGTCCACAGTGGGGCCAGCAGGATATTTATACCGATTCTAAATCGATTCATCATTTTCAAAAACCGATTGGGTCAAAAAACTGAAAAAAATTAAATACATACATACATATATATATATATATATATATATATATATATATATATATATATATATATATATATATATATATATATATATTTTTTTTTTTTTTTTTTTTTTAATGGAAGCTATTTTTAAAATGACGTTTTTTCAGGTCATCTCCATGCAACCATAATTAGTTTTTCTAACCTCAACCTGTTTTGAAAAAGTATCATTATAATTGTAATACCAAATACATTTTGGAAATCGCTTTGAATCAAGCATGGATTCTGAATCAAATGGTCACCCCAGCAATCGGAATCTAAACAAATCGCTAAGTGCCCTAGGATTCACACCCCTAGTATTCATTAAACATTCATGTGATCAACCCTACGCAACCTGGTGACGACCCCTGTACATAAACCGGAGACTATGATGTCAAATTCTATTTCTTCTCCATTGTCTGCATTCATGAGTGGAGGTGCGTTTGATGTGGTGGACTAAACAGGATGTGACGGACAAGTGGACAGAGGACAGTGCGGTATGGAAATGCGTCCATGATTCCATGCACACACAAGGTTATCCGAGACTCGTGAAAAATGCCGAGGGATTAAGGGCGCGCGCAAACACTTATAGTCCGCAAAAGATTCTTCACAGCGCAGTGCTACCGCTCAAACGGGAAAAAGAGGGGATGTACAGGAGTGGAGGACATTTCCGGAGGAAAACAGGATACAGCTGGGCAAGCACTGACGGCTGCCTGTATTGTATACAGGACGCCTTGGGAAGGTAACTATGGTATGTACAGTATTTCCTCCAGTAAAATGCCGCAATCACCACACAAAATGTGACAGAAACTCAATGTTATCTGGCAGAAACACACGTTAGTGTTGAAATATGCCGGTGGTTCACTTACGGTTCCGGGTCACGTTGTCCCAGTCCCAGGCCTCTACAATTAGGGTGTACGTCCGCTGAAGAAAGAAGACAAAAAGACACATTAATGAACATTTATGTTGCGTGCATTAGGGATGTAACGATAAACGGCATTAATGATAACCGTGGTAAAACTCCCGACAGTTAATATTACCATTTTAAAGTATAATGATCAAAATTGTGATTGACAACTGCACTCTGATAAACTCACAAACTGATTGACGCTGGCCTGCTCGCTTAAATGTTAACATGAAAACAAGAGATATTAACGTCTTTCCCCATTAACAACATACTAAAAAGCTAAACTTAAATAAACACGTTGCTGTCTAAGCAACTAATATATTCATTTGTACACATTGAACCTACAAGCGGTGCGGTCTTAGAACAGAGTGATCGTTCTATACTCAGAGGTAAAGGTGCACAAAAAAAAAAATCGATTCACAGCCAAACAGAAAAAAAAGGACATCTTTTAAACTTTAATATTATCTAATAATGCAACAAGTGTTATATTAATATACATTCCAAACATGTTTTTTTTTTCAAATAAAAATAAATATCTGCTTGACTTATGACTTTAAAGCAAGTTACACATCAAAGTGTTAAGTGTAAAAACAACAACTGTACATTTTAACTATAATAAACTGGTAGCTCACTCACCAGAATTTAACATTTGAAAAAAAACTGTGGCAACATTTTAAATTTACAATAATGCACCGTAAAAACAACAATCGTATATATTTTATGGGGGAAAAAGGGTGCCACGGTTTTTTTTTCATAGTAATGCACTGTAAAAAACAACCATAGATTTTACAGTAAAAAAACAAACTATAATTTCACTGTTAAAAAACTGTGCTACTATGCTGAAAATGTTACCGAAGAATTCTGCCGATTGAGCTGCCAGGTATTTGCTATGAAATCTACAGATTTATTTTAAAAAATTGTATGTGAAAAAATACATAATCAAATGTATAAGCAATTGTGAAATAATAGCATGAGACACATCCCTATATATTTATATTCATAAGTATATATTCACTGTTACTGAGGCCAGCCATAACTACGATGTGTCCTCAATGAAAATGAGTTTGACATCACTCATATAAACAATTGATTTAATCTTTAATCACATTCTAAAACGCATTACTTCAAAAACATACATTTTGATGTTGAAGACCCTAACGAGTCCAGGGTAAAAATTAGGGCTGGGTGATAAAACAACATCAATATATATCGTGATAGCGACGTAATCATGATCAATAAAAAAAATGTGTTCGATAAAACGTTCGATCATTTTTTAAAGGGGAACATTATCACCAGACCTATGTAAGCGTCAATATATACCTTGATGTTGCAGAAAAAAGACCATATATTTTTTAACCGATTTCCGAACTCTAAATGGGTGCATTTTGGCGAATTAAACGCCTTTCTATTATTCGCTCTCGGAGCGATGACGTCACAATGTGACGTCACATCGGGAAGCAATCCGCCATTTTCTCAAACACAATACAAACACCGAGTCAAATCAGCTCTGTTATTTTCCGTTTTTTCGACTGTTTTCCGTACCTTGGAGACATCATGCCTCGTCGGTGTGTTGTCGGAGGGTGTAACAACACCAACAGGGACGGATTCAAGTTGCACCAGTGGCCCAAAGATGCGAAAGTGGCAAGAAATTGGACGTTTGTTCTGCACACTTTACCGACGAAAGCTATGCTACGACAGAGATGGCAAGAATGTGTGGATATCCTGCGACACTCAAAGCAGATGCATTTCCAATGATAAAGTCAAAGAAATCTGCTGCCAGACCCCCATTGAATCTGCCGGAGTGTGTGAGCAATTCAGGGACAAAGGTCCTCGGTAGCACGGCAAGCAATGGCGGCAGTTTGTTCCCGCAGACGAGCGAGCTAAACCCCCTGGATGTCTTGGCTCACACCGTCCCTTATGTCACCGAAGATGATCAAGAGAAGAATATCAACCCTAGCTTCCCTGGCCTGCTGACATCAACTCCAAAACTGGACAGATCAGCTTTCAGGAAAAGAGAGCGGATGAGGGTATGTCTACAGAATATATTAATTGATGAAAATTGGGCTGTCTGCACTCTCAAAGTGCATGTTGTTGCCAAATGTATTTCATATGATGTAAACCTAGTTCATAGTTGTTAGTTTCCTTTAATGCCAAACAAACACATACCAATCGTTGGTTAGAAGGCGATCGCCGAATTCGTCCTCGCTTTCTCCCGTGTCGCTGGCTGTCGTGTCGTTTTCGTCGGTTTCGCTTGCATACGGTTCAAACCGATATGGCTCAATAGCTTCAGTTTCTTCTTCAATTTCGTTTTCGCTACCTGCCTCCACACTACAACCATCCGTTTCAATACATGCGTAATCTGTTGAATCGCTTAAGCCGCTGAAATCCGAGTCTGAATCCAAGCTAATGTTGCTATAGCTTGCTGTTCTATGCGCCACGTTTGTTTGTGTTGGCTTCACTATGTGACGTCACAGGAAAATGGACGGGTGTATATAACGATGGTTAAAATCAGGCACTATGAAGCTTTTTTTTTAGGGATATTGCGTGATGGGTAAAATTTTGAAAAAAACTTCGAAAAATAAAATAAGCCACTGGGAACTGATTTTTAATAGTTTTAACCCTTCTGAAATTGTGATAATGTTCCCCTTTAAAATTCTTTGTCCGAAGAAAGCGGAAGTTGCAAAACAAGGTTGGTTGCATGAACAAAGGCACAAGCTCTCTGGCAAAGCAGGAAGTGATCACTGATTAGTGGGAGTGACAGGCTAACAGCCAATCAGGTAGCAGTATCAACTATCAAATGTGGTTGTTCCAACTTGTTGCCTCGTGGCTGATTTTCAGCATGGAGTGAGAAGAGGAAGCAAAAATGAGTGCTGCAGAGAGCAAAGAAATTATGGATAAAACAACAAAAGCCACCTCGACAGTATGGCAGTTTTTTTTTTTTTTTTCCCCCAAACGGACCGGAGTCAGAGCAATGTGGTCTGTAAATTACGCAAGGTGCTGGTCCCCGGTAATACCCAACAACCTTAGCCATGCTTACCCCTTAGAGCACAGCTGCAACTTGCTCGCACTGAACCCGCAAAAATTAGTCCTCAGGTTTCTCCATGTTTACATTTTCATACTTTGCATTGTTTTGTTTATTTATTAGAATTAGGACAGTACATATTAATCAATGGGTCAGAAAAAACAGCTTCAACAGAAATATGCTGGATTTAGAAAAACACAAACACGCAGTCTCCCCTGGTTAGTGCTCTGGTTCTAAATCTACTGTTTTGTTTAGTTTTTTGTGTGAATGCTCCAAAGCATTCAAACATATATTTTTTTACACCAAAATTCATGTATTTATTCATTTTCAACTTATTCTTCTTCTCCAGATTTTGCCGTGCTCTACCTTCCACATTTTCATCCAATTCAAACCGTTCCAACTTCAAACTGTTCAACCTATTTGGGAATCGCGGGCTTTCCCTTGACAAATTCCCAAAATTTCCAGATTTCCCAGAATTCCAGGTTTTCCGGGACATTTTCCCCATTCAATATGAATTGGTCATTTTTCAAACTTCCACCATTACCACATTTTTCAACCGATTCAAACCATTCAACATATTCCACTCATCCTGGACATTCAAACTATCCTTTTTTCAAGTTAAAAAACATTCCAGGAATTCCCAAAATTCCCGTTTTTTTTCCAACCCTTTTTTTGGCCCTTTTTCCTAGCGACTACACCTTTCACATTTTCAAACCCACTTCAATCGTTCCACCGTCAAAACATTCCTCTTAATCAGGACAAAAAACTCAGTTATTTTTTTAACTGGAAAAATTCCCCGGTTTTCCCCAAATTCCTGGAATTCTTTAATACCATTTCTCAATTAAAAATGTTACTACTTCAACATTTTTCGACTAATTTGAAAAATCCCAACACCAACCATTTCAAGTCATTCAGAACATTCAAGTCTTTTAACATTTTCCCAAAAATTCCCATGAAATTCCCATTGAAATGAATGGGACATTTTTCAAAGTTCCACAATTCCCACATTTTTCATCCGATTCAAACAGTTCCAACTCCAAAATACTCAGCCGGTTCAAAATTGTGTGCTTTCCTTCAACAATTTAAAAAAAATCCCGGATTTCCAAGGAATCCCAGTTTTCAGGGACATTTTCCCCATTCAAAATGAATTGTCCATTTCTTAAACTTCCAGAATTCGCACATTTTTCAACCTATTCAAAACATTCCAACATTAACACATTCCACCCTTTCCAACTAACACTTTCACAAGTTCCAAACCAAATTCAGTTTTTCCTGGAAATTCAAACTCTTCAAGATTCAAACCATTTCAACATTCAAACTATTTTTACATTCATTCATTGCCCTGATGTGGGATCTGAACCGAGGATGTCGTTGTGGCTTGTGCAGCCCTTTGAGACACTTGTGATTTAGGGCTATATAAATAAACATTGATTGATTGATTGATTGATAATACATTCTGTCAGCATTTCAGTTCAACTTCAGCATTGGAGCATTCACACGCAATTCCTTTCAGGAATTGCCTCATCTAGTTACATTTAAAACCCATCAAGGGTGGAGGAGCAAGTCCATTTAGAACTTTGAAAACAAGAGAAGCAGCCAGAAACTTTGGATAGTTCTCAAAATCTAAAATATCATACTTACTTAATATTACAATAATGACAATGCCAGTGCTTCCTGTTTAGGGCTTTAAGTGTTTTCTTAAACCGAAACTTGAATGGCTTCAAAATGCTCTCAGATGTGTGGGACCAAGTCGTGTGGCAATAGTTAATGTTACTAAATATAGGGTTGTTCGGTACATCGGTACTAATAAAGTACCTCGGTACTAATGAATTCAAAACAGTACTGTACTGCCTTTAGAAAAAAAACGGTACTGTTTTTTATCCGCATGGTGCCGTGCGGCGGTGACGTACTGAGCGTAGGAGCATGGTTAGTGTGTCAGCGCGCACACACTCACAGAGTGTACAAGGAGAAACAGTGAGAAGAGGGAAAAAAAATGGCAAATAAAGGCAATTCCACTGTTTAATAAAAAGGGTGCGTGAGGCGCAATATGGAGGTATTAGGGCTTCAAAACTATCGATCAAGGTGCCGCTTTAAACACAGAAGTACCACGCTGCAAGCGTGCTTTAAAAACACGCCTCGCCAAAGGTGGCATGATTAAAGTATTACCACCTTTGCTTCAAACTTAGCTAAACATTTAAACAACAAGCAGTTAGATCGACTGATAATAAAGTTAATTATCCCCTCCGTTATGTCCATGCCAAATATTAGCGCAGTCCAAACCGCCCACGTAATGTAAAGTAATGCAAGTGAAATGATAGAATTTTGTAACAAATCGCTACAATTTGTGTTTTATCTTTAACAATGTGTTTTACCTGCAACATGTCTTATCTGTGTACTTGTGGCCATAGTACTTGTTTTAGTGTTTACAAATGATTGTATTTTTCTTAAAAGCATAGACCAAGAGTGGAAACCATAAATCATAAAGCATTATGTCAATAAAGCTTTTGATAATATTCTAACCTAATCCTGGATTATGGCAGACTATATGTAATATATTAAAGTTAAAGTACCCATGATTGCCACACACACACTAGGTGTGTGTAAATTGTTCTTTAGTGCAACAACCAAAGCCCAATGTGTTAAATGCCTTTTCATATGTATTTTAATCTTTTTAAAATTGTTATTTGAGTGATATAAGAACCATATGTTGAATGTAATTTAAGATTTTTTGTTAAAATTAAACCAGGAATAATTTTTTTTTGTGGTCCCGTATATTTTGAAAAAGTATCGAAATACATGTTGGTACCGGTAGCAAAATATTGGTATCGGGACAACCCCAGTGTGCATACATATGAACCTTTGCAAACTCTACAGCAGGGGTGGGCAATTAATTTTTACCGGGGGCCACATAAGCAAACCGAGTACTGCTGGAGGGCCACACCGACAATATTTCAATTAAATTTTGCTCAAAATTATTTTTGATATACCGTAAGATAAATACTAATAATAATAATAATAATAATAATAATAATAATTTCATTTAACCTAACTTAACTTTATACAAAAGCAGATTGCTTTTGATGGTTTTATTTTTAACACTGTCTTACACAACCCTTCCTGATGTATAAATACAATGCAAAAATGTCCATTTCTGCACAGGGTTAATTTCTGTCACTTTATCCTGCATTATCCAACATTTTTCCCCGTCAGATTTGGACAACCATCTGTTGTTAAAAATCATTTTTAATCATATTTATTTTATATTGGTTTTATATGTAATTATTTTTTGTTTTTATTCAGTCATTGGTGGAGCTAAGGATAATATTTGAATATTGTTTTTAATATTGTTGTGCAGCACTTCGGAAACATTTTGTTGTTTAAATGTGCTATATAAATAAAGTGGATTGGATTGTCACACCTGCCAGCTTGTCCCATTTCAGTTCTAAAATGTCCAAACACGCATTTACCTATGTGAACAAGTCATTACCTGTGGTTGTCTCTTTAATTGACTGCATGGCTGCCAGCTTCTTTGTGATTTGAAAGTCTGTAGTTATCCCACGTAAGAAGATGAGCAGCTGGGCGGTGTCACACGTACATCGCAGCTCTCATTCAAAGCCAGCGAAAAACAGTCAAAGTTAAATTGAACAATGTTAGCTATTTTATCATCATGTTCTTTGTCAGTCAAGTTTGAATTAAAGATTACTTTAAGGCAGGGGCGAGCAACCCGCGGCTCTTTAGCACCGCCCTAGTGGCTCCCTGGACCTCTTTCAGAGATGTGTGAAAATGGAAAAAGGTGAAGAAAAAAATTAATTTTTTGTTATAATATATATTCTGTAACATGACACAAACCTTCCTAATTGTTAGAAATCCCACAGTTTTTTATACACGCTTCACCGATGAGAGTATTTGGCAAGCACCGTTTTGTCCTACTAATTTCAGCGATGCTTGAACTCATCCTAGTTTGTATACTTGTACAACTTTCTCCGATGCTGCCACAGAAAGACGTGTTTTATGCCACTCCGTCTTTGTCTCATTTTGCCCACCAAACATTTTATGCTTTGCGTGAATGCACAAAGGTGAGCTTTGTTGATTTTATTGATTTGCTGGAGTGCTTATCAGGCATATTTGGTCAATCCATGACTGCAAGCTCATCGATGCTAAGATGCTCTTTAAGCTAGCTGTATGTACATATTGCATCATTATGCCTCGTTTGTAGGTATATTTGAGCTCATTCAATTTCCTTTACTTATGTCCTCTGTGTATTTAATTTATATTTGCATGTCTCACGACACATTATCTGTATGTATTATTGGCTGCATTTCTGATAGTTGTGTATGTGCCATGTTGTTCCAGACCACAGCAAACGTTACCCAGCTTGCAAATATTGTAATAAATCCATTAAAAGAAGACAGCCTGCCGTTTCCTTTAAGTTGGACATACACATCTATACCTTTGGCCATTCTGAGCCAGTCATTTCCAGAAGTTATCTCATCCTCTGACAAGCCTCCATTTTACTAATGATTTTCATCTATCCATCCATCCATCCATCCATCCATTTTCTACCGCTTGTCTCTTTCGGGGTTGCGGGTGTTGCTGGAGCCTATCTCAGCTGCATTCGGGCGAAAGGCGGGGTACACCCCGGACAACTCGCCACCTCATCACAGGGCCAACACAGATAGACAGACAACATTCACACTCACATTCACACACTAGGGCCAATTTAGTGTTGCCAATCAACCTATCACCAGGTGCATAAAAATTAAAATACAACATTTCTGTCAACAAAGATTTGCATCAGCCTATGATAGTAGGCCAATATAGACACTACTGACCTACTCAGTGGCCTAGTGATTAGAGTGTCCGCCCTGAGATCGGTAGGTTGTGAGTTCAAACCCCGGCCGAGTCATACCAAAGACTATAAAAATGGGACCCATTACCTCCCTGCTCGGCACTCAGCATCAAGGGTTGGAATTGGGGGTTAAATCACCAAAAATGATTCCCGGGCGCGGCACCGCTGCTGCCCACTGCTCCCCTCACCTCCCAGGGGGTGATCAAGGGTGATGGGTCAAATGCAGAGAATAACTTCACCACACCTAGTGTGTGTGTGACAATCATTGGTACTTTAACTTTAACACTTACATCATGTGTTGCCTTCATTACGGGCTTTTTATTTTTTTGTGGCTCCAGACAGATTTTTTATTTTTTATTTTTGGTCCAATATGGCTCTTTCAACATTTTGGGTTGCCGACCCCTCCTTTAAAAGGTATTTAAATTGTTACCACCTCTAAATGCTCTCCATTGACCAGAACAGTATGGATATACAAGCCAATCTTCCCTGTGGAGACTGGACTGTCAACAGCTTCAGCACCAGAGGTTGAGTTGGGTGTTACAATTTATTTAGCCTTTCTTACATATTCCTTATTTTTGCACCTTTGTTTTAAGAGGTTATTGTTAGGTGTTCAATGTTAAGCTTTTTCTATGGATGTGTTGACAGTTCCTTGATAGCTGAAGGGATTATATCAAGGTTACATTTTAATAAAAATGTTTACATTTATCATATTTTTCTACTCATCCTATATTTTCGATAGGTCATAACAAATATCAATAGGTATCGATATCGACCGACCTTATATCATGATACAGGTTCTGGCCACATCTCCTAGCCCTAGTAAAACATGCCTGCCACCAAATACGAGGCCCATTGACAAAGGTCACTTTGCCAATATTAGCTACAGTATGAGAGCTGAATTCAGTCTGGCTTCGTCCTTGCTTGTCAGACACTGAGGTACAGTAAATAAGCAGCTAATGGGATTATCTTGTTTCAGTTATGCTTTGCTTTCCGAACACATCATGCAATGGATTAAAAGAAACACGCCCTGCATATTTGTAAAGGAATGCAATACGTACAGTAGTTACTGTAAAAAAGGTGAGGGTGACTGGCTACAAATAGTAGAATAAAATTGTACTTCATTTTAATTGTACCTAAAACAGTTTTTTTGTGGTAATTTTGCATTGACAACATAACAGGTGCAGTACGTTTAAATCTAAACCTAAGAAAACCACCAACGATATCAACATTTCATCATGTAATCATGACCAAAATAATCATGGTTATTATCGCAGTATTGTTAAATGTTCTCAAAAAGCACACACTGAAATCTTGTGATTAAGTTTTTTTTACTTAACTAAAATAAACACACAATGCTAGAAAAAAACACTATTTTGCATGTTTTGTGTTTCTTATGCTTCACTGATAGTGTTTTAGTCTTAGTATTGTATCTGTTTTAATGGCTAAACTTGTATTAATATAGTAGCACTTTAAGATTTATTTTGATGAAAAGTGCATATCAAGTAAAATCTATTATCATCATTTATTATTTCCAGCGGACATTGTGGCGTCCTCCTCTGTTCAGTAGTCCTTGAACACACCGTCAAAACACAGTATAGAACAGGGGTGTCAAACTCATTTTTAGATCGGGGGCCACATGGAGAAAAATCTACTCCCAAGTGGACCAGACTGGTAAAATCATGGCAGGATAACTTAAAAATAAAGACAACTTCAGATTGCTTTTTTGTTTAAAAATAGAACAAGCACATTCTGAAATTGTACAAATCATAATGCTGTTTTTTTTTGTTTGTTTTTTACACTTACATGTTGCGGTTAATAGTATTCTATCTTTATTTGTCGTTATTTATACTTTCTGAATAAATGATGTGATAATGTTCATCATTCAACTCATTGGTGTTCATTTTCAATCTATCAAGATAAAAAAATAATATCAAAATCAAATTACAGGATGTTATTTATGTAGTTTGATCATTTTCCTTGACTGATGTACTAACATCATGTGGTTTATATTGTACATATGTAGCATCATCTACAAAGATACAAACAATTGCTATTGTGACATTCAGTGGACACATTTAAAATAGCTGTATTTTTTCATTCAAAAATTTACGGTTAATTTTTATACTTCGCAAACTCATCCCACGGGCCAGATAAAACCTGTTCGCGGGCCTGATCCGGCCCTCGGGCCGTACGTTTGACACCCCTGGTATAGAACGATAATTCTGTTCTAAGAGGACACAGCTTGTAGGTTCAATGTACACAATTGAATATCTTAGTTGCTCAGACAGCTTTGTGTTTATATAGGTTTAAATTGCGGAAAGGGGTTAATGTCTCTCGTTTTTATGTCAGCATTTATGCTGGCAAGCTGGCGCCAGTCAGTTCGTGAGTGTAATAGGGTGCAGTTATCGATCACAATTTTTCGATCATTATATTTTGTGAGTTTATCAACGTTTTTTCCATAATTTTTTATTAAAATGGTAATACTAATCATTGGGAGTTTTACCGTGCTTATTATTATTATTATTAGAGATGTCCGATAAAATCGGACTGCCGATATTATCGGCCGATAAATGCTTTAAAAAGTAATATCGGAAATTATCGGTATCGGTTTCAAAAAGTTAAATTTATGACTAAAACCCTGCTGTACGGCGTGGTACACGGACGTAGGGAGAAGTACAGAGCGCCAATAAACCTTAAAGGCACTGCCTTTGCCTGCCGGCCCAATCACATAGTACCTGCGGCTTTTCACACACACACAAGTGAATGCAATGCATACTTGGTCAATAGCCATACAGGTCACACTGAGGGTGGACGTATAAACAACTTTAACACTGTTACTAATATGTGCCACATGGTGAACCCACACCAAACAAGAATGACAAACACATTTCGGGAGAACATCCGCACCGTAACACAACATAAACACAACAGAACAAATACCCAGAACCCCTTGCAGCACTAACTCTTCCAGGGCGCAACAATATACACCCCCAACCCCGCCCACCTCAACCTCTTCATGCTCTCTCAGGGAGAGCATGTCCCAAATTCCAAGCTACTGTTTTGAGGCATATTAAAAGAAATAATGCACTTTGTGACTTCAATAATAAATATGGCAGTGCCATGTTGCCATTTTTTTCCATAACTTGAGTTGATTTATTTTGGAAAACCTTGTTACATTGTTTAATGCATGAATGTGTTAGTTCCACGACTGTATATATCGGTATCGGTTGATATCGGAATCGGTAATTAAGAGTTGGACAATATCGGAATATCGGATATCGGCAAAAAAGTCATTATCGGACATCTCTAATCATTATATTTTGTGAGTTTATCAACAGTTATCAGTGACGTTTTTTCCATACATTTTTAGTAAAATGGTAATACCAATCATTGGGAGTTTTACCGTGCTTATTATTATTATTAGCATTTATCCCAGTTGCACGTGACGTTATGTCCAGTTGCAGACTTGGCAGCGGTTCAAGCACTGGCGTATTCGTACCGAACTGAAAATGTTGCAGTTTCCAATGTCTACAAAGCAAGCCTGCCTGATAGAGAGCGCTCAAAAGTAAGGCACTGCTCTTCAAAATGCGCTAGCTCGATGCTAATGTGCATTGGTTATGCCATGTACATGCTACTGATTAGCATTAGCGACGTTACATGGCGATTTCAACACCTCCAATTTCGGTAATCAAAACTACAATTAAGACACACGCTACAATCAAACAGCTGATGTGTAGTAAGTACAAGACTAAAAGTATAAACACTTAAACAAAAGAAAAGACTACTCCCTGACTACGGGAACACACAGAGGACAAACCGAAATGAATGCAACAAAATAACACCTGGATAGCGTAGCTATCATTTTCAGCTGACTGTTAAATGGTAAATAAACAAATATTTTATTATCAAACAAAATCACATTAACACACACAAAAGTACTGAAAATGTGTAATGTTGGGTACCGGTATCGATTCTCTGGTACTGGTTCAAATTGAAAAGTTATCCATCTATTAGAGGAATTGTTTTCCCTCTGTAAGCAGACGAGAATGCTTTTGTATTCACTAGCTTTGGCCTTGGTTCTGATTGAAGAGAATTGTTGCTAATTATTTATGCACAGTCACACACATATTATGGGTAACGATGTCATGAGGTACCAGCCTGTAAAGAGAGTGGAGGGGGACAATGTGTGAGCGCTAGGCACACATATCAAGTTAACTTTCAGTTTTAAAGGGGAACATTATCACAATTTCAGAATGGTTGAAACCATTAAAAATCAGTTCCCAGTGGCTTATTATATTTTTCGACGTTTTTTTCAAAATTTTACCCATCACGCAATATCCCTAAAAAAAGCTTCAAAGTGCCTGATTTTAACCATCGTTATAAACACCCGTCCATTTTCCTGTGACGTCACATAGTGATGCCAACACAAACAAACATGGCGGAAAGAACAGCAAGCTATAGCGACATTAGCTTGGATTCAGACTCGGATTTCAGCGGCTTAAGCGATTCAACAGATTACGCATGTATTGAAACGGATGGTTGTAGTGTGGAGGCAGGTAGCGAAAACGAAATTGAAGAAGAAACTGAAGCTATTGAGCCATATCGGTTTGAACCGTATGCAAGCAAAACCGACGAAAACGACACGACAGCCAGCGACACGGGAGAAAGCAAGGACGAATTCGGCGATCGCCTTCTAACCAACGATTGGTATGTGTTTGTTTGGCAAAAAAGGAAACTAACAACTATGAACTAGGTTTACAGCATATGAAATACATTTGGCAACAACATGCACTTTGAGAGTGCAGACAGCCCAATTTTCATCAATTAATATATTCTGTAGACATACCCTCATCCGTGCACTTTTCCTGAAAGCTGATCCGTCCAGTTTTGGAGTTGATGTCAGCAGGCCAGGGAAGCTAGGGTCGATATTCTTCTCTTGATCATCTTCGGTGGCATAAGGGACGGTGTGAGCCAAGACATCCAGGGGGTTTAGCTCGCTCGTCTGCGGGAACAAACTGCCGCCATTGCTTGCCGTGCTACCGAGGACCTTTGTCCCTGAATTGCTCACACACTCCGGCAGATTCAATTGGGGTCTGGCGGCAGATTTCTTTGACTTTATCGTTGAAAATGCATCTGCTTTGAGTGTCGCAGGATATCCACACATTCTTGCCATCTCTGTCGTAGCATAGCTTTCGTCGGTAAAGTGTGCAGAACAAACGTCCAATTTTTTGCCACTTTCGCATCTTTGGGCCACTGGTGCAACTTGAATCCGTCCCTGTTGGTGTTGTTACACCCTCCGACAACACACCGACGAGGCATGATGTCTCCAAGGTACGGAAAACAGTCGAAAAAACGGAAAATAACAGAGCTGATTTGACTCGGTGTTTGAGAAAATGGCGGATTGTGAAGTCATCGCTCCGAGACGAATATTAGAAAGGCGTTTAATTCGCCAAAATTTACCCATTTAGAGTTAGGAAATCGGTTAAAAAAATATATGGTCTTTTTTCTGCAACATCAAGGTATATATTGACGCTTACATAGGTCTGGTGATAATGTTCCCCTTTAATTCCTGCCGAGACCTGTACGGACAAAAGCATGAAAAGACGGGCAACCATTTTAGAAACTGCTTCGACCTTTCAACAGCTCGGGTAACTCTCAGCGCTGGTATTTCTATTGTTTGTATTTATCATAAATTACGGACTATAAGCCGCTACTTTTTTTCCAAGACTTTGCACCCTGCGGTTTATAAAAAATGTATGTTTTTTTTCTTCGCTGACAGAAATAATACAAATAGTCTTTAAAAAAAAAAACAGCAAATACACTGAGAAGGTGTTTTATCGCTGTCCTTTCATTTTCAACCTTAAGTAGAGTGCTGTTCAGTCTTCTAGTCCTCCATTGCGTTTCTACTGGTATGGATTCTTCATTCATAACTCCGAGCAACTTTTTTTAAAAGTTTGACAGTACAACTAAAAAACTGTGTATACTTACTAAACCAGGGGTCAGCAACACAAAATGTTGAAAGAGCCATATTGGACCAAAAATACAAAAACAAATCTGTCTGGAGCCGCAAAAAATTAAAAGCCATATTACATACAGATAGTGTGTCATGAGATATACATTGAATTAAGAGGACTTAAAGGGTATTAAATGACCTCAAATATAGCTACAAATGAGGCATAATGATGCAATATGTACATATAGCTAGCCTAAATATCATGTTAGCATCGATTAGCTTGCAGTCATGCAGTGACCAAATATGTCTGATTAGCACTCCACACAAGTCAATAACATCAACAAAACTCACCTTTGTGCATTCACGCACAACCTTAAAAGTTTGGTGGACAAAATGAGACGTGGCATAAAACACGTCCTAGAAAGTCGGAGAAAGATATACATGTAAACAAACTACGGTGAGTTCAAGGACCGCCAAAATTAGTAGGACAAAACGGCGCTTGCCAAATACTCGAATCAGTGAAGCTGACAGTGTGCTTTATAACAATTAGGGAGGTTTGTGTCATGTTTGTCCTCCTACAGAAACCATATTAAAACAAAAAATATATTTTTTTCTCCTAATCTTTTTCCATTTTTCATACATTTTTTAAAAAGCTCCAGAGAGCCACTAGGGCGGCGCTAAAGAGCTGCATGCGCCTCTAGAGCCACGGGTTGCCGACCCCTGTACTAAACTGTCCCATTGGTGATGTCTGTAGGAGTGTTTTCATGCGCGCTATCGTAATAACGCTAGCGTCGTTTGCATTAGCTAATATGCCAACACGTTTACGAGTGTCTGTGTTAGTATTATTAACTTACAACGGCATTATTTTTGTATTGTTTCAGTTTCACAAATTCCTCAGTAAATTCACTAAAATGTCCCCGTGGCTTAACTGAGTCTGTTTAGCTGATTGGAGAACTTGCGTCATTAGCATTAGCTAATATGCTAACACGTCTACCAGTGTCTGTGTTAGTGTTATTGACCTACAATGGCATTCTTTTTGTATCGTTTCAGTTTCACAAATTCCTCAGTAAACTCACCAAAACGTCACCGTGGAGTTATTGAGTTTGTTTAGCTGATGGGTCCATGACGACGACTTCTGTTTTGTTTGATCAGCCGTTTTACTGCCGTGTTACAGACACCGTTTAGAAACAAATAAGGTATGTTAAAAAAACATATACAAAATCTTTCTGTGTAAATATTCATTTTGCAACGTATATGTGGAGGGGGGCGTGGTCGGCACGCCTCCTGCGGGAAGGGAGTGTGTATGGCTCGGCTTCGAAGCCCAGCTGACAGGTGAGTAGATTGCCCAGCTGGGTCAGGTTATCTAATCACCGGTCTCCTTTATCAGCAGCATCCGAAGCCATGAGGGGGACAGAGGCGCTGACACACACGAGCGAGCAGGAGGCCGCGAGCGATAGACCAGAACATTGCACATTATAAGCCAAGAAAATAAAATACTTGTTTGAACCTGAACTTTGGGTCCCGCAGATTCTGCCGGTCCAAGGAGATAGAACCGCGATACTAATGAATCATATTCGGTACCATACCGCCTCTGAAAAGTACCGGTCCGGCACCCTCCTCCGCGCCCCCCTTCGTAGTCACGTCGTGTCATTGCTGGTTTACGAGCAGAGGAGCATGTTCGGCAGCACACAATCACAGAGTACTTACAAACAGAGACAGTGTGTAGACAGAAAAGGGAGAACAGAAGCATTTTAGTATAATGGTGAAGTTATAACACTGAAACACCCACCGGAAGAGGTGCTTTAAAGTCCAGCCCCAGTCGGCAGTGTTTTAGCTACTTCTAAATCACTAATCCTCGCCTCCATGGCGACAAATAAATTAAGTTTCTTACAAGTATCATCCCTGCAGGACGAGGAATAGCTAAACATGCTTCACTACACCCCGTAGCTCACCGGTGTCAAAATGTAAACAAACGGTGGATCTACACCTGACATCCACTGTAATGATACCAAGTACAGTAGCGTATCTAGTCGATACTACTATGATTACGTCGATATTTTTTAGCATCACAACATCTTGTTTCGTTTTTTAAAAATGTATATTGTGTTCATAAACTCAGGAAATATATCCCTGGACACATGAGGACTTTGAATATGACCAATGTATGATCCTGTAACTAGTGTTTAGAGTGTCCGCCCTGAGATCGGTAGGTTGTGAGTTCAAACCCCGGCCGAGTCATACCAAAGACTATAAAAATGGGACCCATTACCTCCCTGCTTGGCACTCAGCATCAAGGGTTGGCATTGGGGGTTAAATCACCAAAAATGATTCCCGGGCGCGGCACCGCTGCTGCCCACTGCTCCCCTCACCTCCCAGGGGGTGAACAAGGGGATGGGTCAAATGCAGAGGACAAATTTCGCAACACCTAGTGTGTGTGTGTGACAATCATTGGTACTTACTTGGTCTTGGATTGATACCCAAATTTGTGGTATCATCCAAAACTAATGTAAAGTATCAAACAACAGAAGAATAAGTGATTATTACATTTTAACAGAAGTGTAGATAGAACATGTTAAAAGAGAAAGTAAGCAGATATTAACAGTAAATGAACAAGTAGATTAAAAATTTATTTTCTACCACTTGTCCTTAATAATGTTGACAAAATAATAGAATGATAAATGACACAATATGTTACTGCATATGTCAGTAGACTAAATTAGGAGCCTTTGTTTGCTTACTTACTACTAAAAGACAAGTTGTCTTGTATGTTCACTATTTTATTTAAGGACACATTTGCAATAAGAAACATGTTTAATGTACCCTAAGGTTTTTTGTTAAAATAAAGCCAATGCAATTTTTTGTGGTCCCCTCTATTTAGAAAAGTACCGAAAGGTATTGAAATATTTTCGGTACTGGTACCAAAATATTGGTATCTGGACAACACTACAACAGTGTTAATATTAATACAAATTCCAACATAGCAGTGATTAGAAATCACTCATTTACATTATCATCACAGCCATTTATAAAAATAAAATAAAATCATTAAAAAAATTTAAAAAAAGAACAATAGCATCTCATAAGTTTAACAACCCATTGTGTCCAATAGTTTCCACACAGATAAAATAAGTAATATTTTAGGTTCATTTAATAGTTAAAACTAATTTAAATAATGGATCCCATATTCCAATACATGACTCATTATTATCTGAACTAAATGCAGTTTTTTCTACTGATATCATCTCCATAGCTTGTGTATACCAGTCAGTATGAGTTGGACTATCAACATCTATCCATTTTTTTTATTTAATATTACCGTTTTTGTTATGATGCATATTGAAAGAAATGCTTTTTTTCTTTTTGATGACACGTGACTAAATTGATGCAGATCACCCGTTTCTAACTCGATTCCTAATTTTCAAAAATAAATAAAAATACATATATTTTGGACTATAGAGCACACCTGTATATAACATTATTTTACCCGTTTTTAAATCCTTACGTGGTCTTGCCCCACCTTACCTCTCTGAGCTGCTCCACCTCTATGCCCCCACCCGGTCCCTCAGGTCAGCTGATCAGCTGATCCTGGAGGTACCCAAATCAAAGCGCAAGCTTCGAGGGGTTAGAGCCTTCTCTGTTGCGGGTCCCAAACTCTGGAACAATCTCCCTCTCCATGTGAGACAGGCCCTTTCTTTGGCTACTTTTAAGACCCTTCTTAAAACCCATTTTTATTCACTGGCTTTTAACCCAGCATGAGACTTTAAACTGTTTTTAACTTTTTTAACTGTTTTTAACTTTTTAACTGCTTTTTATCTAACAAATTGTTCTTAGGATAATTTGTATTTGCTTTTTCAATGTGTATTTTACTTCTGTTTTAAATGTTATTTTTTTAGTCTGTCCTTTGCACAGGTGGGTAGTAACGCGCTACATTTACTCCGTTACATCTACTTGAGTAACTTTTGGGACAAATTGCACTTCTAAGAGTAGTTTTAATGCAACATACTTTTACTTGAGTATATTTATAGAGAAGAAACGCTACTTTTACTCCGCTCCATTTATCTACATTCAGCTCGCTACTCGCTACTGATTTTTATCGATCTGTTAATGCACGCTTTGTTTGTTTTGGTTTGTCAGACAGACCTTCAAAGTAGGATCTATGCATGCCTGCGTTTCACCAATCAGATGCAGTCACTGGTGACGTTGGACCAATCAAACAGAGCCAGGCGGTCACATGACCGTCACACGTGGACCCCGACTTAAACAAGTTGAAAAACTTATTGGGGTGTTACCATTTAGTGGTCAATTGTACGGAATATGTACTGTACTGTGCAATCTACTAATAAAAGTTTCAATCAATAAAAAGTGTGAAGGAAAAAAGACACTTTTATTTCAACTGTACCTCTCTCAAAAGCTTAAAGACTGACCACACAGTTCCTGTCTTCACAATAAAAGTGCCGCTCCATCGCGCCTGCGCTAACAAAATAAGAGTCTCCGAAAGCCAGCGCAAACAAGCTAGCAAGCTACGAAGTTTGCCGCCAATGTATTTCTTGTAAAGTGTATAAAAACGAATATGGAAGCTGGACAAATAAGATGCCAAAAACCAACCACTTTCACGTGGTATTAGACAGAAAGGAGGAACTTTTTTTTCCTCAATTTGCAAACGTGGACGTTATCATCACTGCTGTCTGATTCCAATCAATGCAAGTCATCAGAATCAGGTAATACACCAACTTATATTCTTGTCTTCACGAAAGAAAGGAATCTATATGTTAAACATGCACGTATATTCATTAAAACACCTTTAACATGTGAACAAAAACGGCAAAATAAATAAATATAAATTATATACTGTACATTATATATATATATATATATATATATATATATATACACACACACACACATATACATATATATATATATATATATATATATATATATATATATATATATATATATACACACACACACACATATACATATATATATATATATATATATATATATATATATATATATATATATATATACATACATATATATGATATGTGTGTGTATGTATATGTATATATGAGGTAGATCACCTCGACTTGGTCATTTATTAAGTAATTGATTAACGTTGAAAAACTTATTGGGGTGTTACCATTTAGTGGTCAATTGTACGAAATATGTACTGTACTGTGCAATCTACTAATACAAGTTTCAATCAATCAATCAATGAATGCCTTCTGAGCCTATGGTGCTGTTAAGTTATTGTGGCTCAATTTTTTTTATTTTAATGTATTATTATTTAATATATATTATTGTTTTAGTTGCCTAAGAGATATTCCTGGCTCTGAATTTGCTCATTGCTATTTTTATGTTTTTGTGCATTATTTGTTGCCGTCATCATTAAACGAACAGGTTACTCATCAGTTACTCAGTACTTGAGTAGTTTTTTCACAAAATACTTTTTACTTTTACTCAAGTAAATATTTGGGTGACTACTCCTTACTTTTACTTGAGTAATAAATCTCTCAAGTAACAGTACTCTTACTTGAGTACAATTTCTGGCTACTCTACCCACCTCTGGTCCTTTGCCTCTATTTCTTTGTGGCGTACAGCCCTTTGTTCTGCAACTGTGGTTGTTTTTAAAGGGCTTTATAAATAAAGTTGGTATGGTATGGTATAAGACGCACCCACTAAATTTTAGAAAATAAACATATTTTTCCATTTATATTAGATCATTAGCTGGTATGTGCTCAAAATGTATACACTGAAATCTGTTGACCATTTTTTCGATAAGTAAACAAACGCAAGTGCGCTCTATAGTTCGGGAAATAAGGTGTACAGCCTTAGAACAAAATAATCTAGGAGAAGTTCCTACCACAAATGCCTGCAAACTAAGTTTTCATTTAAATTGAGCTAAAACTCCCCCCAATGGAACATTTGATAATGTTTAGGAGAGTGTTTTGTTTGTTGACGTTACTAAGTAGTTACTAAGAGGAGTGACTTAACCAAAGCATTGAACCAATCAATTATGCAACGCTATCAATGATGCGTGCACACAAACACAACACACACGCGCCATGAGGGTAATCTAGCCGGTGTGCTGCATGGCACACTGCTAGGCAACCGGCTGACCTAAATAGCACTCCTTACGTCACCGCCAGAGACAGTTGTAGTAGCCACAGTGTGACCTCTACTGTAATGTCACCGACGGGACATTAGACCCAGGAGCAGTTTGGGCAGGAGGCGAGGGCGGGGGGTAATAACGCCAGTATTACTACTCAAATGAAGCGGGAAAGAGAAATTGCAAGAAGTCGGGGGGGGGCGGAGGCTGATCTGTCAAATGTGTGCGTTGTTGATCTAGGGGGACCAACAAGCTGGTCGGCTGGTTGCTGCTGGGCTGCGGGATTAAGAAGGCTTGTCTGGCTGTGGGTGGCGGCGGGAGGAAGGGGAGGCGGTGTTATTGAGGAGAGATGGCGGGGGTGAACGGGAGAGAGGGGCTGGCACGGAGGGCTGGAGGGGTCTGAGGGCGCAGGGACAACTGCTTCAGATCGGTTCTCCAGGAGTGAAGATGGAGGTCGGGAGGAGCGATGGGGTCGGCAGGGGGTGGGGGGTTGATGAAAAGATTCAAAATTCTGCGTCCGAGCGCAGACGCGCAACGGATGCATCCTCCATGATGGATTATTTGATATGAACGTGGATCATCCCACGACATGTAGCTCGCCTTCTGACCTTTCCGACCGCCCCCCCTCCCCCCCACCGCAATACAGTCCGCGCACGTATGCCAACACGCACACCAGCTACTTTGAGTGGCAATAGTGAGATAAAGTAAAGGGGACCACAAAAAAATTTCATTTTTGGCTTTATTTTAACAGAAAATCTTCTGATACATTAAACACGTTTCTTATTGCAATCAAAGAACAATTTTGTCAATAAATAAAAAATAGTGAATATCCAAGACAACTTGTCTTTTAGTAGTAAGTAAACAAACAAAGGCTCCTAATTTGGCTGCTGATGTATGCAGTAACATATTGTATCATTTTCCATTCTATTATTTTGTCAAAATTATGAGGCACAATTGGTAAAAAATGTATTATTAATGTGCTTTTCCATTCACTGTTAATATCTGCTTACTTTCTGTTTTAACATGTTCCATCTACACTTCTGTTAAAATGTAATAATCATTTATTACATTAAGTAACAGTAAGGGGCGGTATAGCTCGGTTGGTAGAGCAGCCGTGCCAGCAACTTCAGGGTTGCAGGTTCGATCCCCGCTTTCGCCATCCTAGTCACTGCCGTTGTGTCCTTGGGCAAGACACTTTACCCACCTGCTCCCAGTGCCACCCAAACTGGTTTAAAAATGTAACTTAGATATTAGGTTTCACAATGTAAAGCGCTTTGAGTCACTTGAGAAAAGCGCTATATAAATATAATTCACTTCACTAATTCACTTATTCTTCTGTTGTTTGGATGCTTTACATAAGTTTTGGGCGATACTACAAATTTGGGTATCGATCCGATACCAGGTAGTTTCAAGGTCATGAATTGTTTGTAGGGACGTATTTCCTTAGTTTATAAACAATAACAACAATGACAAAAGATTTTGACGCAGTCATTGTAGTATTGACTATATACAGCACTTGTACTTGGTATCATTACAGTTGATTTTTTTGTATGGATCGACCCATTTGTTTGCATTCAGAAGCGCTGGCTTGCGGTTAGCGGTTAGCGGTTAGCTATTGTATGCTTCTACAGTGTGTAGTGAAGCATGTTTAGCTATTCCTCTTCCTGCAGAGATGATACTTGTAAGAAACTTACTTTATTTGTCGCCATGGAGGCGAGGATTAGCGATTTAAAAAAAGCCAAAACATTGCGGATGGACGTTAGCCGCTTGCTAGCTATGTTTATAGCTTCACCTTTGTTAGATTTTAAGGCAAAATACTAGGGGTGTGAATCTTTGGGCAACTAACGATTAGACACTATTCGGATTCCTGGACTGACGATTCCATTCAGAATTGATTTTTGACTCAACACAATTCTCGATTCAAACCGATTCTCGCAAAGTATTATTTGGTATAATAAAAACAGGTTCCAAACAGGTGACAGGTTAGAAAAGCTACTTCCGGTTGCATGGAGATAGCCTGAAAAAATATTTTTAAAAGTTGATTCTTACATAAAAAGTTTTTTTTTTTTAAATAAAGAAAATTATGAATCGATTTAGAATTGAGATGAATAAAAATAATGATTCCAATGTGAATCGGCACTCATCCAAAATATGTCCATTCTCTCTCTTCGGTCTCCACACTGTTTCTGCTTGTAAACGCTCTATGTTTGTGTTAACTCACATGCACTTCGGCTCATATTACTAGCAACGTCACCACATCGCGCCATCATGTCCACAAAAAAAAAAAAAAAGTACCAGTATTTTTCAAGGGCCGAATAGTACCTTTTTTAATTCCTCTGTACCGCGATACTTTATAAGTACCTGTATACCATACCACCCTGATTACCAAGTATCGCAAACTAGTGTACCTTCTGGGCTTCCTCGCATGCCTGCGTGTTGTAAATGCTTGCGTAAGCACAGTCCCCGTGCTGGGCTTGCGCAAAGCCACGCACTTGTCTGGTTTCCCACAGACCATCCCAGTCTGTGATTAGCTGGATTAAGTGACAGCTGCCCAAATGGTCGGAACAAGATAGATGATGGTCGGGGTGGGTGGGGGGGATAAAGGGGAGGCAGTGGGGGAGGAAAGGCTACTGAACAAAGACCCTTGTTCCAACACCATAACTCACCCCCCATCCCAATCAAAACCATTGTCCACGATGGGACGCAGTCAGCTTGAGGACAATTAGCAATCAGCGTTTGCACCAGCGAGCCGGGCCAGATTAGTCGGATGGAGTCAAAAAGACAACAAAAAAAGTCTTTGCAACAGATTGCACAATAAGAATCTTTAAAAAACATTTTCCCGAGCCTTATTCCTGGAGCGCGACTAAAAGACTGAAGAAGCTTCTGTCGGTCAAATCTCCCAAACCCTTCATAGCCCTTCCCACTAATGGATTAGAGGATTTACCAAAGAGAAATCCTAGTTTTTAAGTGAATAAGGGGGGCATGTTCTTATCGGTGTCATGATTTAACGCAAGCACACCGTTTTCGACTACCTGTGGGAGCAAATGATTGATATCCATTTAGACATAATAGCCACAGGTAGATTAAAAACGTGGCTGCCTCTGCCCAGACACTCATTGCTTTGAATAAAGGAGGGCCAGGGATCGGCAGTGGGAAGTGGAAGCCCGGGGCCCGCCGGGGTCATTCAGCATGGGGATCTGCACGCTTCTTCTTCTAAAGAGGGTTCAGTCAGTGCTTCGCATGTCGGGCGACGTGCGTGTTTGCATTCGAAGAATACTGAGAATGTGAGACCCAGGCCTGGTGTGTAATCCCATGCAAAATCCCAGTCGGCCAACAGTCCGCTATCAATGGGAGCGTCTGCAACGAGGATCAGCGGTTTTGATTGACTCATTTGCGTTGAGAATCACCCCCCTGTATCCACCATCTCTAAAATATTCCTAGAAAGTCCAATCCATTCCTAGGTCCCACATTCTGAGGTGACCAACATTCCTTCTGCGCCATGCAAGAGTTTCACTGAAGTCTCCTGATTTATTGCCTTCTGATGGGACATGAGGTCATCACAATTCATCCCGCGGCCAGTAATCGCCGCATGTAATCTTCATTAATCTGTGATGTCAATCCCAGCTTTTGGTTTTACTAGGGCTGAGTCTACACTATCTCAGCCAGGGCAATGTGGGACCAGTGGTCTTTTTTTCGATACCTCTTCCCCATTTCTGTGTTGATGACGTCCAATGCAGAATTGATGCACTGCCTCTTGAAAATGAGGACTAATCGTCTCATAAAATGTTGTTCACGGTGCATCTTTCCTTCACAATTAGTCGTTAAAATGAGTGCTACCTATGAAGGTTCTCATTCATCCAGGTCGTTGTCACCTCAGGGCGTTCAATCGTTCGCAACTGGACTGCTTGGTTTGTCTTGGAAGACGTTTCGCCGCTCATCCGAGTAGGCTTCATCAGTTCATGCTCATAGACTTACATTGGTCAGATCTAGTCCAACAATCGGTGCCAAACTAAATCTGACCAATCTAAGTCTATGAGCATGAACTGATGAAGCCTACTCAGATGAGCGGCGAAACGTCTTCCAAGACAAACCAAGCAGTCCAGTTGCGAACGACTGAACGCCCTGAGAAAATGACTGACGTGACGATCGATCGCCATTGCCGATTAAAACCTCTCAATGCAGATCACAAAATACAATCCACTATGGCCGACACTATTTATTTTTATGGAGCATTAACCTCGGGAGTTGGGAGTCAAAGCTGGGAATGACGTCACAACCGAGTTATGGGTGTTCCAGTTACAAGGTCGGAACTCAAGTTGGCCACAATTAGATTTTTTTTCCAGCTGATTGTTTAGAGCAGTGATTTTCAACCACTGTGCCGCGGCACTAGTGTGCCGTGAGATATTGTCTGGAGTGCCGTGGGAAATTATGCAACTTCACCTAATTGGTCCAAAAAATATTTTTTGCAAATCAATAATCAGAATAATGTGCCGTTGTCTAGTGCCTGTGCTGTGTAGAGCTTGGCAGGGTTATCTTGTAATACTCAATATCAGTAGGTGGCAGCAGGTAGTTCATTGCTTTGTAGAAGTTGGAACGCGTCGAGGATGGTTTGTCGTGATCCCAATATGCAGAGCACAGCGGGAGACAGCGTGCAGGTAAAAAGGTATGTAACGCTTGAACCAAAAATTAACAAAAGGCAAGTCCTGCTAGGAAAAAGCACTGAAGCATAGGGATGGCTATGTAAAACAAAAGTAAAACTGAACTGGCTACAAAGTCAACAAAAACAGAATGCTGGACGACAGCAAAAACTTACAGCGTGTGGAGCAAAGACGGCGTCCACAAAGCACATTCGTACATGACATGACAATCAACAATGTCCCCCACAAAGAAGGATAGCGTACGCACAACTTAAATAGTCTTGATTGCGAAAACAAAGCAGGTGCGGGCAATAGCACTCAAAGGAAGGCGTGAAGCTGCTACAGGAGAAGACCAACAAAACAGGAAAAGTCACCAAAATAACAGCGCAAGACAGGAACTAAAGCACGACATAAAGGAAACAACAACAAACTCCAAATAAGGCACGACAACCTGGTGGAGTTTCATTTTTTAACCTTTTCTGCTGGTGGTGTGCCTCTGTATTTTTTTTATGAAAAAAATGTGCCTTGGCTCAAAAAAGGTTGAAAAACACTGGTTTAGAGTACAAGTAAATCTTCATCAGACTCCGGTATAAAAGGGGGAACAGGCCCCATTGTGGCCTCAACGTCACTCGCACGTGCAGTCCGATAAAGTCAAAACAAAGAAAGTACAACTAGCGAGCTCAGTGGCCTCGTGGTTGGTTAGCGTGTCCGCCCTGAGACTGGGAGGTCGTGAGTTCAAACCCCGGCCGAGTCATACCAAAGACTACAAAAAATGGGACCCATTACCTCCCTGTTTGGCACTCAGCATCAAGGGTTGGAATTGGGGGTTAAATCACCAAATGAATTCCTGAGCAAGGTGCATGCTGCTGCTCACTGCTCCCCTCATCTTCCAGGGGGTGAACAAGGGGATGGGTCAAATGCAGAGGACACATTTCACCACACCTAGTGTGTGTGTGTGACAATCATTGGTACTTTAACTTTTTACTACTACAAAATTAAATAAATAAAAAGTAGCCACACCCTAAAAATGAGTTGGGTTTTTTTCGTGAAAAGAAATTAAAAGGAATATAATGTATGAATAAATATATATATATATATATATATATATAGTGTAAAATATTTGGGAGGGTTCTAATCTCTTCATGGCTGTTCAGTAGAGGCGTCACGGATCTACGTTAGCTTTATTTTTCAACTAACTAATGTTAACGACTTACGCAATGTACGTAACATCTGAGCAAATACGCCAGAGCGTACACGTCAACGCCGGTCCTTCAACAATCACTATTTCTTCGGAATCAAAGTAAACATTAACGCCACACCTTGGAAATAAGTTGTTGGGTTTTTTTTTTTACTTGAAAACAAATTAAAGTAATATAATATATTGTAGACCACAGGAGAAATCACACAAAGTCCAAAGCTATTTTTAACTTATTACCAATCTTATGATAACAAACGGCACAATTCCCACAGGTTTTACCTCCCGTGCAAACACTTTCGTCTCGTGAGTCCGCACTTCCCTGTCAGACACACAACACCACTTCCTCATTTTCTGCCAATCACATTTCAGGCACGGACGGTGTGTTTGCAAACACAGGAAAAACTGACATCAAAATCCAAGCCACACGAACATAAAACCATATCACCAGCTGGTCGTTACAGTATGAATTGATATATATAGTCTATTATTTGCGCACTATTGACAAGTGTATATATACATATACCGTATTTTTTGGACTATAAGTCGCAGTTTTTTTCATAGTTTGGCCGGGGGTGCGACTTATACTCAGGAGCGACTTTTGTGTGAAATTATTAACACATTACCGTAAAATATCAAATAATATTATTTAGCTCATTCACGTAAGAGACTAGACGTATAAGATTTCATGGGATTTAGCGATTAGGAGTGACAGATTGTTTGGTAAACGTATAGCATGTTCTATATGTTATAGTTATTTGAATGACTCTTACCATAATATGTTACGTTAACATACCAGGCACGTTCTCAGTTGGTTATTTATGCCTCATATAACGTACACTTATTCAGCCTGTTGTTCATTCTTTATTTATTTTAAATTGCCTTTCAAATGTCTATTCTTGGTGTTGGCTTTTATCAAATACATTTCCCCCAAAAATGCGACGTATATATGTTTTTTTTCCTTCTTTATTATGCATTTTCGGCCGGTGCGACTTATACTGCGGAGCGACTTATACTCCGAAAAATACGGTAAATATATATATATATATTACATATAGCCTATTATTTGCGCACTATTGACTAATGATGCACCGAAAATTCGGCCGCCGTAAAAATACTTTGCTCAGCGAAACCAGATGTTACGACGTATCCACTTCCGCTGGCGAGTCCAGTCTTTTCCTGCACACACGAATGACGTAGCTCGCCCAAAGATGACATAAAAGTCGAAATCGGGCCGCATTCAGGTCGCATTTATCATCTGAAAATATCAGATTCCAATGGGATTCGAACTACCTCCTGATGTGGGCCGAGTCTGATGCGGAAAGATCAGGTTTGAAGCACTTTGGAGCGTTTAGAAAATATCAGATTTGTGTTACTTGATGGTAAAAAAAAATCACATTTGGTGTGCAGTATAAAAGTTGCCTGAGTGTACCATCGGCTGATTGGATGCATTTGGGTGTGGAAGATAAGGATGCAAAAAAATAAAAATAAAATAGTGAGCCAAACCAAATTGGTGCCAAAGGGGTGGACCCGATGATCGGTCTCCACTTGTCTCACCCCTCAATCTGTTCAGAGGAGAGAGGATGAAAGACCTCCAATGGCTAAATCCTCGAAAATGTGAAAAGGGTATTGGCAGTACAATTTGCTACAATTTGGGCTGTTTTTTGGCAGTTGCTAACATAATAAAAAACAGGCCTTTACTCCACTTGTCACATTTTTGGATACAGCTCTCTTTTGAAAATGCCTTTCTCAACTCGTGATTGTGTGTGTGTGTATGTGTGTGCGTTTGTCAGTGTGTGTGTGTCTGTGTGAGTGCAAAGTCTTGTTTCCAACAAGTGGGCTGAATGGAATTTAGCCTAAATGTCGATAATCAACAATTTGGAAAATGAATAATGGATTCATTTGTGACTTAGTATCATTTTTAAAGGGATGAAACAATCTCTGAATATTCAACTACCGTTTCCATGCCAATGTAGTATTGATTAGAATAAAACTGCCCACAGTGTGCATCGATGTTGCTAAACTTCCCATAACTGACGCCATGTTCTTGAGATTGCAAACGGGCTCTTTGTAGCAAAGTAGTGCCTCGTTTGCTTCCAGACACAATTATGAAAACAACAAATACCACAAGACAGACGCTAAGGGAATTCTAAAAATTCAGTTATGAATTTATTTTTATTATGCCCACTTCTACTTAGTATTCATTTTTATTGCTTCCTGTCCCACTTTGCATGTGATACACTTTGATACGCTTATGGAGCGTGGACATACTGGTGTCTGCTGATTGGATGACAGACGAGGATGAATGCAATGGGACTGAAATGAAAAGTTTAAACTAGAAATGTCCGATAAATGCGTTAAAATGTAATATTGGAAATTATCGGTATCGTTTTGTTTTTTTATTATCGGTATCGTTTTTTTTTTGTTTTTGTTTTTTAAATCAACATAAAAAACACAAGATACACTTACAATTAGTGCACCAACCCAAAAAAACTTCCTTCCCCATTTACACTCATTCACACTCATTCACACAAAAGGGTTGTTTCTTTCTGTTATTAATATTCTGGTTCCTACATTATATATCAATATATATCAATACAGTCTGCAAGAGATACAGTCCGTAAGCACACATGATTGTGCTTGCTGCTGGTCCACTAATAGTACTAACCTTTAACAGTTAATTTTACTAATTTTCATTAATTACTAGTTTCTATGTAACTGTTTTTATATTGTTTTACTTTCTTTTTTATTCAAGAAAATGTTTTTAATTTACTTATTTTATTTTATTTTATTAATTTTTTTTGAAAGTACCTTATCTTCACCATACCTGGTTGTCTAAATTAGGCATAATAATGTGTTAATTCCACGACTGTATGTATCGTTTGATATCGGTATCGGTTGACATCGGTATCGGTAATTAAAGAGTTGGACAATATCATTATCGGACATCCCTCATAGTCATTCACATCGACGTCCCACTGGGGTGAGTTTTTCCTTGCCCGTATGTGGGCTTTGTACCGAGGATGTCGTTGTGGCTTGTGCAGCCCTTTGAGACACTTGTGATTTAGGGCTATATAAATAAAGATTGATTGATTGATTGATCCCTAGTTTAAACTCAATAGCATTGTTAGTTGTAGCTTTAGTTGAAAACCTCAGTTGTAATTACAGTACATAGCATTTGTGTCTCAAAAGTAGAACTGTATGGCCAAAGATAACCACAATGTACTCTAAGGTCCATGCTTCAGTATAAATTACAGTACTGTATATATTAGAACTTTTTCACTTCCGATACAATACCCATTTGAAGCTTTAAGTATTGGCCGATACAATACCAACACAAATCATAAATATTTTTATCATTTTGAAGTGTGGAATGTAAGAACAGGCTTAATGAAGTGAAATTAGTCAAACAGAACAATGGAAGGTTATGAAAAACTAACCTATTTATTATTAACTACCTGGAATGGACTAATACTGTCATTAAGTTGAAGTGGAGTGGCAATTGTTTTTGGCGACACCTAGTGGCCTTACATGAAGCTCATGACGCAGTAAAGTTGAATGGTGCGGACACATTTGTTACTGGATACTTCCTAATACGCTCCTGCCTTGGAGACTTTGTATCTGTAAGCACATATAAATATTTGATACTTGTTTATATTGACAAATTTACTGTTTTAGACTTGGTCAATTAAGGACATGTACTACATATGTCTAGTTTGTGTGCTTAGCTGTCGTGTAGCTGCTATCTCCTAGTAGCCTACAGCCTACCATGTTTACCTTTTGTAAATAACTTGACTAAAATACAAGAAAAGACCAATGTTGTGTGTTTATTGAAGGACGTTTAGACTTAGACTTACCTTTATTTTGGTCACAACAACCAAAAATACTCTGCATCTATATCATTTTAACACGTTAAATAAAAATAAATTAATAAAAACATGGTGTGTGTCTGAAAAGGAGCAGGAATGTCCTGCTCCATCACTCGGATATAATAATCGTATTCTTTGTCAACGACGATATACATGATAACTTTATTTAACAAAACGTATTTAGTATATATTATAACTACAATATATTATAGTATATTTAGTATATAATTACAGAATACATATATAATTACATTCATGAATAATCTAAAATAAAAAACAAAAAATAAAATAAACACTCATTATTTCATTAAATGTAGATTTTCTGAATAAAATGAACAAAATGTCATACAATTGATTGCACAAAATCACACAGCAAACTATATGCATTTAAGAATTTAGATAAGTGTAAACACGCTGTTGAATTGGAGCGCCTATATCAGAGAGTTTAGATAAAAGTCATTATAGTCCAATGCTTTAAAAAAAAAGGATTCAGGACAATAAATATTTATAAACAATCAGCTGTGCAGACTGTAAATGAGCAAGTTTATAGCGTAGTTGCTTATTTCCATCTGTACCAGAGTGACTTGTAAAGTGCCTTGCCTAAAGACACAATGGCAGTGACTAGGATGGGGAAGCTGGATTCGTACCAGGAAGCCTGTAGTTTCTGGACGACCACTCTACCATATGAGCCACGCCACTGATATCAGACCGAAATCCCAATCGAATCGGTACACCCCTAGTTAGTATAAAGTATATACACACCATAAAAGTTGGATAACTAAACAATCAGGTGATGATATCTGAAAAGTAGTATTTTTTTCCCCAAAATGTCATAACTTTGCTCAAAACTGAAGACCGAGATACCACTTTTGGCCCGTGTTGATATCAAGTAATAAACAAAGATGTTGCAAAGCACTTGCACAGGTATACGACTGCGCATCAAGAGGCTATAAAACAGCAATATACTGTACAACTAATAAAAGGCAGTTAAAAGGCATCAAACCCATCCTCCCTTCTAGAACAGTAGGTTACAGGTTGCTTTGCCCAAGCGCCAAGGGAGGTTACAGTGAAGGCAAGGCATTTGGCTGGCTCGTGTGCACCGGCTGTGCGCAAACACACAAACACACACATCCACACACACACACACACGGCCCATTGAACATGCTGCTATGATGCCAACAGGGTCATTAGGCATGCACTTCCAATTCAACACACCCTGGTGCTAATTAACCAGGGTGATCCAAGACTGTGCAAACAGCAGAAAATGCATGTGAGGGCGGGGAAAAACAACAAGCAATGCGGTGGTCATGAACAGGTGACACGGACCAAAACTGCTCATGAATAATTGTCCACCACTGTAACATCAATATATCAAACCAATAAAACACAAAGTTTAGTTGCAAATATGGCAAAATTCAACATTTATTTTACACTTGAGTGAGAGTTAGACAGAACTATGTACCATTAAAAAAAACTAGGGCTGTCAAAACACAACTCATGTGATTAGCCACAAAAAATTAACCTATTAATCATTAGGGGGTAACAAATCTTAATTGATTTATAAAAATCAACTTAGGCCATTCCAAAACCTTGATTCTAGCCTGATTTAGCCATTCCTTTACCACTTTTGACGTGTGTTTGGAGTCATTGTCCTGTTGGAACACCCAATTGCGCCCAATTTTTCATTATCCCATTTACGCTCTGTAAAGCACCAGTTCCATTGGCAGCAAAACAGGCCCAGAGCATAATACTACCACCACCATGCTTGACAGTAGGGTGGTGTTCCTGGATTAAAGGCCTCATCTTTTCTCCTCCAAACATATTGCTGGGTATTGTGGCCAAACAGCTACATTTTTGTTTCATCTGACCACAGAACTTTCCTCCAGAAGGTCTAATCTTTGTCCATGTGATGCCCCATTGACAACATGTGGACAATGCTGAAGAAACAAGTCCATGTCAGAAAACCAACAAATTGAGCTGAACTGCACCAATTTTGTCAAGAGGAGTGGTCAAAAATTCAACCAGAAGCTTGTGGATGGCTACCAAAAGCGCCTTATTGCAGTGAAACTTGCCAAGAGACATGTAACCAAATATTAACATTTCTGTATGTATACTTTTGACCCAGCAGATTTGGTCACATTTTCAGTAGACCCATAATAAATTCATAAAAGAACCAAACTTCATGAATGTTTTTTGTGACAAACAAGTATGTGCTCCAATCGCTCTATCACAAAAAAATAAGAGTTGTAGACATTATTGGAAACTCAAGACAGCCATGACATTATGTCCTTCACAAGTTTATGTAAACTTTTGAACACGACTGTATATATAAGGTATTTTTTTAAATGATTGTTTATGTTATTCAGTCAGTACAAATTGGTGTTGTATCGCAGTGTTGTGCATAACAAACGCAAACGCGTTTCGTTTTGCTGTAGTTCGCTTTTACGGCTAATACCGAAGCATGCCGACGTGTTACTGCGATAGAAAAAGAGTTCCCCGGTGTTCGCTCTTACAATAACAATGTCGCTACAGCTTGGTTATTATACAGCTTACGGAACGTAAATTAAGTATTGTTGACGGTTTTTGAATGCATTTTTAAAGTGATTTAGAGGTAGAATTGAGCCGATTTTCACACATTAGAAAAAACAAACACATTTTTCTTCTTGTCGCTCAGGATTGGGAACGATAGGTAAAATTCCAAACAAAGTGTCCAAGAAGCAAATTATATTTTTGATGTAGATTTACTTTAGAAAAGAGAAGTATTGGATACTTCTCTTGCTGCCTTTTTTTGTATTTGACTTTATTAAATGCTTGGGTAGAATTTTATTAAACAAAACCAGTTTTCTTTTAAATAAAATAGAAATTTATCAGAGCTGTTTTTCTATTTTATGGAGGAATGTAGTTAATCATAAAAACGGCATTCAATGTTATTAAAAACGTATAGATTTGTAATCGAGAATCAATTCTGAATCGAATCGTTACCACCCAAGAATCGAATCGAATCAAATTGTGTGGTGCCCTAAGATACACAGCCCTATTACTCATGTATGGTTGCAGATAGGGATGTCCGATAATGGCTTTTTGCCGATATCCGATATTCCGATAATGTCCAACTCTTTAATTACCGATCCGATATCAACCGATTCCGATATCAACCGATATATACAGTCGTGGAATTAACACATTATTATGCCTAATTTGGACAACCAGGTATGGTGAAGATAAGGTACTTTTAAAGAAAAGTAATAAAATAAAATAAGATAAATAAATTAAAAACATTTTCTTGAATAAAAAAGAAAGTAAAACAATATAAAAACAGTTACATTGAAACTAGTAATTCATGAAAATTAGTCAAATTAACTGTTAAATGTTAGTACTATTAGTGGACCAGCAGCACGCACAATCATGTGTGCTTACGGACTGTATCCCTTGCAGACTGTATTGATATATATTGATATATAATGTAGGAACCAGAATATTAATAACAGAAAGAAACAACCCTTTTGTGTGAATGAGTGTGAATGAGTGTAAATGGGGGAGGAAGGTTTTTTGGGTTGGTGCACTAATTGTAAGTGGTTGTTGTGTTTTTTATGTTGATTTAATAAAAAATAAAAAAATAAAAACAAAAAAAAATAAAAACGATACTGATAAAAAAAACAAAAAACAATACCGATAATTTCCGATATTACATTTTAACGCATTTATCGGCCGATATTATCGGACATCTCTAGTTGCAGATTGATCTCGCAATTATTTGTATTTTTGAAATTATGTTTTACATTTAATTCATTATGAGCTCCTTTACTTTTATGTCGAATGGTTACCTGAAAAGCGACATGGGTTTTATACAAGGCCAGTGAACAGGTCAGTGCATACACGCATGCATGCAGGCAATACATCATTTCGCTTAAAAAAAGTTTTTTTACAAGCTTTTGAGCAATTAAATTATGTATATTCAAGTAAAACAATAACAGTTTGTGTAGGACATTTTGATGATCAAACTTCATTTGTGTCAAAATAATGGGGTCTTTTCATACGTTAATTCAAGTTATGTAAGCAAGTAATTTACTGTGATTAATCACGATTAATCCAAATTCAAAAATTTGATTAATCTGATGCGAAGTAATCATTCAATACTGTATTTGACAACAAATGACAGCAGTTACAGCATCTTTCACTATAAATACTTCTTCCAAACACCACTTGTTTAGGCTTCTTTTGCTGAAACGCCACAGAAATCCAAAGACGAAGCAAATGATGCAGGTTTAACCTTATAAATTGTTGCAGCAGAGGTTTTCCAGCTGTGGGGCAGGCGCAAGAAGCTTGATAAAAATAAAGAAAAACCCATTTTCAAACCTGCTACGTTAACTTTAGTTGCTTCTACCGGTGTCAAATTATCGCGTTAATGGCGATGAATTAATTCTTAACCCATAATGTTTTTTAATGGCTCTAAACAATTGTTTTTCTTTATCTCTATTGTTACGGTCAAAGTATGTATGCGAGTTGCCTCGCCCCCTTCTTGTGCTTGACAAAACAACCACCACGCTGCACAAAGATAGTATGTAGCCACAAGGAAAAAGAGGTCTCACTCTGTCATACGGCTTAACGAGTTATACCGGTACATTTTAGAAAGTAGTACGTATTTGAGACAATACCGCTATACCAATTTATGTAATCCTTAATGTCTTGATGCGGAAGTCTCTCTGCTCACTGTGTATGCGCTTGAAAGTGTGACGTGGAAACGCATTGCATTGTGGGACTCTGACTTGATTATTTACATGGCCGAATGGAAGACTCTCCTTAAGTTTTTTGTTTTTATTTCTTTAACAAGTTCAAAACATGGCGCCTAAAGAGACGACGAATAATCTATATAGCAGATGTGAGACGATCAAACATGACTTTTAACGCCATCACCTAATACGTGGTGTGTTCACGGCATTTTTGCACTGGTAAGTTTGAACCAAAGCACATTTTTTTGTTGCACACATAGCATTTGCTAGGATGTCCGCATTAGCCAAGCTGGCGGCGGGCGAGACTACAAACAACGTACAGTAGTTTAGAAAAAAAAGCATTTTTTCTTTTAGTCTTGGGGAAGCACAACAATGAATGAGTATCATTACTCATTACTCAACGTCTAGTTTTGTACTCAATTATTGTGAAGCCATGAAGTGGTTGCGGCCGTCAAGTACGACCGCCAATTTAGGCCTACAAGCACAGTGTTCTGACCAGATATCTAGATCCCTAGATTGATTGTTGCAAAATGTTATTTATCACATTGTTTACTTTCACACATTCCTTCAAGATATAATTCATGTATGCTGGCTCAGGTGTGATTCACTACAATAGGACTAGTCTAACAGCTGCTGATGGTGAGGCAGGCAAGGTTTACTGTTAAAAGAAATGTGGTAATAGTCTACATTGAAACACAGGGTAAGAATACACTTCCAGGTCAGAGGTACTAGGTCGCGTTGTACCAGCGGACGGAGGGTGGAGGGGGTCTTAAACAACCATTGTGTGTGTGTGGGCAAGGATAAGGTTAGGTGAGATATAGCCTGGATAACCTTAGTGTAGAAGGGGGCCTAAAGAAGTTGAACAAATGACTAGTGCAGTGGTTCTTAACCTTGTTGGAGGTACCGAACCCCACCAGTTCCATATGCGCATTCATCGAACCCTTCTTTAGTGGAAAAAAAATAAATAAAATATATATATATATATATATATATATATATATATATATATATATATATATATATATATATATATATATATATATTTTTTTTTTTTTTTTTTCAAATTTAAGAAAAAGTCGTAGTTTTTTTTTACTGGTGCACAAAATGAACCGTGCATGAACATCACCTTGTTCAAAGAACAAAACCAACACAGTGCATGAACTCACAACAAATTACACACCTTACACACATTATCATGAATTGATTAACGTGGACCCCGACTTAAACAAGTTGAAAAACTTATTCGGGTGTTACCATTTAGTGGTCGATTGTACGGTATATGTACTGTACTGTGTAAACTGTACTGTGTATTCTCTTCCTTTGCAATCTGCTAGTAAAAGTTTCAATCAATCAATCAAAAAACCTGCAAATCAGATGGAAAATTAGAGGGAACACTGTTTGGGGGTATCCATAATACGCTGATAGAGAAAAGTTTTTATTTACACGATAAGTCGGATGTCTCCGCCGAACCCCTGAGGCCGACTCACCGAACCCCTAGGGTTTGATCGAACCCAGGTTAAGAACCACTGGACTAGTGGTTGCATCTGAGGTGAACAAGCTACAGCAACACCGTAGTTACAAAAATCACAGTATAAAAATAACTGACGAAAAGAAGAGGACTTAAAGGGGTGCCTTGAGGAACACTTTAGTTATGTAAATCACAAGTTCAGACTCCAGTGATGTATGTTTGCGAGCAAGGGTAAAATACCAATGCAAGGATCTGCCATTCTGCCAGCTCAATATATAGCTTGCTTCGACCAAGCTATATATATACACACAGTAATATATATATATATATATATATATATATATATATATATATATATATATATATATATATAGCTTGGTCTATATCGTCCAAGCTCGTCCATACAACAAGAGCAGTCTAGTGTTTTTAGGAACTTGCTGCAAAAAGGTAGTTCTGAACTGAACTCGGGTGACCGGTGTGGCGTCGGACCCGGGTCGCCAGTTGAATAGCCCTGGGTTAAATCTTAACTTGAGCGTGCTCGTGGCTGCTCGTCCATGCCTCCCCGAAGGCGGCTCATTTGCCTAAAGACATTGGAGAGTTGCCACAGCAATAGACATGCTCCCCAAACATTAACGAATGCCCGAGCCAAAGTAACAGGGGGGGCCGACAGGGGCGCGATGCAGCACCGCCTCCAGCCGAGGCCCATTATCATTTCAAACAGGTTCAGCAGTACGGTGACGAGTTAACTGCCCATGTAATGACATGCGTTAATTACCTCCACGAGAAGCCCCTGGCACCTGCACACCATGTAAGACAACAACAGGCACATGCATGATGTTGAACCCAATTAATGGATGCATGGTGATAATGAAATACAGGATTTTGCGCAATGAGTGGCTGAAAAAGCACCTTTACTCAAATGTCGTCACACAGAGCTCTAAAAAAGGGCGGTCAGCGCCCTAACAAAAAGCATCGACTTTCTCCGGTCAGTAAGCTCCACCCCACCCCGAGCTTAGGAAGTTTATTTCTGTTGTGCAAGTTTCCATGACAGCTCATAACCACTTTGAATGGTGGTTTACACATTCAAAACAAGGCCAACTGGAGTGGCGCTCAGGCATTGACCTGGACAGGTTGGATTTCCCTACAATGGAACTACCGAGCGTTTTATTTTTGAATGGTGGCACCGCGCTTCCTGGCACTTCCATGAACTGCTGTATAATTAGATGCTGACATTTAATGAATGGCATCAACTGGTGATTGATGCAATAGCCGCCATGTGTAAATAGTGCACACAATAACAGTGGAAATAAACATGCAGATGAAAATAAACTGGTGAATGGTGGCACAATCGTCTGGATGTCCAAAATCAATAGACGTAGTTGCAAACTGCTTAAAACACACAAAAAATATATATATGTACACACACACATACATACATGTGTGTGTGTGTGTGTGTATATATATATATATATATATATATATATATATACACACACACACACATACATACATGTGTGTGTATATATATATATATATATATATATATATATATATTATTTTTTTTTTTTTTTTTTTTCTTTTTTTTTTTTTTCCCCCATCCATTTTCTACTGCTTGTCCCTTTTGGGGTATTATATATATATATATACACTATATACACACACACACACATATATATATATATATATATATATATATATATATATATATATATATATATATATATATATATATATATATATATATATATATATATATATATACATATATATGTGTGTACAGCTCTGGTAATGGGTACATTTGCACCCACCTGCACAAATGTACTTAAAAATGCAACAATCAAAATAAATATGACTTTTTTTTTGTTTACTAGGGCATGCATATATAATATGCATTAGTTTGACCATTTAAAATCAACGATAATAAAAAGGAGATGCTTGGAAATAGCATAAAAATGCCCCAAAAACTTGGAAAAACGCGATTCATAGCGTTTATTTTTTGGTGTAACCATCATGAGCGTTCTGTTCAGGTATATTTCTTTTATATTTTGATTAATCATCTGTATTACTAAATTTAAATAGGTATTGACCAATCTTTAAGCTGTGTGTATTTGATTTCAGTTTGCTTTTGACATCTTATTTAGAATTGTAGTTGAAACTTTTACAACCTTGTGTTGCGCCATGATGGCGTAACCAAACTAGATTTCATTTAATGATCTTATTTTAAATATTTCCCTTTTTTACATTTAGTATATTTAAATATTCATTTATAAACATTGAATACATTTCAAATATCAATAAAATGCAATTGCCTTCATCTTATAGGGTAATGTTTAGTTACACCAAGTCATGAGCGTAACACTAAGCTTCATCACTTTGACTTGTAATATCTCTAATTCTGGTGGTGTTTTATGCTTTTTTCTTTTTGGAACATGTTCTATACATATAATACAATAAAGTCCCATATAAAATTATGTTTCTAGCAAAACTTTAATTTTGCCTTTGAAAGTAACACTCCAATGTCCATTAGTGGAGCTGTACACATATATATATATACACACACACACACACACACACATATATATATAATATATATATATATATATATATATATATATATATATATATATATATATATACACACACACACACACACACACACACACATATATATATATATATATATATATATGTGTGTGTGTATATATGTATATATATATATATATATATATATATATATATATATATATATATATATATATATATATATATATATATATATATATATAACACACACACACACACACACACACACACACAACTAATCAATCTGAGATTTTCTTCTGGCCACTCACACTCTAGATACAGAGAACGGTGCTCGAGGAAGCACAAACAAACAATATACAAAACCCAAAAACCAGTGAAGTTGGCACGTTGTGTAAATCATAAATAAAAACAGAATTCAATGATTTGCAAATCCTTTTCAGCCTATATTCAATAGAATAGACTGCAAAGACAAGATAAGACAAGATACTTAACGTTTGAACTGGTAAAAGTTGTTATTTTTTGCAAAATATTAGCTCATTTGGAATTTGATGCCTGCAACATGTTTCAAAAAAGCTGGCACAAGTGGCAAAAAAGACTGAGAAAGTTGAGGAAAGCTCATCAAACACTTATTTGGAACATCCCACAGGTAAACAGGCTATTTGGGAACAGGTAGGTGCCACGATTAGGTGTAAAAGCAGCTTCCATGAAATGCTCAGTCATTCACAAACAAGGATGGGGCGAGGGTCACCACTTTGTGAACAAATGCGAGAGAAAATTGTTTAAGAACAACATTTCTCAACCAGCTATAGCAAGGAATTTAGAGATTTCACCATCTACGGTCCGTAATATCATCAAAAGGTTCAGAGAATCTGGAGAAGTCACTGCACGTAAGCGGCAAGGCCCAAAACCAACATTGCAGGCGGTACTGCATCAAAAAAGCGACATCAGTGTGTAAAGGATATCACCACATGGGCTCAGGATCACTTCAGAAAACTACTGTCAGTAACTACAGTGCCTTGCTACATCTGGAAGTGCAAGTTAAAACTTTACTATGTAAAGCGAAAGCCATTTATCAACAACACCCAGAAACGACGCCGGCTTCGCAGGGCCCGAGCTCATCTAAGATGGACTGATGCAAAGTGGAAAGGTGTTCTGTGGTCCTCTTTCTACTCTTATTCATCTACTTTTTACTTTCATGTTAATAACTGCTTACTTTCTGCTGTAAGTTATTTCTTGGTGTCGTTTACAGCTAGCCCTTGGTGTGTAACATGGTGAGCCTTGAAAATGTACTTAAGGAACTGGGAAATGCATTTTCGCTGCTAGCCACTTGTCAACCGGGGGACAAAAAATACACAAAATCGATGCTTGTGATCGGCAAGACATAAATTGGGAATGGTGATCACATACGTTTTCACTAAAATCGGCCGATCGATGGGCAGATCCCCAATGGTAATAGCAATAAAGTTCCATTAATCTTAGTCTTCCTTTATTTGACTGATTGAGCCTTTTGAACAACTTCAATGAGAGATTTTTCAAGTGTTGGCAAAACTTGTGACCAATGTTCTGCACACACAAATCTAGGACATTGAATCCAGCTTCGGGATGTAATAAGGTAGTCGGGACGATGTTTGCGGACCACATGGGTCCCAGTGACGCAGCTGTACAGTCCGAGACACTGCAGCTGTGTTGATCAGACAACATACAGTCCTATGTGTGTCTGAGTAGTCAGCTCTCACAATCAGGGACAGCACACAAGAGACAAAACGTGCATTTTATTAGTCTTGCTGATTCTTCCGTTTGTTTTCACAAGGCTCACACATGTGCATAAACATGAGGAAGTAGTGTGTGTTGGTGCATTCATTGACTCTTGCTTCGATGATTGTCCCAAAACACATTTGTTTTAACGTAACTGAACATTGCTGGATTGGAGAGCTAAGCACAAGCTCGAGGCTGCGAGCCAAATATCCGAAATCCCGTAAACCAGTGGTCCCCAACCTTTTTGTAACTGCGGACCGGTCAACGCTCGAAATTTTGTTTTTGTTTTTTTTGTCATAAAAAAATACAATCATGTGTGCTTACGGACTGTATCCCTGCAGACTGTATTGATCTATATCGATATATAATGTAGGAACCAGAAATATTAATATCAATGATTTAATCCAAGAAAGAAAAAAAAAAAAGTTTTATTTTTTTATTTATTTTTTTCATTTCTTGTGCGGCCTGGTACTAATCGATCCACGGACCGGTACCAGGCCGTGGCCCGGTGGTTGGGGACCCCTGCCGTAAACGCTTTAAAAAGGAGAACTGCACTTTTTGGGAATTTTGCCTATCATTTACAATCCCTATGTAAGACAAGTGCACGCTTTTCTTTTTTTATGCATTCTAAGTATAAATGCGTTAAAATGTAATATCTGAAATTATCGGTATCGGGTTTTTTTTTATCGGTATCGGGGTTTTTTTTTTATTGTTTTTTTTTTTATTAAATCAACATTAAAAACACAAGATACACTTACAATTAGTGCACCAACCCAAAAAAAACCTCCCCCATTTACACTCATTCACTCAAAAGGGTTGTTTCTTTCTGTTATTAATATTCTGGTTCCTACATTATATATCAATACAGTCTGCAAGGGATACAGTTCGTAAGCACACATGATTGTGCGTGCTGCTGGTCCACTAATAGTACTAACCTTTAACAGTTAATTTTACTCATTTTCATTAATTACTAGTTTCTATGTAACTGTTTTTATATTGTTGTACTTTCTTTTTTATTCAAGAAAATGTTTTTAATTTATTTATCTTATTTTATAAAAAAAATTTAAAAGTACCTTATCTAGACCATACCTGGTTGTCCAAATTAGGCATAATAATGTGTTAATTCCACAACTGTATCATCGATTGATATCGGTATCGGTAATTAAAGAGTTGGACAATATCGGAATATCGGCAAAAAGCCATTATCGGACATCCCTAATTCTAAGTCATAAAATATGGCCAGTACGAGGTGGCTAACAATGGGAGTACACTATTCCGCCCACAAATGCCTCTAAAATAGATCCAAAAACCAAGAACAATACTCCAGTTACATTTCATGACCTGAATATTAACCAAGTATCAGAGATATTGGTATTATAAGCGCTTATGCAGACTACCTATTTTAGGTAGCTTTCTAACTAGCTTGTGCTGCTATATTGACATGTTTGAGCCGGTGAGCTGATGTATGGCCTCTGAGTTGGTAAAAGTTCATTGTAGATTATAAATCAAGCCTCTCACTTGTATAGCAGAAGGTCGTGGCCAAAAAACCAAGGGGGTTGTTAGACCCAGGGGGTTGGTTAGAAAGAAACAAAAAAAACGCTCGTTTGCGGGGACCTTTTTTTTTTTTTTAAACTCCGGGTTTATTATGATTAATTCTTCAAGTAAACGGGAAGATATAAACATCCAATCAGTTGGCATCCAAGTGAGAACAAACTTTGTACTGTAAAAGATTCCCTTATTTTAATATGTTCATGCGGGCTGTGAATCTTTGGGCACCGCACGATTCGATTAGATTCTCTGGGGTAATGATTCGATTCAGAATCGATTCAAAAATTCATGCTTTTCAATAACATTGGGGGTGCTCTAAGGCTTCCAATGACTACATTCCTCCATAAACTCTGATTAGTGTATATATTACTTAAAAGAAAACTGGTTTTGTTTAGTAAAATTGTACCCAATCATTTAATAAAGTCAAATACAAGTAAGGCAACAGGAGAAGTATCCAACACTTCTCTTTTCTAAAGTAAATCTGTGCAGCAGATATGATCATCTACATCAACAATATGATTTGCCTAAGAGGCTTGACAGGACAGAAAAAAAATAAAAAAGGTGCCATATGTAGTAATGTGGCCAGAAATGGTACTGCAATCACGGTCTAAATTCTGTAGTCCCCTCTCACTTGCCATGACTGAGGTTGCCAGATATGAGGCCGAATCCAAATCCTACTCTAAGGAACTTCAAATGGCAATCGACAAGTCCTACGCTGTAGGTTTCTCTTGTTTATGCTTCTTGCAAGATGCTTTACTAAGTAATTATGCCACATTTTACTGATGTCCATTAGCCAAATGTATTTGTAAAGTTAGGCAGCAATATTTTCGCCAGGAGTTGGGACAGATTGTTGGCATTACTCTGCTAAAATGTCTATCGAAATAATTATATATAATATGTAATATATTATATATCGCATAGGCCTACTTTGATGGCAAGCCAAGGCCAACAGTAAAATTACCACCACATTGAATTCAGCATACCTCCCATGTTGCATCCATCCTGACGCACTGCATTCTCTTCCATGTACGCACAACACCATCTTACAGTGCACAGTGCAATTCTTTGAGCCAACCCACGTTATGCAAAAATCTAATTAAGCATAAATCATATAGCCTACTACCATGTCGATACACTAAGTAGAAAATCATTACATGGAATGCATTATATTGTGCCAACCAAATACCACTCCATATGTGCCTGATGCACATACAGTACCAGAAACCGCAATTAGCCGTGCTAAAGTTGGAACACATTTCTTCAGTGTATCAGCATGTTGAGAACGAAATAGGCACTGACACTACTCATATCCACATAGCTTTTATTTGTCCAAAAGATATTTTGCCCTGTCAGTTGGATAACACATGGACATATAGGCTAACGGGCATATATTTCCCCCGTGAGCCTATATGTCCATGTGGCAATGAGCCTGGTTACATGCACAATTCCAAACGTTTTTGGTCCCCTGCTGTTCAGTTTTCCCTCGGGAAGAAGGTTTGCGCTGCACATGTCAACGCGTGAAATTAACCCTTCCGGGCCCCAACCTATGTGCGGATGAACCTGGGGTACGCCTGTCCACAACCGTTTAAACACACAGGTATACACCCGAGACCTATTTACTCGGACGTCGGACGGGACGTCACCTAAGAGTCTTGTTCACGAGTAGTTCAAATACCTAAGAGTCTTGTTCACGAGTAGTTCAAGTACCTAGGAGTCTTGTTCACAAGTAGTTCAAGTACCTAAAAGTCTTGTTCACGAGTAGTTCAAGTACCTAAGAGTCTTGTTCACGAGTAGTTCAAGTACCTAAGAGTCTTGTTCACGAGTAGTTCAAGTACCTAAGAGTCTTGTTCACGAGTATTTCAAGTACCTAAGAGTCTTGTTCACGAGTAGTTCAAGTACCCAAGAGTCTTGTTCACGAGTAGTTCAAGTACCCAAGAGTCTTGTTCACGAGTAGTTCAAGTACCTAGGAGTCTTGTTCACGAGTATTTGAAGTACCTAAGAGTCTTGTTCACGAGTATTTCAAGTACCTAAGAGTCTTGTTCACGAGTAATTCAAGTACCTAAGAGTCTTGTTCAAGTACCTAAGAGTCTTGTTCACGAGTAGTTCAAGTACCTAGGAGTCTTGTTCACGAGTAGTTCAAGTACCTAGGAGTCTTGTTCACGAGTATTTCAAGTACCTAAGAGTCTTGTTCACGAGTAGTTCAAGTACCTAAGAGTCTTGTTCACGAGTAGTTCAAGTACCTAAGAGTCTTGTTCACGAGTAGTTCAAGTACCTAGGAGTCTTGTTCACGAGTAGTTCAAGTACCTAGGAGTCTTGTTCACGAGCAGTTCAAGTACCTAGGAGTCTTGTTCACGAGTAGTTCAACTACCTAAGAGTCTTGTTCACGAGTAGTTCAAGTAACTAAGAGTCTTGTTCACGAGTAGTTCAAGTATCTAGGAGTCTTGTTCACGAGTAGTGCCGATGAACCGTTTTGGACTGCTGGGGTACGCCTGTCCACAACCGTTTAAACACACATGTATACACCCGAGACCTATTTACTCGGACGTCGGACGGGACGTCATCACGTTTACGTTAGAGAAAAGCGCTATATAAATATAAATCACTTCACTTCACTACGGTGTTACGTCGGGTGACACTTCAAAAGCAGGGCACACATGAGAACGAGGAAGAAGAAAGAGAAATACAAACAAAAAGCATGGCAAGCAAAAGTCAGCATTACTGGTGTGACGCGGAGACTACGGTCTGCCTTAGCATTCTGAAAGAACTTAACATTATGGCGCGTATAGATGGAAGAAAGCACAGAAACGGTGACATTTATAAAAAAAATGTGTGAAGACTTGCGCGATAACCAAGCAGGTTAAGTATCGTTGGAAGACGCTCAAGACGGCATACTACAAGGCTAAAAAACGTTTTTCTGCTATTGACCCCTCCTTCACATGTAAACGGCATACGCTAGTTCTCGCAGCGCATGTAAACACCGTAAACCTAACAATTGGAAAACTGACCTCCGAGGGAAAACTGAACAGCAGGGGACCAAAAACGTTTGGAAATGCCCATGTAACCGCAGTCATTGACCAGGCGAGCATTACACAAGGAGCTGAGCGGGACATTAAGCATACTAGCTTTGTTAGACAAGATCATAGATTGTATTGGACAATATAGTTTATATACGAAATGTCCTTTTCCATTTATTACAATAAAGAAAACGTAAATGCCTGACTTACCTATCAAGGAGGAAATGAGCAAGTTTGGCGTCAGATGAAAAAATATTCTCCGCCTTCAATTGTCTCCATCTTTTAAAGGCACCCCGATACAAATCCTCGTTTTGTTTCTGGCTTTGTCATGAATAAGTTGAGAATCGTAACAAGGCCTTTTAGATTTACTAAGGTCTGACATGTTTAGTAACTTTACCAGTGCGTAACTAGCAACCTGGATGTGACACACTCACGGACTTTCTAATTGGTCAAATGGTGGAGGGCGGGGCATTGAAATGAAAACTAAGATTTCGGGGCTGTAAATCTAATTTTGAAATGAGCATATCCCGGCTGAACTACTGTTATCATTTATAAATGTATTCGAAAAGAACATGATTTATTAATGTCTTTTGACATATCAGGGCCATTTAATGATGACTTGAGATGAAATTATTACATATGGCACCTTTAAAAACTCTTTTTTTGAATCGATTGATAACCGTTACAAATAAGAATCGCGATTAATTTAAAAATCGATTATATTTGACACCCTTAATGTTCATAGTGTGTATATTTGTTTAGCACTTAGCAATACTGCACATGATGCATAGTGTTTAACTAGAGTTGGATTTGTTCAGCACACAACTTTTAGCTCATCCTCCTTATATTCAGACTCAAAAATATAAGGTTACTACACTACATACAGCATTCATATAAAATCTTGATGAATGTTTTTAAGAGCACCATTGGCTAAAAAAAGTGCAGTTCCCATTTAAAGCTCCAAGCCCTGGGAGCATAACCGGCCGACTAACCAATCACACGATCGATTGAAAGCCGAGGAGAACCACAGGTGAGTGGCTTTGCACGCAAGCAGCCCTGGGACCAAGAGGAGGGCGGTTAGGGGGTAGGGAGGCACCGCAGCGAGCACAAATGATTGTTTACCAGAAGCCTATGTCGCCGTCTCCTAGCAACAGCTTTTGACGAGCTCCATATCAGGTGTGGTTGCCTGAACCGCGGCTGCGTCCGCTTGGCCTCGGCCAGCGTGTTCATCTATGCACTTGGAGTGGGCGTCCGAGGCACGGATGAAAGCGAGGGTGACTTACTGTGCACGTACTGACTCAAAGTGTCTCATTCTGTCCGACTTCTTTTTCGGTTTTACAATCGCACCGTGTCGCCATGTTGGCCCAAATCTGAGAGGGAGCTTTTTGTCTCATTAGCACGAGCCAGCAACACAGAAAATAAAGCTTACTGTTGTGCTTTTTTAGTTACCCGCATTCAGAGCTTTAAATAAATGTTTGTTAGTATTTGTTAAACATCTAAAGTGAATTACAGACATGTATGTATGTATATACAGTATGTATGTATGTATGTATATATATATATATATATACATACATACATATACACACACGTATATATATATATATATATATATATATATATATATATATATATACACACACAAACATGTATACACACATATACATATACACATATACACACACATATATATATATATATATATATATATATATATATATATATATATATATATATATATATATATATATATATATATATATATATATATATATACATAGACTAGGGGTGTAACGGTACGTGTATTTGTATTGAACCATTTCGGTACAGGGGTTTCAGTTCGGTTCGGAAGTGTACCGAACGAGTTTCCACACGAACATATTAAGTAGCCTCCTCCGCTTCCTTCTGCCTTTGTCTCTGTCAGTCCTCTACACAGCACCCAGCATTGTCCCACCCACACAACCATCTGATTGGTTACAAACAGAGCGGTAACAGCCAATCAGCAGTGCGTATTCAGAGCGCATGTAGTCAGAGCTTAGCGTTTAGCAGGTAAGCATCAGGCAGCGGACTCTCCCCAAATTATAATAAACACCTACCAGTCAACTACTAGTAACATCACTATGAGCCCGTTGACCTTCTAGAAATATAAAAGGCAGCTCAGCTCGCTCGCAGTCCTGGCTTGAGGTGAAGGCTAATTCACTTTTTGCGGTGTATGTGTTTGTGTGTTACGGACAGCAAAGCCCTGCCTGTCTGTTATTTCACTTTAGCTTTTTCTGTGTTGATTGAGCTGTGTTGAAGCAGCAAAAAAAGACATTATGTTAAATGAAGAGTTTCTGTCTCTGATAGTTGATATAATAATGTAACTGCATCATTAAGCCTACATGAACTCCATGGTGTTCAGGGATGAATAGTCTCTCCTATTGCTATTGTACCATTTTTTCAGCTTAAGTTACATTAATCATTAGAAATGCAGCAGCCTAGTTTTGAATGGCAGGGTCCCTGCTATCACATGTTGATAATAATATAACATTTACATGATAAAAATCAACTACAGGCTTCCCAAATACTGTAATAAATTAAGCATGATGAGTTGACTTGAAACTGTTTAATGTTACACTTTTCATATGTAGAAGAAAAGTTTTGTCATTGTATTTAATCTGAGCAACAACTTGAGGCAGTTTAATGTTGATTAACGTGGGCAGAATTATTATAGTGTTCCCAATAATAAAAGGATAAAGCCATTGTTTACAAATTTGGTAAATAAATAACCAAAAAAATGTATATTTTGTTGTTTTCTTACTATACCGAAAATTAACCGAACCGTGACCTCTAAACCGAGGTACGTACCGAACCGAAATTTTTGTGTACCGTTACACCCCTAACATATACACATATATACACACACATATATAAACACACACACACACACACACACACACACACACACACACACACACACACACACACACACACACACACACACACACACACACACACACACACACACACACACACACACACACACACACACACACACACACACACACACACACACACACACACACAAAACCAATAGGAACATTTCATATGACAGCATTAAAACAGAGGATAAAGCTATATCAATTATTTAAATTATTTCCTCATTTATTTTTATTACATACAATGTTTTCAGTAAAACATTATAAATAGTTTAACATATTGAAGCATCAGAAAACACTTGGCTCTCCAAGTACTACTATAATAACCCACATGAATATAAAGTAGCGTAGTAGGCCTAAGTATTCATAAAAACAAGGCAGAGGTTTTATTTAACAAGTATATTTAATATTTTTGGCCACTGCATTGTTACACAGTTTGAATATACAAAAATAAAACAGTACTTTAATCAAGTTATTTCTTTGGCATACCACTAGATGGAGCCCGGGTGATGATACTTGTAAGACATTTTGTTTATTTGCCGCCATGGAAGCTAGGAGTCGCTATATCGAGGACACTAAATTTACATTAAAAACACGGTTGTTCGCTTGTCGCCGTCAAATTTGCAGGACACAGCTAGAATGTGTCATCAACACGCATTATTAAGATTTGTGATAGTATTAAAAACTCTTTCTTTTGCCAAATGTATATCATTCATATCGAATATCATCCATATAGCACAACCCGAGTGGTTAGCGGTGTAATGATATGAAAATGTTATGTTATACATAGGGCTGGGCGATATATCGAGTTTGTAAGATATAGCGATATATTTTTAAACAAGATATGAATCAAGAAAATAATGTAATATCGATATAATTTATTTCACGTTAAAATTACCAAACGCAGCTTATATGTTGTGTTCCTTGTTCTCCCCTGCTCTCCCTCCATGGGCTACTAAACCCCTCCCCACCCTCCTTCCAAGACGTGCTTGCACATACAAGAACATCCATGATTGGTTGGTTGTTTTTCTATGATGAGTCACGATTGGTTAGGGACAGGTCAATCAGAGGCAAAATAGGGCGGGTCATCGAACCAGGAAGGGAAATCACAAAGTGCGTGCCTGCAAATGCATTTTTTTTTATCCGAGTTTGATACATTTTGTATTATTTGTACAGCTATGTTATTTATTTAACGGAGAAAGAATATTTTTCTATTTTATTTATGTTATGTAATTCTGTGCTACTTCAACAGTTTATTTTCTGTGCTGTTAATACTCATCCTTGACTAACTGGGTTAATAAAAGTGTCACTGACTGTTTACAGTACAGTTGTCATTCACTTCAATTTCACTGAATATCGCTGAAAAATTATTATTTTTATATGCATACTTTCACCATAACATATCTCGAGACATATGTCGAATATCGAATTTAAGTAAAAATATATTGAGATATACTTTTTCGTCCATATCGCCCAGCCCTTATTATACATATACTAAAATGATATCGTTATTATCATTATCACAGTATTGTTGAATGTGCTCAAAAAGTACTTATACACACACTGAAATATTTTAACCGAGTTTTTTTCTTTTTTTTACACAATAAACCGACAATTTCTTTTATTTGGCAGAAGAAACATTGTTTTTCTGAATCAAGTCTGCACATGAGCAGTAGCATGAATAAAGTCCATCATGTGAAAAATCTCATGATTGATTTAGCTTTTAAATAATAATAATAATAATAATTGATTAGATTTATATAGCACTTTTCTATACACTTGAAGCGCTTCACAAAGAAATGAGAACCCATCATTCATTCACACTTGGTGGTGGTAAGCTACATTTGTAGCCACAGCTGCCCTGGGGTAGACTGACGGAAGCGTGTCTACAAAGGCAGTGATTTGGATGGCAAGAGGCGGGGAGCGAACCTGCAACCCTCAAGTTTCTGGCACGGCTGCTCTACACACCATGCCATGCCGCCCCTGATTATTTTGATGTAATTTAGGGATTTAACGATAAACGGCATTAATGATAACCGGGGTAATAACACCCAACGGTTAGTATTACCGTCCCAAATTATAATTATCCCCCCAAAAAAACGTGATTGATGACTGAACTTTGATAAACCCACAGACTAACAGGCAACAGCTTGCTAGCTTAAATGCTAACATGAAAATAAGAGCCATTAATGTATTTTCCCATTAAGAAACAACATACACCAATGTAATTATTCTGAATCAATTATGTATGTATGTTTAAGTAATACAGACAAATCTAAAATGCAGATCTAGTGCAGACACACGCGGAAATAAGAGGAGAGGACAAGTCATGCTAACCCCTAAGCTATCTTAAATGTGAAGTCCTGAAACAAGAAAAGAACAAATGCTTTGTGCACCTCACCAAAAAGGATAACTGGAACCGCATTACAGCAGAGAGTCACCAAATAAGGAGGAGGAGGAAGAGATTAATTAGTCAGGACTCAGAAGAGAGAATAATATTCACACAGCGTGGCAACACTGTCAGGCATTTTTATGAATGAGCGAATAGACGACACACCTGTTTGAGATGCAAGTTTCCAGCAAGTGCCGGTGCATTCTGTGGTTTTAGAAGGCATGGAAGTTAAAACAAGGATGCCTGCTTGCCAAGTAGGTGACGTTTATTTTATAATTAGCAGACTCCGACAGTTCTCACGAATCTAGTCTTCCATATACATGCAGACCCTTTCTTAAAAAAATTATATCATGGAAACGTGTATTTAGTTCTATAATTCCATTTAAAACGTTAAACTTCCACAGATTATAGATTCGGGGCCCATAACTTTAAACAATTTCAAGTATTTATTTGTTTATTTGTACATAATTTGGGTCTCCAGCTCACAAAACCCACGAAAACAGGATTTCAAAACATTTGAATACTGTGAAGAAATCAGCCCAAATTTAAAAGGGCATGAACTGCGTGACACACACTACTCAGCTACTGAACTCAAAGCACCTGCACAGGTTTTCCCAGGTGTCATTATTTTCTGGCCAGTTGTCAAGTCTGCAGTCTTCCCCATATGGATCTTAACTGAGACAATTGAACCAAAGTGAAGTGATTTAATGACACCTTGGTTCAATTGTCTCAGTTAAGATCCATATGGGGAAGACTGCAGACTTGACAACTGGCCAGAAAACCATCATTGAGACCCTCCATAGGGTGGGGAGGACACAAAAGTTCATAGCTAAGTTCACAAAGTGCTGTGTCCAAGCATATCAATGGAAAGTCTAGTGCGGGGGTCAACAACCCGCGGCTCTCGAGCCTAAAGGCTCTCTGGAGCTTTTTCAAAAATGGAAAAAGATGGGGCAAACCCATATTTGTTGTTTTAATAATGTTTCTGTATGAGGACAAACATCACACAAACCTTCCTAATTGTTAGAAAGCCCATTATTTAATATGTTTGTGTTTATGCTTCACTGATGACAGTATTTGGCCAACGCCGTTTTGTCCTACTAATTTTGGCGGTCCTTGAACTCGCTGTAGTTGGTTTACGTGTACAACTTTCTCCGTCGCTGCCACCAGAAAGACGTGTTTTATGCCACTCCTGCCTTGTCTCATTTTGTCCACCAAACGTTTTGTGCTGTGCATGAATGCACAAAGGTGAGCTTTGTTGATGTTTTTGACTTGCGTGGAGTGCTAATAATCCATGCTAACATGCCATTTAGGCTAGCTGTGTGTACATATTGCATCATTATGCCTCGTTTGTAGGTATATTTGAGTTCATTTAATTTTCTTTAGTTATGTCCTCTGTGTAGGGATGATGTTCGAAACCGGTTCTCCCGGTTGTTCGATAAGAAAAGAACCGTTCAATAAGAAAAGAACCGATTCCATGGACTCAAATCCTTTTTTGAGAACCGGTTCCCATTATCGAGGCCACTATAGTAAAGAAAAAGAGTTGGATCTTAATTTAAATCCCTGGGAACGAATCCCGTCCCACAAGAAATGCCCTGTGGGACATCACAGGAAATGACGTAGCTCAATGACTGAGCTACGTCATTTCCTGTGATGTCACACAAGCAGCAAAAATAATGGACCGGAAAAAACGCCTCAAGGCATGGCTATTCACCTATAGTGATCACAGAGACAGGTTGTTTTTGTGTTACTGTATATATTTGTTTTTCTGAAAAATCCCACTTACCGTAATATACTTTGGGTAACAACAGTCAATATTTATTTATTTTATTTTTTTAGGGGGGTAACAGTCAATATTTTTTTCTTTTTTTTTTTCTTATAAAATAAAAGTGAGTTTTTTTTAAACCAAATATTGTGTTTTTTTTCCATATACAACAACCTATCTGGATTCGATAAGAGAATCGATAAGGAATCGGTCTGATAAGAAGATTCGATAATGGGCTCGAACTCGATAATTTCTTATCAAACATCATCCCTACCTCTTTGTATTTAATTTATATTTGCATGTCTCACGACACATTATCTGTATGTAATATTGGCTGCATTTCTGATTGTGTGCCATGTTGTTCCAGACCACAGCAAATGTCACCATGTTGTTTCAGACCACAGCAAACGTTACCCAACTTGCAAAGATTGTAATAAATCCATTAGAAGAAGACAGCCTGTCCTTTCCTTTAACTTGGGCACACACATCTATACTAGGGATGTCTGATAATATCAGACTGCCGATATTATCGGCCGATAAATGCTTTAAAATGTAATGTAATATCGGATATTATCGGTATCAAAATTATCGGTATCTGTTTCAAAAAGTAAAATTTATGATTATAAAATTTGTAAAACGCCACTGTGTACACGGACGTAGGGAGAAGTACAGAGCGCCAATAAACCTTAAAGGCACTGCCTTTGCGTGCCGGCCCAATCACATAATATGAAGTGAATGTAAAACATACTTGGTCAACAGCCATACAGGTCACACTGAGGGTGGCCGTATAAACAACTTTAACACTGTTACAAATATGCGCCACACTGTGAACCCACACCAAACAAGAATGACAAACACATTTTGGGAGAACATCCGCACCGTAACACAACATAAACACAACAGAACAAATACCTAGAACCCCTTGCAGCACTAACTCTTCCGGGACGCTACAATATACACCCCCCGCCACCCCCTACCCCAACCCCGCCCCCCCAACCCCGCCCACCTCAACCTCCTCATGCTCTCTCAGGGAGAGCATGTCTCAAATTCCAAGCTGCTGTTTTGAGGCATGTTAAAATAAAAATAATGCACTTTGTGACTTCAAAAATAAATATGGCAGTGCCATGTTGGCACTTTTTTCCATAACTTGAGTTGATTTATTTTGGAAAACCTTGTTACATTGTTTAATGCATCCAGCGTGGCATCACAACAAAATTAGGCATAATAATGTGTTAATTCCACGACTGTATATATCGGTATCGGTAATTAAGAGTTGGACAATATCGGAATATCGGCTATCGGCAAAAAAGCTATCATCGGACATCTCAAATCTATACCTTTGACCGTTTTAAACCAGTAATTTCCAGGAGTTATCTCACCCTCTGAGACGCCTTCATTATAACACTTAAATAAGGCTTTTAACTTTTTGCAGCTCCAGACAGATTAGTTTTTTGTATTTTTGGTCCAATATGGTTCTTTCAACATGTTGGGTTGCCGACCCCTGGTCTAGTGGAAGGGCAAAATGTGGCAGGAGAAGATGCACCAGCAGAAAAGCTGACCGTGGGCTTCTGCGGCTTATCAAACAGAGATTCATGAATCTGGCAGAGATCCAGAAAGAGTGGAATGAGGCGGGAGTCACAGCTTCAAAAACCACCACATTCAGACCATATTTTGATTGATTTGATGTGATTCTAATTTCTTTTTTTCTACAAAAACTGAGAAGTAAATGGTGATTTCTTTACATTATTGTAATTTTTTTAAATCTTGTTTTATGAGCTGGAAGCCCAAATTATGTGCAAATAAACAACTAAGACCCTGTCTACATTAAGCCGGATAACTCATTAAACAAATAATTATTTAGCCTAAGCCCCGTTTCGGCCACACTAAATCTTCATTTAAGGTTGCCCTCCTTGAATATTTTTTTGACACGGGTAAGTGCGCCGTCTATTTCTTGAATCTCCAGCTCTTAGCTTTATTTGGACTCATTGATCGTTTACACACTGAGTTGGGAGAGGATGTGACGCCAGAAAGGTCGCGCCCCACACAGGAAGTGACTTCAGAAAGAACGCACCACAACCAGCTTCATAATAAAGTGCTTTCGTAACTCTGAGCTAACCACTAGAAATATGAAGGCGAGTCATCCAGACATGCCTCTGTTTCTCCTTCCGTCTGTACAGACGCTTGTGGAAATCACACATGAATACCTTCAGAGAAAGTGATTGCAGCTATTTGGGATACAACACATCTCAGACGGAAAGAGAACTTTTGAATGTTCAGGTCAGCTGTGATTCAACTTACCGAAAAACTTTGTCCATTTGTTGAAGGAAAGTCTACGAGAATGCGGGCTCCCGTGGATGTGATAAAAAAGGTAGCGTGTGCTTTGTATTACCTGGCCATCGAGGGAGGACTACGGAAAACGGCGAATGCTTTTGGACTGGCAAAGCAGACTGTATCAGTTATTGTCTTTGATTGATTGATTGAAACTTTTATTAGTAGATTGCACAGTACAGTACATATTCCGTGCAATTGACCACTAAATGGCAACACCCCAATAAGTTTTTCAACTTGTTTTAAGTCGGGGTCCACGTTAATCAATTCAGCCCATGTACGTATGTCATGGACTCAACGTCTAGGTCCAGAGTATATAAAGTCACTAAAAAGAAATGGACAATGAAGGTGAAGGCAAAAGAGTGAGGAAGGTCCTGACCAGATATCTAGATCCCTAGATTGATTGATGTAAAATGTTCTTTATCACATTGTTTACTTTCACGTGTCCATTAAAGATTTGATTAATTTATGATGTCTCAGGTGTGATTCACTACAATAAAGCCCCACAGCACACTGGATTCTAGTTAATTGAAATACCACAACACTGGATATTGTTCAGATAAGTTAAATTTAAGAATTTGCACACAAAGCAACACCAGAGGTGACTATGACGTGTACATTTTCTGCGCATGTGTACTAGGTCGCGCTGCGCCTGCGGACGGAGGGCGAGGAGGGGGTCTTAAACGACCATTGTGTGTGTGTGTGTGTGGACACGGATAAGGTTAGGTGGGATTTACCCTGGATAACCTTAGCCGGCTTAGTGTAGAAGGGGCCTAAATACTTGAAATTGTTTAAGTTGTGGGCTCTGGAATCTATAACCTATGGAAATTTTGAATGGAATTATGGAAATACACTTTTCCATGATATTAATTTTTTTTGGAAAGGGTCTGTATATATGGTCACCTCTGGACATCAAGTCACCAAATAAATGGCGAGCCTTTTCGCAAACGATAGCCTCGGAAATGCTATCACCCGCGAGCTGCTTCTCGTAACAGCTTTTCGGCCTGGTCTTGCACTTTCTCTCCGTCCTTGCCAAGATATTTCGCCTCTTTAGCAAAGTCATCAACCAAATAAACGTCCTTTTTTTATAACGGTGGCAATTGCGGACTTGTTTCTTCCATATTTGCGAGCCAAATCAGCAATCCGTGCTCCAAATGTGGACAGGAAGTGATGTCATGAAAATCAGCGGCACACATAATAGCGTACATCCACTGAGGCTAGGTTCGCACATATTTGGCGGAGGGTAAAAAAAATAGAGGCGTTCGTAAATGGAGGTTCCACGATATAGGTAGTTAGGAGGAAAGACGGCAACGTGTCCTTAACCATCCTATAACAGTCTGCGTTGACAGCTGACATTTCTTCAAGAAGCTGAAGTTTCCTGTGTGTGTTCCAGAGATCCCACTTAAAAAAAACAAAAAAAACACGCATGGCTGCACTTGACTGCATCTGCTTGAAAGTGCACGCCGCGTGCATTTGACGGAAACGTGGCTCGAGGAGCGAGCCAAACCCATTTAAATAGTTTGGGTTCTCTCCAGGAGAAGGCCTGTCTCACACAGGTCCGTGCAGAGACAAAACACCGGTTTTGATTAAAAAAAACCTAAAAAAAAATGTCAGCGCTTTCGCTTTTGATAAGGTCATTTTTGTGGATCAAAGTATCTGTGATCCGACGGTCCGTATCTGCAGTTTCACACAGCCTGAATGAAGCCTTGACTTCCTGTTGGCTGCCTGCCTGTCTTGTCGTGTTGTCTGACAAGCGGTAGGAGATGGATGGATGGATTTAACAACAAAATCCATACCACCTCTAATGGGCCTGAATTTAAATGCACTTTCTTCGTGTACCGCTTTGATAGAATATTGAGGAAAAAGTCAACCTGAAACAACCTTGGAAGTCCAATCGGACAATTGGCAGTAATTACTTTAGACATGCCGTCAATTAGCCAAATCAATCCAGGGACTGACATCCTAACAAACTATATCCATGTTTTTTTTGTGTGTGTTACAAACCTTTCACGTAATACATATTATTGTTCATGGATATAAAGTATGACAAAAAGCTGTATTTAGAAATTGGAAATGCTATTTCTCTTGTTTTTATAGTAAATCTTCATATTCAAGGATGCTAGCCGAGCTTAGTTCTAGAGCTGCAGCTGTTGATTAATAATCGATCCATTAGTTGGTTCGATCAATCAAATGAAACTTTTTCTAGCCTCAATTTAAGGAAAATTGTTTAAATAAAGAAAAATTGTTCTGCTTGCCTTAACCTTTGTTACTTTCTAACCTGCTCAGTGGCCTTGTGGTTAGAGTGTCTGCCCTCAGATCGGTAGGTCGTGAGTTCAAACCCCGGCCGAGTCATAACAAAGACTATAAAATTGGGACCCAGCATCAAGGGTTGGAATTGGGGGTTAAATCACCAAAATGATTCCCGAGCATGGCCACCGCTGCTGCTCACTGCTCCCCTCACCTCCCAGGGGTTGGAACAAGGGGATGGGTCAAATGCAGAGAGTAATTTCACCACACCTGTGTGTGTGACTATCAGTGGTACTTTAACTTTAACTTAACTTTAATAAATGCACATCATTAACATTGAAATTTCACCTTTGACAAGGCACCCACACACCACCGCTCTCATGTGCACTCTATTGCAGATGCGGTTTTTTATTAGATTATTGATCGAAGTAACAGAATATACATTGAGGCTTTTTTTCCAACCAAATTGATCAATTTAATCAATTAATTATTGTAGCCCTATTTTGTTCAATGCTAGTTAGTTTCATAAGAACAACATTTTGAATAGATTCAGAATCTCTACTGCATTATGAATACTGACAAAAATGTCGGCACAATAAGCTAGGCTATATACACTCCAGGAAACCTCCAGTATTATATTTTACTATGTCAACCTTACAACAACTAACGATTCAATTTGATTCCAATTCTTGGGTTAACAATTTGATTCAGAATCAATTCTTGAATTAACACGACTCTCCATTCAAACTGATTCTCGCCATGTATTCCTTGGTACAGTGTATATAAAACCTTTTCAAAACATGTTACAAGTTAGAAAAGCTACCCTTGGCTACTGATGCATACGTGCAGCAAGTAAGTGCACATATGGCCTAAAAATTAAAAAAAAAAAAAAAATCAATTCTAGAAATGATTCAGAGGTGGTGACAAAAATAAATGGTGATTTGGAAGTAAATCGTTTTTTTCCGGCACCCATACTGCATTATATATATTGACAAAAATGTCGAAAACACAAAGCAAGGCTACAAGAGGGGCCCAAAACATTCGATTTACATCCAAATCTCGAGTCTTATTCATTCTGATTCCAAACAGTCATAATTTTCTAAAATATTTTTTTTTTGTAAGAATGCATTTTCAAAAAGTCTATCTCAATGCAACCAGAACAAGCTTTTCTACCCTGCAACTTGTTTTAAAAAAGTTTCATTATAATTATTATACCATATTTTACATTGCGAGAATTGGTTTGAATCAAGAATCATGTTCAATCGATTCTGAATCAAATTGTTAAGCCAGGAATCAGAATCGGATCGAATCGTTAGGTACCCAAAAATTCAAACCCCAACTCGATATATACACCAAGAAACCTACTGTGCTATCTTTAAATCGTGTTAACCTTACAACAACTCACGATTCGATTCCAATTCTTGGGGTGACGATTCAATTCAGAATCAAATCTCAATTCAAACTGATTCTAGAAATTTATTATATGGTGTATTAAGTATAATAAAACCTTTATAAAACAGGTTACAGGTTAGAAAACCTCGTGGCTACTGGTGTATGACGTATAAGTGCAACGAGTAAGTACAGAGATGGCATAAAAAATATATATTTTTAAATCGATTCTAAACCATTTTTAATCAATTCAGAATTGTTCGTAAAAAAGAATCGCAATTTGGATGTGAATCGTTTTTTGTCAATGTTGGAAAACTAAGCGATGCTACATACACGCCAATAAATGTACAGTACTATCTTTTTACTTCTTTAATATGAAGTGAATAATGTCAATTTTAATAACCGTATTTTCCGGACCATAGGTCGCACCGGATTATAAGGCGCACTGCCGATGAATGGTATATTTTTGATTATTTTTCATATATAAGGCGCACCGGATTATAGGGCGCATTGAAAGGAGTCATATTATTTTTTTTTTTTTCTAAATGTAAAACACTTCCTTGTGGTCTACATAACATGTAATGGTGGTTCTTTGGTCAAAATGTTGCATAGATTATGTTTTACAGATCATCTTCAAGTCACTTTCTGACAGCCGTTTTGTGGGCGGTCTTATTTACGTGGCTCACCTTCGACAGCGTCTTCTCCCCGTCATCTTTGTTGTAGCGGTGTAGCGTGCAAGGACGGGGGTGGAAGAAGTGTCAAAAGATGGAGCTAACTGTTTTAATGACTTTACTTAAATCAATCGCGGAGCAGCATCTCCTCATCCGGAAACAACAACACAGGAAATGTTTCCCGTGAAAAACCGTCGAACCGCAACTCTCTAATAACTAAAGTTCCTTGGGTGAATAATGTAAAGTCACTACACCGGTATGTTTTAGCGCTTTAATGGCGAGTTTACTGACAGATATAAGTAAGAACTTTACACTACTTTATATTAGAAATGGCAACAGCCAACAACAAGAAGATAGAGAAAAAGAAGCAGCTTATCGACTACGGTGTCGGCGTGCACAATTTTTCCGGACTTATACAGATCCAAAATACAGATCAGCAGGTACCAGAAGGTAAGAAAAGTTGCTTTTGCATAATATTGCGAAACAAAACATCAGATAATATGTCTTACCTTATACACACACCATAATAATACTCGTATGCTTAATGCGCCGATAATCCTTCAAGCGGTGCGGCTTCATAGCTTACCAAAGTCGCACTAAAACATTTTGATAGATTTTTGAGCGCCGTGTGTAATGTTCTATATTTTCAATGGAACATTTAAAATGTTGGTGTTGTTCACTTGAGACATTATAGTGCAGCCTACACTTATTTCTTATGTTTGACTGACATCTACTGGTCACACTTATCATACCAGCATGTACCAAATAAAATAGCTTTGAGGTGGGTAAGCTCAACCAAACGTATTCCTTACATTAGGCGCACCGGGTTGTAATAATAATAATAATAATAATAACTGGGATTTATATAGCGCTTTTCTAAGTACCCAAAGTCGCTTTACATGTAGAACCCATCATTCATTCACACCTGGTGGTGGTAAGCTACTTTCATAGCCACAGCTGCCCTGGGGTAGACTGACGGAAGCGTGGCTGCAATTTGCGCCAACGGCCCCTCCGACCACCACCTATCATTCATCATTCAATTTACCGGTGTGAGTGGCACCGGGGGCAAAGGGTGAAGTGTCCCGCCCAAGGACACAACGGCAGCGATTTTTTTTTTTTTGGATGGTAAGAGGCGGGGAGCGAACCTGCAACCCTCAGGTTTCTGGCACGGTTGCTCTACCCACTACGCCATGCCGCCGATCTGTCGCGTTTTGAGGGGGAAAAAATGATTTTAAGTGCACCTTATAGTCCGGGAAATACAGTATTTGTCTCATAAATGTAATGTACAAAGAGTTGAATTTTTCTTTAAAAAAAAATAAAATCTTACATTTTTGCTAACTAACCAAGAAACAATCTGATCTTGTGTTGCTAGGCAGAGTCCACCTGGCTCAGTTTCTCATCAAAGCCAATGAAAAAAAAAAAAGGCAGAAGCCACGCCCACTTTAAAAAAAGCTCTTTAAGGAGTGTGAGACAAGTTTGACTCAACATAAAAAGGAACTGCTGCTCTGTATCAAACACAACACAACATACTTACAGACTTAACTGAACTGAGTAAGCATCAGTCATGTGTCTCTTTACTGGCAATGATACAAATGCAGTAGAACTGGAAGAACTCCAAGCCATTACGCAATCCGAGTCTAATCAGACATTAGAGAGACCATCACGCTGCGAGGCGGTCAATACACCGAGACCGAGCTATGATGTCTTGTCACGGAACAAGCAGCTCTTCCCAGAAACGTGAGATGAGACACTCCACAGCAGGCTGACGTTGGCACATATTCCAAAAAACTCAAGAGAGATCATGTTGATCACAGGTTTTAGATAAGGTTGCCGTAGTTACTTCCTTAACCACTGTTGAAGCTTCTTAGGAGAGACGGACAGTCTACAAATGTCATTAGAATCATTTCAAAACGAGTTAAATGGGCTCCTAATTTGAGGTAACATAATTTTTATTAATCTCATTTAGGGCTGGGCGATATATCGATATGTGCGATGTATCGCGGGTTGGTCTCTGTGCGATATAGAAAATGACTATATCGTGATATTCGAGTATACGTTCTCACGCAGTTGCTTTTAGCTGCGGGCATTAAACTACATGCTCTACTCGCTCTTTCTTGTCTCTCCTTCTTTTTTTCCATAACTTGAGTTGATTTATTTTGGGAAACCTTGTTACATTGTTTAATGCATCCAGCGGGGCATTACAACAAAATTAGGCATAATAACGTGTTAATTCCACGACTGTATATATCGGTTGATATCGGTATCGGTAATCAAGAGTTGGACAATATCGGAATATCGGATATCGGCAAAAAAGCCATTATCGGACATCTCTAATACAATGTATTGATGTACGTTTATATATCACTGTAGTGTAAACTATATTTATTTCATGTGGTATGTACGTTCGACACAGCTAGCAATAGCGTCTGTTTCCTCTTTGTCCGCCGTGTTTGAAGGTTGCAAAGAGAGTGCATATTTTCCCATAAGTTGTTTATATTTAGACAAGGCTAACGCAAAAATTGCTTTTGTGGATGTGGCCATCTTGATTTCCGACGTCGTAACTGAAATCACGATATGACGAGTATTAAAAACTATCGTCAGCCAAATCATTTATATCGTCTCTATCACGCAGTCAGGAATCATTTGTTCAACTTCTTTAGTTATACTAGTGGTGTTCCTCAAGGCTCTATCCTAGGTCCTGTTTTTTCATCATTTCGGGCTATTCAACTGTTGGCCTTGAGAGAGACTAATTTTTGCAGCAGTTTCTTAAAAACAGCAGTGCGCTCCTGTAAAGCCGACAAAATAAAAAGTTAAAAATCAAACGTCTACTGTAGTCGGTAGTTCTCTTGAAGATACAAAATAAGACTAAAAGTGAAGGGAGACGTCCTTAGCTGTCTGGAAATGTGGCCCCCGAAACAATTTAATTGAATATCCCCGTCTTCCTGTTATTGGCCGGTTGAAACAAAAAAGGCGGGACATGTGTCCGTCGGAGCTGTTCAAGATATGGAGACGAGAGACGCAGTGTGTCAAATGTGCAAAGTGGGCGGTCGAGCCAAAAGGTACACACGCTGCGTCTTTGTGGTCCCGTTGTGCCGCACAGAAAGTGACCCCACGGACTTGTTGTGACATCTGCCACTGGAATAGTGCACCGCTATCAGCATGGTGGACCACTTGACACGTCACACCGGGAATATAACTTCTTAACCTCTGACTCGTGGTGTCGGACGAGCACAGGGGCTTTTGGAGTTCAGCATTTGTACCGTCACTTGGCTTCATGTGGAAGTCGGAAATCTCAATCACATCAATTATTCTTTCACTTGCGCCGACAAGGGAGGGGCTTAGTAATTGATTGTGAAGAATGATGTCGAGGAAACCGCTGAGGCACAATGGAAGTGGAGGTACAGTACGTCCTACCTAGGGACGGCGTGGCGCAGTGGAAGAATGGCCGTGCGCGACCCGAGGGTCCCTGGTTCAATCCCCACCTAGTACCAACCTCGTCATGTCCGTTGTGTCCTGAGCAAGACACTTCACCCTTGCTCCTGATGGGTGCTGGTTAGCGCCTTGCATGGCAGCTCCCTCCATCAGTGTGTGAATGTGTGTGTGAATGGGTAAATGTGGAAGTAGTGTCAAAGCGCTTTGAGTACCTTGAAGGTAGAAAAGCGCTATACAAGTACAACCCATTTATCATTTATCATTACCTGCTCCAAGGCACAACAGGGATAGAAACAGGGGTCCAAATATTCCTTTTTTGGGGAATTTTGCCAATGAAAGACATTACGACGTATGCATTTTTTTAATGCATTCTAACTCGTAAATAAAAGGCTGTTTACAACACAGCCAATGGAAGGTCCTCTATTCCGCCCATAAAATCCAATAAAAAAGATCAAAAAAGCGCCAACAATACCCCATTTACATTTTGTGACTTGAATATTAACCAAGTATTAGTGATATTGTTATTATAAGCGCTAAAGCAAACTATTTATAGCATCGAGTGTCTATGATGACACCGAGTGGTCTGCTGCTTCAGCGCTTCCTTGCTTGTGGAAGTTTATTCTAGATCATAAATGATGCCTCGCGCCTGGATAGTAGAAGGATGAGGGCGTAATCCGACAAGTTGGTACACTTTTGACAGCCAATTTAGACCCGTGAATGGCGAGAACGACACAAAAAGACGCTCGGTTCTACCCTCTCTTTTCCTCCCGAGGATTATGAGTCATTCTTCTTCTAAACGGGACTAAAACAAAATTCAATCAATCAGCATCCTAATGACAGCAGACGTTGTACAGTAAGTGATGTTTTATTATGTTTGTTGGCTCTCATCAAGTCTGCAGTGAGTAATAATCAGTGATGGGAAAAAAAAGCAAACGTGATGCATTTTATTAAATTAATGTGCCGTGTTAAAATGAGCAAAATATGTAAATAATAAATGTTATTATAAAAAACATTACATACATACATACATATATATATATACATACATATATATATATATATATATATATATATATACACACACACACACACACACACACACACACACACACACACACACAGTATGCATATAAAACCTTAATGGAGGCGTTTGGATCTTTGTTCAAAGGTTTTATAGGCAGAATAGAGCGACTCACAGAAGCTCTATTGTGCAAACTTTTGATCGCATTTATCTACTATTTAGAATGCATTAAAAAAGAAAAACACGTGTTCTTACATAAGGATTGTGAATGAGCGGCAAAATTCCCCCAAAAAAGTGCAGTTCCCCTTTAAATCTTCTCCCATAAAAATATTTAAAAGTCAACTGATGGATTGTTCAAGCAACTTTCATCAGTCTTTTGTTGGGATAACAAACTTCCGCTAATTACATTGGCAATAGTTACATTATTTAAACATTTGATCGCACTTTTTTATCGTTTTATTTAAAGCTGGCCAGCTCTTTAGTTTTGATGGATCACTTGAAGCGTTTGTCGACATAACTAAACTGCCTAATTGCACGTTGACTTTTGCCAGAGACAACATACTACAGATTGCCATTTTTTCTGCCATTCAGCATATTTTCATTTAGATTCTTGTGAAGTGAAGTGAATTATATTTATATAGCGCTTTTCTCTAGTGACTCAAAGTGCTTTTATATAGTGAAACCCAATATCTAAGTTACATTTAAACCAGTGTGGGTGGCACTGGGAGCAGGTGGGTAAAGTGTCTTGCCCAAGGACACAACGGCAGTGACTAGGATGGCGGAAGCGGGGATCAAACCTGGAACCCTCAAGTTGCTGGCACGGCCACTCTATCAACCGAGCTATACCGCCCTTCTGTTTTTATCAGATGTTTGATATTTTTATCTACAGCTGCTGAGGTTGTTTGTCAAACAATCAACACAATTTGTTAGTTGTTGCGTGCGCCTTTATTTTGAAGCTTACTTTGCACTGAACAGGAAGTCCCTGAGTGCACTAGGGCTGAAACGACACGTCGACTTAGTCGACGTCATCGGTTACGTAAATACGTCGACGCCGTTTTTGTGCTTCGACGCGTCGCATATTTACGTCACACTACCGTCATGGCGGAGCGCAAAGCAGACGATGCGAGCGGTGCGAGCGAGGGGGAAAAAAGCACGCCAAAAGTCGTCAAAAGTGTGGGAGTATTTCAATAAACGGCCTAAGAAGAAACGCTACTTTTATCTACATTCAGCTCGCTACTCGCTACTAATTTTTATCGATCTGTTAATGCACACTTTGTTTGTTTTGGTCTGTCAGACAGACCTTCAAAGTGCCTGCCTTACTGGTGACGTTTCACTCCGTTCCACCAATCAGATGCAGTCACTGGTGACGTTGGACCAATCAAACAGAGCCAGGCGGTCACATGACCTGAGTTGAAAAACGTATTGGGGTGTTGCCATTTAGTGGTCAATTGTACGGAATATGTACTGTACTGTGCAATCTACTAATAAAAGTTTCAATCAATCAATCAAAAGTGTGAAGGAAAAAAGACTATTTTTTTATTTCAATCGTACATCCCGTCAAAAGCCTAAAGACTGACTGCACAGTTCCTGTCTTCACAATAAAGGTGCCGCTCCATTGCGCCGCGCTTTCAAAATAAAAGTCTGCGAAAGCCAGCGCAAACAAGCTAGCAAGCTACGGAGTTTGCCGCCTATTTATTTCTTGTAAAGTGTATAAAAACGAATATGGAAGATGGACAAATAAGATGCCAAAAACCAACCACTTTCATGTGGTATTAGACAGAAAGGAGGAACTTTTTTTCTCCTCCATTTGAAAACGTGGACGTTATAAGCAATACTGTCTGTTTACAATCAATGCAAGTCATCAGAATCAGGTAATACACCAACTTATATTCTTGTCTTCATGAAAGAAAGGAATCTATATGTGTTAAACATGCATGTATATTCATTAAAACACCTTTAACATGTAAACAAAAACGTCAAAATAAATAAATATAAATGATATACTGTATATATCAATGTATGTATATATATATATATATATATATATATATATATATATATATATATATATATATATATATATATATATATATGTGTGTGTGTGTGTGTGTGTGTGTGTGTATGTATATATATATTTACATATATGATATGTGTGTGTATGTTACTCATCAGTTACTCAGTACTTGAGTAGTTTTTTCACAACATACTTTTTACTTTTACTCAAGTAAATATTTGGGTGACTACTCCTTACTTTTACTTGAGTAATAAATCTCTAAAGTAACAGTACTCTTACTTGAGTACAATTTCTGGCTACTCTACCCACCTCTGCTAATAATGTTGTTGTATGCACAACGGCTATAAACGAACATTTGAAAAGAAAACACCCGACAGCGTTCTTGCCATCACCATCAACTAGTCAATCGTCCGCGTGAGTATACGTTGTCATCATTACACAAAAACATGAATGTGTCATTTGTATCTGCGTTGTAAATTCATAAACTAAAACACTGTTTCGCTCTGAGAGGCGCGTTTGGCGTGCCTGTTCAGTGTTTACAAAGACGCGCTCCTCTTTAACGCTAACGTTAACTAGTTGTGCAAATACCTTTTACAACATTAACAGTTACATATACTATGTACAAACGAACAATTAACTTTCACTTTAATCATACTATCATTGTTGTGTTATTAAGCAAAATAAGCAATACTTTTACTTTTGTTGAAATGTTTACACTGTTGTTACAGAATATTTCGTTTTGCACTTTTTTGTATTGGATGTTTATCTTTATTTTTGCACATTTTAGCAAATAAGCAATACTTTTACTTTTGTTGAAATGTTTACACTGTTACAGAATATTTCCGTTTTGCACTTTTTTGTATTGGATCTTTATCTTTAATTTTGCAAATTTTAAAGCAAAATAAGCAATACTTTTACTTTTGAAATGCTTATACTATTGCAGAATATTAAGATTTGCACTGGGTGCTTACTTTTATATTTGCACATTAAAAAGCAAATAAGCTACTTTTAATTTTGTTAAATGTTAAAAGTTTTAAATGTTTACATTGTTACAGAATATTTTGTCATGTTGTTGTCAATGTTGACTGAGTGGCCATCCTTTTTTTTTTTGTAAATAAAAGCCATGCCTTTTGAAAAAACTGTCCTACATTTATTTTTTCATCTTCGTTTTAAATTTAAAAAAAAATCGGTAAAAGGAAAAATAATCTATAGATGAATCGAAAAAAATAATCTATAGATTAACCGATTAATCGAAAAAAATAATCTATAGATTAATCGATAGAAAAATAATCGTTAGCTGCAGCCTTAGAGTGCACGTTCCAATGCTGTGAACTTAAGACAGTAGTTTTGCTGTTGTCGTTTCAATGCAGTTAAACGATAACAAAGCTAACAAAACGACAACTCAACGACATAAACTTTTTAGTAATAAGAAGAACTGTTCAGTTGGTCGACATACTGTAGAGAGATTGTTGATGGGGCGTGTTGATTAATCAGTATCAACTGATTTTCATAAAAAATGATGTGCTTGACATTGCCGATTAATGCCTTTTAATGTCGATCACAAACTCCGATGCCCTCTGGCTGACAATTTATTTTTAGTGTCGCGGCTGACAGGCGGCTAGCAGCTAATTATGTGTCTCCATACACAGTGTGGAGATGCTCCCCTATGCTAATAAGAAAACTACATCGCTTAATATCATTATTACCTGAGGACGAGACTAAACATGTTACACAACGTGTAAAAGCAAGCCACAAGCAGGCTTGCTCATAGCTAAGCTAACTGCTAAGTTAGCTTGAAACAACACCAAGAAATACTGTAAGTGCGTGGTTAAATTTTAGGTTTGTTGCAGCAGAAAGTGAGCGGATATTAACGGGAAACGAATAAGTAGATTAATAAGAGTTACAAAGACGGTAATATAACAACTATTGGTGTGTCAGTCAGTCAGTACACAACACCGTAAGTCATGGGTGTCAAACTCATTTTAGATAGGGGGCCACATGGGAGAAAAATCTACTCCCAAGCGGGTTCGACTGGTAAAATCACGGCACGATAACTTAAAAATAAAGACAACTTCAGATTGTTTTCTTTGTTTAAAAATAGAACAAGCACATTCTGAAAATGTACAAATCATAATGTTGGTTTTTTTTTACACTTACATGTTGCGGTTAGTAATGTATTTGTCGTTATTTATAATTTTCTGAATAAATTATGTGATGATGTTCATGAGTCAACTCATTGGTGTTCATTTTCAATCTATCAAGACAAAAAAATTATATCAAAATGATATTACAGGATGTTATTTATGTAGTTTGCTCATTTTCCTTGCCTGATGTACGAACATCATGTGGTTTATTTTGTACATATGTAGCATCATCTACAAAGATACAAATAATTGCTGTTGCTACAACTAATGATTAATTTGATAGTCAATTAGTCAACGATTATCTTAACGATTAGTCGACTCGTCGGAAAATAAAGCATAAACATATTTAATGGCTCCAAATGCAACTTAAGTTATTTTAGGCATGTGCTTACGAACAACAGAGATGAGTAATTCACTTATAAATATTTATTTTTACTGTAACGGTGCTGCTCATTCAGCTGCTACAAAAATTGTAATGATTATTAAAATGTTTCAATTAAAAAGAAAGTGCTAAAAATTTCAATTAACCTTGTTTATGTATTTAAAAAACAGTTAAAATAGCAGCAATGAAAACAAAAGAACAAAACACAAAATCTTACTTTCAGTAAAAGAAAAGCATTTAGTGATGTTTAATAGCTACAAACTGGTATATTGACGATTGATCAACACTTGGCAGTTTTAGCACAAATGTGTAGAATTATATATTTGATTGTTATTGTGCCCTTATTTTTAATGGCATTGTAAATTGACGCTTCTTTAAAATGTACTTGAATTGATGTAGACAATGTTTAGCGGGATGACTTTGGCTAAAATGATAGTTAAATCCATTTTTCTTACACTTGTTAACTAGCTAGCAAGACACAAGCTAACACTCTTACGAGGCCGAGTCCGTATCCTCCCTCCAGACGTCCGACATCATGCCTCTGCTTTGAATATCATATATTAGTGATTCCCAGAGCCCAAAACAAGTCTGCGGGCTATAGAGCGTTTTCTATTCGGGCTCCAGAACTCTGGAATGCCCTCCCGGTAACAGTTAGAGATGCTACCTCAGTAGAAGCATTTAAGTCCCATCTTAAAACTCATTTGTATACTCTAGCCCAGGCCTGGGCAATTATTTTGACTCGGGGGGCCAAATTTAGAGAAAAACATGTGTCTGGGGGCCGGTATATCTATTTTTAGGAACACTAATACAAAACCTCACAATAATGTCTGATTGAATGCTAAAAACGTTATGATAGACCGCCTTAAGAAACGTAATGGAATTTTAAATTTTTCTATGAACGATAAAACAATGAATATTGACAACATATGAACGTCACACCCCCTTTCGATCGACATATTTTACAATCAAGTGAAACGCAACAAAATGCAACAAACAGTGAAATATGAACGCGATAGGTACAAAATAAACCCACCGACAATCTGATATACTGAATCTGATATTTGCTGAATTTCCCCAAGGGAGCAATAAAGTACTTTCTATTCTATTCTATACATCACTAAGCTTTAGAACTTTGTCGTGAAAATCTCCTTCCGCGTCTGTGGAAACGCTTCCCTCCCACACTGTTTGGTGCCTCGTCTGAGCTGCTGTGATGTAGATTACCATAGTAACGAGTTAGATGACCATGGTAACTAATTAGATGACCATAGTAACTAATTAGATGACCATAGTAACTAATTAGATGACCATAGTAACTAATTAGATGGCCATAATAACTAATTAGATTACCATAGTAACTAGTAAATCATCCATAAGCGCATATTCCAAGCATTGAAATACTTTGTATAGTTGAAGACTTACGGTCATTAGAAAACATCACTGCACATCATAATGGCAGCTACACTTTACATCTTAAAGATCTAAAAAAATTATTTGGGAATGTCCGGCGGGCCAGATTGAAAAGCTCAACGGGCCGCATGTGGCCCCCGGGCCTTAATTTGCCCAGGTCTGCTCTAGCCTTTAAATAGACCTCCCTTTTAGACCAGTTGATCTGCCGTTTCTTTTCTTTTCTGCTTCGGTGGCAATGGATGAAGTGCTGGCTGTCCAGAGTCGGGACCTGGGGTGGACCGCTCGCCTGTGCATCGGTTGGGGACGTCTCTGCGCTGCTGACCTGTCTCCGCTCGGGGTGGTACCCTGCGGGCCCCACTATGGACTGGACTCTCACTATTATGTTAGATCCACTATGGACTGGACTTTCACAATATTATGCTAGATCCACTCGACGTCCATTGCACCGGTCGCCCTAGGGGGTGGGGGTCCCCCACATCTGCGGTCCTCTCCAAGGTTTATCATTGTCATCCCACTGGGTTGAGTTTTTCCTTGCCCTGATGTGGGATCTGAACTGAGGATGTCGTCGTGGCTTGTGCAGCCCTTTGAAACACTTGTGATTTATGGCTATATAAATAAACATTGATTGATTGATATCGTATCGTAGATGTACTGCCATAAAAACAAGGTCCGCTTTGCCAAGAGCCAGGTATTTATGTTTTTAACAATAATAAGAGGAAATGTTCTCACACTTTACATTTTTACATGCAAGTAGCGCTTCCGCCTGGAAAAACACGAGTGATGACGTCACGACTATTGTCGACAAATATAATAGTCGGCGACAAATCTTATTGTCGACTAATGGTTTCACCCCTCCTTACAGTAATAACACTTCTTGGGGAGCTACAAAAACACCATCAACTATACACTACTGCCATCTAACATCTTGGACTTGCAACTTAATGTCATACAAATGAGACCCAATAATGATAATAAAACAAGATATAATATGGATATGGACAGCAGTTTTTATAATAAGCTAATTTTTAAATGTTGCAAATCATAATACCGTATTTTTCCGACTATAAGTCGCTCCGGAGTATAAGTCGCACCGGCCGAAAATGCACAATAAAGAAGGAAAAAAACATATATAAGTCGCACTGGAGTATAAGTCGCATTTTTTGGGGAAATTTATTTGATAAAACCCAACACCAAGAATAGACATTTGAAAGGCAATTTAAAAGAAATAAAGAATAGTGAACAACAGGCTGAATAAGTGTACGTTATATGAGGCATAAATAACCAACTGAGAACGTGCCTGGTATGTTAACATAACATATTATGGTAAGAGTCATTCAAATAACTATAACATATAGAACATGCTATACGTTTACCAAACAATCTGTCACTCCTAATCGCTAAATCCCATGAAATCTTATACGTCTAGTCTCTTACGTGAATGAGATAAATAATATTATTTGATATTTTACGGTAATGTGTTAATAATTTCACACATAAGTCGCTCCTGAGTATAAGTCGCACCCCCGGCCAAACTATGAAAAAAACTGTGACTTATAGTCCGAAAAATATGGTAGTATCGACTAGATACGCTCTTGTACTTAGTATCATTACAGTGGATGTTAGGTGTAGATCCACCGATGGCGTTATTCAGGTACGGCGTCATTAGCGGTTCTCTGTCTACACTCTGTGTCTGCTTGTAAATACTCTGTGATTGTGCACTGCGGAACATGCTCTTCTACTCGTAAACCAGCAATGTCATGACATGACGACGGGGGTGTGGGGGGGCGTACAGTACCAAGTGTGATTCATTAGTATTGCGGTACTATACTAATACCGGTACACCGTAAAACCCTAATGTCGACTAATAGTTGCACCCCTCCTTACAGTAATAACACTTCTTGGAGCGCAACAAAAACACCATCAACTATACACTACAGCCATCTAACATCTTGGACTTGCAACTGTAATTTCAACTTAATGTCATACAAATGAGACTAAATAATGATAATAAAACAAGATATAATATGGATATGCACAGAAGTTTGTTATTATCAGCTCATTTTTAAATGTGGCAATAAAAAATTCATCCATCCATCCATTTCCTACCGCTTGTCCCTTTTTGGGGTCGCGGGGGGTGCTGGAGCCTATCTCAGTTGCATTTGGGCGGAAGGCGGGGTACACCCTGGACAAGTCGCCACCTCATCGCAGGCAATAAAAAATTAGATTTGCTATCTTTGAGTACCGACCGGTATAGATTTTCAGGTACTCAAATGTGAACGGTACCCATCCCTATGGTCGATACTACAGTGGTTAAATCGATATATTTTTTGTCAAAATACTTTTGTTATTGTTTATAAACTCAGGAAATAAGTAGGTTAATAATAATTTGCAGAAAATAAGAAGTGGAAATGGCACAATATGTTTTATGCATGAATTAGGAGCCTTTTTTACTTGTTTCAAAATGGTTCGATTATCATTTATAGGCCAAACATCAAATTCGCTGTATAGATTGTAGGCCATAGCGCCCATCCCTAATTGCAATCTATATTTTTCCACAAAAAATATTCAGGTTTAATACAGTAGCAAGGACAATTAGCACACCGAATTCCCCCGCCTAAATGATCAAGTGTGACCCTGTCACAGTAGGACTAGCCTAATAGCCTTGGAGGGACCACCTGGCACCCACAGCAGGGGAGGAGCTCCAAACTAAGGCCCACTCACGACATACTATCAATCCCGGCTTTAAAAATAGAAGACAGCACATCCCATAGTGCACTTCTTTTTTTGAAAGCGTACCAACTAAAACTGTTAGCTGCCACAAGCAAGAACATCGACACGGATCCACTTCAGGAGTCTCTGCTTATTAAAGCCTGTCCCCGGGTCTAATTAGCCTTTGGCAGGTGCTTAGTGGCGCACTGGAACAAAGCCAGCGCTCATATCAGGGCCAGTTTTTTTCTTTTTTTTCCTCCAGGTGACATTACACCGCAACTGCAACCGGATCCTTGAAGGACCCGTTGAGCAAAGCTGCCACTTCAGTGTGTAAATACGGCAGCAAGACTTCAGAAAATGACAACTTTCAACCCCCAGGCAGAGGGCACATGTTCGAACTATGAAACATGTAATGATACATACTTGCGGCACACTCAAACAGGAAGTGGACAAAACGGCAACAAATTCAATCACTTACCGGCCATGCGAACTGGAAGGGGATCACAATCTTGCCGGCCTCGTCGATTTTATTCTTTGCGTTCTGAAAATTCAACATATTTCCACCGAGAACTTGCGTGGCTCCCGCGCCGAATGTGCAGGGCCCCCCGGTGGCGATGTCCCCCTGGTACTCCTTGAGGCACACCTTGAAGTAGGTGTCGCACTCGTCCTCCACGCAGCGCAGGTCTTCCCGGGAGCTCCTGGAGCCGTCGCAGCACTCGCCGCCGGCCAGCTCGCCGTTCACGTTCTCCACGGAGATCAGCTGCAGCTCGAAATAGCCCGTTGACTGGGACGCCTGGAGAAATGAGCAAAAAAAAAATTAGATTAAGTGCTGTTTTTGCAAACATAATCACACCCAAAGTTAGCTGGGATTGGCTCCAGCTTAACCGGGACACAGTATAGAAAACACGTGGCTTGTGGTTTGCATGTCTGATAACAGGAAAAAAATTTTTTTCTTTTTTCACCAAGTTCCACCTCAGAAAACTTGGCTCTCCAAGCACCACCATATTGACCAAACACAGTAGCGTTGTAGGTAGAGATGGCCGATAAATGCGTTAAAATGTAATATCGGAAATTATCGGTATCGTTTTTTTTATTATCAGGATCGTTTTTTGTTTTTTGTTTTTTTTTATTTTAGTTTTTTTATTAAATCAACATAAACAACACAAGATACACATACAATTAGTGCACCAATCCAAAAAACATTCCTCCCCCATTTACACTCATTCACACAAAAGGATTGTTTCTTTCTGTTATTAATATTGTGGTTCCTACATTATATATCAATATATATCAATACAGTCTGCAAGGGATACAGTCCGTAAGCACACATGATTGTGCGTGCTGCTGGTCCACTAATAGTACTAACCTTTAACAGTTAATTTGACAAATTTTCATTAATTACTAGTTTCTATGTAATTGTTTTTATATTGTTTTACTTTCTTTTTTATTCAACAAAATGTTTTTAATTTATTTATCTTATTTTATTTTATTATTATTTTTCAAAAGTACCTTATCTTCACCATACCTGGTTGTCCAAATTAGGCATAATAATGTGTTGATTCCACAACTGTTTATATCGGTTGATATCGGTATCGGTAATTAAAGAGTTGGACAATATCGGAATATCGGATATCGGCAAAAAGCCATTATCGGACATCCCTAGTTGTAGGCCCAAGTATTCATTAAAAAAACAAGGCAAGATTTATCTAACAAGTATAATTAATATTTTTGGCCACTATAACATTAAACACAGTTTGAACATGTCATTACAATATTGAATTATGTGGTTTTTTTTGGCATACCACTAGATGGGTACCACTACTAGAACCCATACCACAGTTTAAAATGTATTTGAATAGTAATATTTGCATATACTCTACTAGGGCTGCAACAACTAATCGATTAAATCGATTATAAAAATAGTTGGCGATTAATTTAGTCATCGATTCGCTGGATCTATGCTATGCGCATGCGCAGAGGCAATTTTTATTTTTATTTTTTTATTTTTTTATAAACTGCAACATTTAAAAACAGCTGAGAGACAATAATCAAAATAAGTATGGTGCCAGTATGCTTTTTCAATAAAATACTGTAAAGGATAGAAATGTCGTTTGTCTCTTTTATCCGATTATTAATCGATTAATCGAAGTAATAATCGACAGATTAATCGATTATCAAATTAATCGTTAGTTGCAGCCCTATACTCTACATTCAATACGATTCCACGCGAGCAATGTATTAAAAAACAATATATTTAAATGATCATAATTTGTGCATGCAAGCCTTATCTAATATTACATAATTTGGATTGTAATGTTTGCATATGACTACAATCCAAGGTAAAAATATCCAGGGGTTCTTGTTCGAGACCACTAAAATATCAAACTTATGAGTCTCTCAGGTCCTTAGAAATGCACTGAAGCTTCCGGAATAATAATAACATAAATAACAATAAATGTAATTCCGATAGGGTCTTTGCACCGCTTGTTCGAACCCCAATTTACAGAATTATGCAAAATGTAAGCATGCAGGGCGTACCAAGTTTTAAGGTCAGAGCATTATTTTTATTTATTTTATATTCACATACAATTTCAATTAGACTTGCATGGAAAATTGATTAAAAAAATAATTTTACAGTACTACTATATTTACTGTATAATAGTTTGTACCAACCCGTCAACGGAATAGCTGTATGTAAAATTCACTAAAGATATTCAATATCTTATCCCAATTTTAATTTATTTCATAATTGCACATGCATTCAATTGAGAATTTCATGAACAACTTAAGAAAAACGGGAAATATTTTTACTGTATCAATACATCTGTATCATAATAGTTTGCGCTAACTTCGTCTGATTATTTTATGCAAATGATCATATGAGCATACAAATTCAATGCACGAGCTGTATGGGAAATTCACAAAGATATAAAATATGAAGAATATGTTTTAATTTACGGTATTATATATTTGCATATACATTCAATCAGAATTGCATGAAAAATTCAAGAAGAATGTGGAATATTTTTACTGTATCAACATATTTATATCACAATAGTTTGTGCTAACTCGTCTGTTTTACGCAAATTGTCGTACTAGCATACAAATTCGCTAAAGATCTGAAATAGTTCATATCATAATGTGTTAAACATTTTACACATTTAATAGTGGAACATAAATTAAATCAGAAGTGCATGAAAAATTCAACAAAAATATATGAAATTTTTTTACTCTAACGATATATTTGATACTTTATGCTAAGTCGTCGGCTATAATCAAATTGCCATATTAGCATAATTAGCATGTTCATCCATATTCAACGCGAAAGCTGCATGACCTTTTCCCTAAAAGATGTGAAATATTGTATGTACTCATGTGTTCAAATATATTTTGTATTAATTTATCTTTTATCCAAATTGTCGTATTTGCATAACAATTCAACCTAAGAGTTATATGGGAAATTCACGAAATATCTGAATTATTTCATACTGTATCCTCACAAAGCATTAAAACATTTTGTTCATTTCATATTCACATATGAATTCAATCAGAAGGGGCATGAAAAATTATACAAAAAATATGAAATCGGTGTATTTTTTTATCATAGTTTATGCCAAGTCATATTAGCATACAATGAGCTTTGACTAAAGATATTAAATACTTTATGTACTCATGTGTTAAAATAGTAAATTAAAAGTTGTATTCACATTTAACCAGGATTCATCCACATATTAAAATATTTTTCTTAATTACGCTAATTAATTTCAGATGAACACAATACGCACGCAATAGACCCGATTTTATTCTTTTGCTTTTAACACTACGTGAGTTGTGTGGTCCTCTGTGTTTTTAAATTTGTATTTCTATTTATTGTTTTAATTGGTTTTACCCCTTTAAAATCGTTTTTAATCATATTTATTTTTACATTGTTTTTATTTATTTTGTTTTTATTCAGTCATTGGTGGAGCTAAAGATAGTATTTGAATCTTGTTTTTAATATTTTTTTGCAGCACTTTGGGAAACATTTTTGTTGTTTAAATGTGCTATATAAATAAAGTGGATTGGATTGGTGCATTTCCTGCCATATGCATCCTCCATGATGATGCACGGCATGATGGGTATTTTCAAAATAAAGTGTCGCATCATGACTGGAGCACGTGAGCACGCAGGTTGGTGCAAATTGAGCACCAAAAAAAAAAAACAGGCAACTAAATCACTAATTAAAAGACGGATAGTGCTGAACAATCCCCGTCAAGGTGGCGTGATCACATGCTCCACTAATGACGTCTGCGTAATTGAATTATCGATTAATGGGATGGCGAGGATACAAGAACAAAAAAATAAAAAAAATGAAATAGAAACGTTGACGCGTTTATTCTACACGATGATAAATTAAAAAAAAAAAAAAAGATTAAAAAAAAAAAAAAAAAAAAATGAATGAAGGAGTGAGAGGTCTTACCTTGGCCCATAACGTCAAGAGCAGGCACACTGTTAGGAAGCGATGTCTAATCCTGGTGCGAGTCCACATGCCTCCGATTAATTAGAGTCCCATAGGAGGGAGGCGGGATGGCGGTGGTGGCTGGCAACCGACGAGCACACACTAAACAGCCGCAGAGCCGGCGAACGTCAGCCTCCTTCACATGCAACACAACAATAACAACACACACACACAAACACACACACACTAATAAATCACACGCGGTGTCTCTCGGCGGCCACCGTAAAGCTCCCAGCCAGGTGCACTCGCATGGCGGCGCGCTGGTGATGGTCCACGCACAACATTCAACACACGAGTGGGTTTGGTGTGGGAACCCTCCGTCACTCTCGTCTCTCCACGCACGCACGCAGCGTCTGACTGACTGACTGCTTGGTTTGTTGGTTGGTTGGTTGGCCGCCTGCCTCACGTCGCCTCTCTCCCAGCCCACGAGCCCCAGGAGAGGACGTCGCCCGTGATTGACAGCTGCATCAGCCAGCGGGCACTCGGCCCCGCGGTGGGCTGACAGCCAATAGGATTAAGGGGCGGGCGCAGTCGTCACCCAACCAACAGCAGCCTTCCCCACCATGCACCTTCTTCTTCTACAGGGGGAACTTCTTTTTTGGAAGGCTTCCTACAAAGAAAATGGAATAATGACACATTTGAAGCATTAATGATGCCATACTCCAAAGTAGCTCAATTTATGCTCAGCTTTGGCTTTTGACACCTCTCAATTTGCATAATAACAACAATTTTAAGGCAATTTGTTTTTAATGGTGGTTTATTGTCATGATATTAATAAGTGAAAATGAGTGGTATTTGGAAAAAATGTTTAGATGGTCATGCTATTTTTCCTTTTTTTTTTTGTGATGAAAGGTAATGTGTTTTTAATTATTCATCAAGTCGAGCTATTTTCTTGAATTTTTTTTTTTAATTTAATGTTTATTTTCATAATAATTATGAAGGAAAATTAGTTATATATGTAAATTATTTTTTAGGTATTTAGGATTTTTTCTTTTGATGAATACAACTTACTGACAAAGAAAAGCCATTGTAATAATTCGGTCATGTGTTTTTTTTTAATTTTTTATTTATCAGATCCAATATTTTCATGTTGATTAGTATTTTCAATGGAGGTTTATTTTCATACTAATAATGAAGGAAATGTATTCATAGCATGCACCTTCTTCTTCTACAGGGGGAACTTCTTTTTTGGAAGGCTTCCTACAAAGAAAATGGAATAATGACACATTTGAAGCATTAATGATGCCATACTCCAAAGTAGCTCAATTTATGCTCAGCTTTGGCTTTTGACACCTCTCAATTTGCATAATAACAACAATTTTAAGGCATTTTGTTTTTAATGGTGGTTTATTGTCATGATATTAATAAGTGAATATGAGTGGTATTTGGAAAAAAAATTTAGATGGTCATGTTATTTTTCCTTTTTTTTTTGTGATGAAAGGCAATGTATTTTTATTTTTTTATTTTTTTTATTTTAAACAAGATAAAAAACACAAGATACACTTACCATTAGTGCATCAACCCAAAAAAAACCTCCCTCCCCCATCCACACTCATTTACACAAAAGGGGCTGTCTCTTTCTGTTATTAAAAACTTCTGGTTCCTACAATATAGAATAATATAGTCTGCAAAGGATACAGTCCTTAAAGCACACATGATTGTGTGTGCTGCTGGTCCACTAACATTTTCATTAATTACAATTTTTTATGTAATTGTTTTTATATTGTTTTACTTTCTTTTTTATTCAAGAAAAAAAAATTTTTATTTATTTATTTATCTTATTTTATTTTATTTTAAAAATAAATAAATAAATAAAGGACCTTATCTTCACCAGACCGGGTTGTCAATGAAATCCGATTGTTCAAAAGGGTTCTTAAAACCAGGTTCAGTTCAGTTTATGTCCAGATCGGGCTAATCAACACACACCTTCACCCATGTACACTGAAAACCAGGGTAACACAACAGGTTGCATACAATCCACAAACAAAAATACATTTTCAAATTAAGCACCCATGTGTTTTTAATTATTCATCAAGTCGAGCTATTTTCTTGATTTTTTTATTTTATTTAATGTTTATTTTCATAATAATTATGTAGGAAAATTAGTTATATATGTAAATTATTTTTTTTAGGTATTTAGGATTTTTTCTTTTGATGAATTCAACTTACTGACAAAGAAAAGCCATTGTAATAATTTGGTCATGTGTTTTTTTTTTTTTGTTTTTTTTTCCAGATCCAATATTTTATCATGCACCTTCTTCTTCTACAGGGGGAACTTCTTTTTTGGAAGGCTTCCTACAAAGAAAATGGAATAATGACACATTTGAAGCATTAATGATGCCATACTCCAAAGTAGCTCAATTTATGCTCAGCTTTGGCTTTTGACACACTTTTTGACACCTCTCAATTTGCATAATGGCAACATTTTTAAGGTGATTTGTTTTTAATGGTGGTTTATTGTCAAGTGAAAATTAGTTGTATTTGGACATTTTTTTTTTGATGTTCATGTTATTTTTCCTTTTTTTGTGTGTGATGACAGGCAATGTGTTTTTAATTATTCATCACATCCAGCTATTTTCTTGAATTGTTTTATTTATTTTATTGTCATAATGATAATGAAGGAAAATTACCGGTAGTTATATATGTAAATTATTTTTTTTAGATGTTTTTGATTTTTTTTTTTATCAGATCCAATATTTTCATGTTGTTAGTACTTTCAGGGCAGCACGGTGGAAGAGGGGTTAGTGCATCTGCCTCACAATACGAAGGTCCTAAGTAGTCTTGGGTTCAATCCCGGGCTCGGGATCTTTCTGTGTGGAGTTTGCATGTCCTCCCCGTGACTGCGTGGGTTCCCTCCGGGTACTCCGGCTTCCTCCCACTTCCAAAGACATGCACCTGGGGATAAGTTGATTGGCAACACTAAATTGGCCCTAGTGTGCGAATGTGAGTGTGAATGTTGTCTGTCTATCTGTGTTGGCCCTGCGATGAGGTGGCGACTTGTCCAGGGTGTACCCCGCCTTCCGCCCGATTGTAGCTGAGATAGGCTCCAGCGCCCCCCGCGACCCCAAAGGGAATAAGCGGTAGAAAATGGATGGATGGATAGTACTTTCAGTGGAGGTTTATTTTCATACTAATAATGAAGGAAATGTATTCATAGTTGGACTTTTTTTTTCTTCTTGTGATAAATACAACTTACTGAAAAAGAAAAGCTAATATAAGTTATTGTGTTTTTGATTATTTTTCACATCCAACTACATTTTCATGTTGATTTTTTCATTGACGTTATATTAATGAATGAAAATAAGTTATTTTTCTTTTCTAATGATGTAAAATATTGTGTTTTTTATTATTTCACACAAGCAACTATTTACTTGACTATTTTTGTATTATTTCCCACATCCAACTATTTTCTTGAATATGTTTTAATGAAAGTTTATTTTCATAATAATATAGAAGGAAATGTGTTATATTTGGACAATTTATTTTAAATTTGTATTGTTTTTGTTTTATTTTCCTTGTGATTAATACCACTTACTGACAAAGAAACACCCTTGTAATAATTAAGATAATGTCCATACATCCATCCATTTTCTACCGCTTATTCCCTTCGGGGTCGCGGGGGGCGCTGGAGTCCATCTCAGCTACAATCGGGCGGAAGGCGGGGTACACCCTGGACAAGTCGCCACCTCGTATTTTTGGTTATTTATCAGATACAACTATATTTTCATCTTATTTATCTTAATGGGGATTTATTTTCATATTAATAATAAATGAAAATGATAGGTTGATTGGCAACACTAAATTGGCCCTAGTGTGTGAATGTGAGTGTGAATGTTGTCTGCACCCCCCGCGCCCCCGAAGGGAATAAGCGGTAGAAAATGGATGGATGGATGGAGTTATATTTGGACCTTCTTTTTTTTTTTTTTTTTTTAGATTTTAGTGTTTTTGTTTTTTCTTGTAATCAATACTGTACAACTTACTAACTAATAAAATCATTATAGGCTATGTGTTATTGCTTATTCAACACATCCAACTATTATAAGGCATATATATATTTTTTCTTTTAATGGAAGTTTATTTTCATAACAATAATGAATAAAAAGTAGTTATAGTTGGACATTTTTGTTTAGACGTTCATGTTATTTTCCTTCTCTTGTGATGAATATAATTAAGGTCATGGGTTTTTGTTTATCCATCACATCCAACTACATTTTCTGTAGTTTCATTTTTTCCAATGGCGGTTCTCATGAAATTAATGAATAAAAATTAGTTATATTTGGACACATTTTTTTTTAGATTGACATGCTATTTTTCTTTTCCTGTGATAAATGCAATTGATTGACAAGGAACAATCATTATCATAATTAAGGTAATGTAACATTTTAATCTTGCTTTTTTTAATGGAGGTTTATTTTCATAACAATTAATGCAAATTAGGAGTATTTTGGCGTTTTACATTTATTTTCATGTTGTTTTCCTTGTCTTGTGATAAATACAAAATAATTGACAGAAAAAAATGATTTTAGTAATGAATGGAATGTTTTTATTTGCAATGTTTCATACATTTTTTTGAATATGTATACACACACACATATGCATATATACATATACATATATATATATATATATATATATATATATATACACACATATATACATATATTCGTATATATACATATGTATATATATATACATATATATATTTACACATACACACAATAATATTGTTTTTCCTTTTAAAAAAAGATTATTTTTAAAGTAATAGCAGAAATAGTTAAAAAGCAGTACTATTTAGAAGGTGGGTATTTATGCATGTCTAAATCCAAATTAGGTATAACAATTTTTTTGTTGTTTTTTCTTTTTTTTACCTTGTTTACAACCCTTTTTGTCACTTAGGAAGCTTGTGATGAAAGAGCCCTCTTCTCAAAGCCTCCATCCTGCACTGCAGCAGATTAGAGCGCCCTCTACTGTTTGCAGAAAACCCCTGTTAAAGCACACAATGAGATGAAAGGTTTTAAACACATTTAAATCACTCCTGTTCACTTTTTTTATTCAAATTTTGTCACTCAGCACAGTGGCAGCTATCAGATTTTTTTAATTGTTTTTTTCAAATAAGCAACACAATGCAGCAACAAGTGCACACAACAAGCAGTGTTTACATGGAGAGTATACTGTGACTATGCAGACAAAAGTCTTTATTTAGGACATTTGCTTCACCTGACAGGTGAGCTGATACATGTTGACAGATGGGAACTCAGCACTCGAGGGATTTTGCATGGTTTCACTCTCACATATAGACTAAATAAAATATTATGTATATCTTATTAAAGAGAGGTTCATTTCCCGGTTCCCTGCTTTGACTGGAACTCACACTGTCACAAGTGTGTGTGTGTGTGTGTGTGTGTATGTGTGTGTGTGTGTGTGTGTGTGTGTGTGTGTGTGTGTGTGTGTGTGTGTGTGTGTGTGTGTGTGTGTGTGTGTGTGTGTGTGTGTGTGTGTGTGTGTGTGTGTGTGTGTGTGTGTGCCTTAAGTTGTCACACCTGGCTTGGAGAGCCTTTTTGTAATACAGCACTTTTTATTCATTTTCTACTCAAGCTCAATTATATATATATATATATATACAAATGTGTGTGTGTGTGTGTGTGTGTGAAGATACATATATATATATATATATATATATATAAATGTGTGTGTGTGTGTGTGTGTGTGTGTGTGTGTGTGTGTGTGAATATACATATATACTGTATATATGAATATACATATATATTCTTACATATATATATACATACATATTTGTATATACACATACATATGTACATACATTTATACATACATATACGCATCTGTACATATACATATATACATACACATATATACATATACAGACTGTAAATACACACATATATGCATACACATTCACATATATATATATACACGTATATACAAACACATACATACAGTATACACACATATATACATCAATATATACACTATATTGCCAAAAGTATTTGGCCACCTGCCTTGACTCACATATGAACTTGAAGTGCCATCCCATTCCTAACCCATAGGGCTCAATATGATGTCAGTCCACCTTTTGCAGCTGTTACAGCTTCAACTCTTCTGGGAAGGCTGTCCACAAGGTTGCGGAGTGTGTTTTATATGAATTTACGACCATTCTTCCAAAAGCGCATTGGTGAGGTCACACACTGATGTTGGTCGAGAAAGCCTGGCTCTCAGTCTCCGCTCTAATTCATCCCAAAGGTGTTCTATCGGGTTCAGGTCAGGACTCTGTGCAGGCCAGTCAAGTTCATCCACACCAGACTCTGTCATCCATGTCTTTATGGACGTTGCTTTATGCACTGGTGCTCAGTCATGTTGGAAGAGGAAGAAGCCCGCTCCAAACTGTTCCCACATGGTTGGGAGCATGGAATTGTCCAAAATGTTTTGGTATCTGGGAGCATTCAAAGTTACTTTCACTGGAATTAATGGGCAAAGCCCAACTCCTGAAAAACAACCCCACACCATAATTCCTCCTCCACCAAATTTCACACTCTGCACAATGTAGTCCGAAATGTACCGTTTTCCTGGCATCCTCCAAACCCAGACTCATCCATCAGATTGCCAGATGGAAAAGCGTGATTCATTCGCTGACCCCTCTCTGTCAGTTTACGTGGCCTACCACTTGCTGGCTGAGTTGCTGTTGTTCCCAAACTCTTCCATTTTCTTATAATATAGCAGACAGTTGACTTTGGAATATTTAGGAGCGAGGAATATTT